>NW_027331952.1:964265-1285687 GCF_048418815.1 Hemitrygon akajei | reverse complement strand
CCAATGCAGAATACCACACAAATATGCCCTGAACGTGTACCCGCCCATAACCTCCTTGTCTCACTGGAACGCACCAATGCAGAACTCCACACAAATTTGCCCTGAACCGGTACCCTCCATAACCTCCCTGTCTCACTGGAACGTACCAATGCAGAATTCCACAAAAAAATGCCCTGAACGTGTACCCGCTCATAACCTCCTTGTCTCACTGGAAAGTACCAATGCAGAACTCCGCACAAATATGCACTGAACCTGTACCCGACCATAACCTCCCTGTCTCACTGGAACGTACCACTTCAGAACTCCACACAAATATGCCCTGAACCTGTACCCCTCCATAACCTCCTTGTCTCACTGGAGCGCACCAATGCAGAACTCCGCACAAATATGCACTGAACCTGTACCCGACCATAACCTCCCTGTCTCACTGGAACGTACCACTTCAGAACTCCACACAAATATGCCCTGAACCTGTACCCCTCCATAACCTCCTTGTCTCACTGGAGCGCACCAATGCAGAACTCCACACAAATTTGCCCTGAACCTGTACTCCTCCATAACCTCCCTGTCTCACTGGAACGTACCAATGCAGAACTCCACACAAATATGCCCTGATCCTGTACCGTGCATAACCTCTTGTCTCACTGTAACGTACCAATGCAGAACTCCACACAAATATGCCCTGAACCTGTACCCTCCATAAGCTCCCTGTCACACTGGAACGTACCAATGCAGAACTACACACAAATATGCCCTGAACCTATACCCCTCCATAACCTCCCTGTCTCACTGGAACGTACCAATGCAGAATACCACACAAATATGCCCTGAACGTGTACCCGCCCATAACCTCCTTGTCTCACTGGAACGCACCAATGCAGAACTCCACACAAATTTGCCCTGAACCTGTACCCCTCCATAAACTCCCTGTCTCACTGGAACGTACCAATGCAGAACTCCACACAAATATGCCCTGAACCTGTACCCGTCCATAACCTCCCTGTCTCATTGGATCGTCCCACTGCAGAACTCCACTCAAATATGCCCTGATCCTGTACCGTGCATAATCTCCCTGTCTCACTGGAACGTACCACTTCAGAACTCCACACAAATATGCCCTGAACCTGTACCCCTCCATAACCTCCTTGTCTCACTGGAGCGCACCAATGCAGAACTCCACACAAATTTGCCCTGAACCTGTACCCCTCCATAACCTCCCTGTCTCACTGGAAAGCACGAATGCCGAACTCCACTCAAATATGTCCTGATCCTGTACCGTGCATAACCTCCCTGTCTCACTGGAACGTACCATTGCAGAACACCACACAAATATGCCCTGAACCTGTACCCGACCATAACCTCGTGTCTCAATGGACCGTACCACTGCAGAACTCCACACAAATATGCGCTGAATCTGTAAACCTCCATAACGTCCATGTCTCACTGGAACGTACCAATGCAGAACTACACTCAAATATGCCCTGAACCTGTACCCGTCCATAACCTCCCAGTCTCTCTGGAACGTACCACTGCAGAACACCACGTAAATATGCCCTGAACGTGTACCCGCCCATATCCTGCTTGTCTCACTGGAACGTACCAACGCAGAACTCCACACAAATATGCCCTGAACCTGTACCCCTCCATAAACTCCCTGCCTCACTGGAAAGTACCAATGCAGAACTCCACACAAATTTGCCCTGAACCGCTACACTCCATAACGTCCCTGTCTCACTGGAACGTAACAATGC
The DNA here is from genome assembly GCF_048418815.1 of Hemitrygon akajei. Classification (NCBI taxonomy): domain Eukaryota; kingdom Metazoa; phylum Chordata; class Chondrichthyes; order Myliobatiformes; family Dasyatidae; genus Hemitrygon; species Hemitrygon akajei. Next base: position 1,283,936 of record NW_027331952.1, on the reverse strand, counting down.
AGAATTCCACACAAATATGCCCTGAACGTGTACCCGCCCATAACCTCCTTGTCTCACTGGAACGCACCAGTGCAGAACGCCACACAAATTTGCCCTGAACCTGTACCCCTCCATAACCTCCCTGTCTCACTGGAAAGTACCAATGCAGAACTCCACACAAATATGCCCTGAACCTGTACCCGACCATAACCTCCCTGTCTCACTGAACCGTACCACTGCAGAACTCCACACAAATATGCCCTGAACCTGTACCCTCCATAACCTCCCTGTCTCACTGGAACGTACCAATGCAGAACTACACGCAAATATGCCCTGAACATGTACCCCTCCATAACCTCCCTGTCTCATTGGAACGTACGAATGCAGAACTCCACAGAAATGTGCCCTGAACCTGTAACCCTCCATAACCTCCCTGTCTCACTGGAACGTACCAATGCAGAATTCCACACAAATATGCCCTGAACCTGTACCTCTCCATAACCTCCCTGTCACACTGGAACGTACCAATGCAGAACTCCGCACAAATATGCACTGAACCGGTACCCTCCATAACCTCCCTGTCTCACTGGAACGTACCAATGCAGAATTCCACACAAATATGCCCTTTACGTGTACCCGCCCATATTCTCCATGTCTCACTGGAACGCACCAATGCAGATCTCCACACAAATTTGCCCTGAAACTGTACCCCTTCATAACCTCCCTGTCTCAATGAAACGGACCAATGCAGAACTCCACTCAAACATGCCCTGATCCTGTACCGTGCATAACCACTTGTCTCACTGTAACGTACCAATGCAGAACTCCACACAAATATGCCCTGAACCTGTACCCTCCATAAGCTCCCTGTCACACTGGAACGTACCAATGCAGAACTACACACAAATATGCCCTGAACCTATACCCCTCCATAACCTCCCTGTCTCACTGGAACGTACCAATGCAGAATACCACACAAATATGCCCTGAACGTGTACCCGCCCATAACCTCCTTGTCTCACTGGAACGCACCAATGCAGAACTCCACACAAATTTGCCCTGAACCGGTACCCTCCATAACCTCCCTGTCTCACTGGAACGTACCAATGCAGAATTCCACAAAAAAATGCCCTGAACGTGTACCCGCTCATAACCTCCTTGTCTCACTGGAAAGTACCAATGCAGAACTCCGCACAAATATGCACTGAACCTGTACCCGACCATAACCTCCCTGTCTCACTGGAACGTACCACTTCAGAACTCCACACAAATATGCCCTGAACCTGTACCCCTCCATAACCTCCTTGTCTCACTGGAGCGCACCAATGCAGAACTCCGCACAAATATGCACTGAACCTGTACCCGACCATAACCTCCCTGTCTCACTGGAACGTACCACTTCAGAACTCCACACAAATATGCCCTGAACCTGTACCCCTCCATAACCTCCTTGTCTCACTGGAGCGCACCAATGCAGAACTCCACACAAATTTGCCCTGAACCTGTACTCCTCCATAACCTCCCTGTCTCACTGGAACGTACCAATGCAGAACTCCACACAAATATGCCCTGATCCTGTACCGTGCATAACCTCTTGTCTCACTGTAACGTACCAATGCAGAACTCCACACAAATATGCCCTGAACCTGTACCCTCCATAAGCTCCCTGTCACACTGGAACGTACCAATGCAGAACTACACACAAATATGCCCTGAACCTATACCCCTCCATAACCTCCCTGTCTCACTGGAACGTACCAATGCAGAATACCACACAAATATGCCCTGAACGTGTACCCGCCCATAACCTCCTTGTCTCACTGGAACGCACCAATGCAGAACTCCACACAAATTTGCCCTGAACCTGTACCCCTCCATAAACTCCCTGTCTCACTGGAACGTACCAATGCAGAACTCCACACAAATATGCCCTGAACCTGTACCCGTCCATAACCTCCCTGTCTCATTGGATCGTCCCACTGCAGAACTCCACACAAATATGCCATGAACCGGTACCCTCCATAACCTCCCTGTCTCACTGGAAAGTACCAATGCAGAACTCCACACAAATATGCCCTGAACCTGTACCCGACCATAACCTCCCTGTCTCACTGGACCGTACCACTGCAGAACTCCACACAAATATGCCCTGAACCTGTACCCTCCATAACCTTCCTGTCTCACTGGAACGTACCAATGCAGAACTACACACAAATATGCCCTGAACATGTACCCCTCCATAACCTCCCTGTCTCATTGGAACGTACCAATGCAGAACTCCACACAAATGTGCCCTGAACCTGTAACCCTCCATAACCTCCCTGTCTCACTGGAACGTACAATGCCGAACTCCACACAAATATGCCCTGAACCTGTACCTCTCCATAACCTCCCTGTCACACTGGAACGTACCAATGCAGAACTCCGCACAAATATGCGCTGAACCTGTACCCTCCATAACCTCCCTGTCTCAGTGGAACGTACCAATGCAGAACTCCACACAAATGTGCCCTGAACCTGTACCCCTCCATAACCTCCCTGTCTCACTGGAACGTACCAATGTCGAACTCCATTCAGATATGCCCTGAACCTGTATCCCTCCATAACGACCCTGTCTCACTGGAACGTACCAATGCAGAACTACACTCAAATATGCCCTGAACCTGTACCCCTCCATAACCTCCCAGTCTCTCTGGAACGTACCACTGCAGAACACCACGTAAATATGCCCTGAACGTGTACCCGCCCATAACCTCCTTGTCTCACTGGAACGTACCAACGCAGAACTCCACACAAATATGCCCTGAACCTGTAGCCCTCCATAACCTCCCTGCCTCAATGGAACGTACCAATGCAGAACTCCACACAAATTTGCCCTGAACCGCTACACTCCATAACCTCCCTGTCTCACTGGAACGTACCAATGCAGAATTCCACACAAATATGCCCTGAACGTGTACCCGCCCCTAACCTCCTTGTCGAACTGGAGCACACCAATGCAGAACGCCACACAAATTTGCCCTGAACCTGTACACCTCAATAACCTCCCTGTATCACTGGAACGTACCAATGCAGAACTCCACTCAAATATGCCCTGATCCTGTACCGTGCATAATCTCCCTGTCTCACTGGAACGTACCAATGCAGAATTCCACACAAATATGCCCTGAACGTGTACCCGCCCATAACCTCCTTGTCTCACTGGAACGCACCAATGCAGAACTCCACACAAATTTGCCCTGAACCGCTACACTCCATAACCTCCCTGTCTCACTGGAACGTACCAATGCAGAACTCCACACAAATATGCCCTGAACCTGTACCCCTCCATAACCTCCCTGTCTCACTGGAAAGCACGAATGCCGAACTCCACTCAAATATGCCCTGATCCTGTACCGTGCATAACCTCCCTGTCTCACTGGAACGTACCATTGCAGAACACCACACAAATATGCCCTGAACCTGTACCCGACCATAACCTCCCTGTCTCAATGGACCGTACCACTGCAGAACTCCACACAAATATGCGCTGAATCTGTAAACCTCCATAACGTCCCTGTCTCACTGGAACGTACCAATGCAGAACTACACTCAAATATGCCCTGAACCTGTACCCGTCCATAACCTCCCAGTCTCTCTGGAACGTACCACTGCAGAACACCACGTAAATATGCCCTGAACGTGTACCCGCCAATATCCTGCTTGTCTCACTGGAACGTACCAACGCAGAAATCCACACAAATATGCCCTGAACCTGTACCCCTCCATAAACTCCGTGCCTCACTGGAAAGTACCAATGCAGAACTCCACACAAATTTGCCCTGAACCGCTACACTCCATAACGTCCCTGTCTCACTGGAACGTACCAATGCAGAATTCCACACAAATATGCCCTGAACGTGTACCCGCCCATAACCTCCTTGTCTCACTGGAACGCACCAATGCAGAACGCCACACAAATTTGCCCTGAACCTGTACCCCTCCATAACCTCCCTGTCTCACTGGAAAGTACCAATGCAGAACTCCACACAAATATGCCCTGAACCTGTACCCGACCATAACCTCCCTGTCTCACTGGACCGTACCACTGCAGAACTCCACACAAATATGCCCTGAACCTGTACCCTCCATAACCTCCCTGTCTCACTGGAACGTACCAATGCAGAACTACACGCAAATATGCCCTGAACATGTACCCCTCCATAACCTCCCTGTCTCATTGGAACGTACGAATGCAGAACTCCACAGAAATGTGCCCTGAACCTGTAACCCTCCATAACCTCCCTGTCTCACTGGAACGTACCAATGCAGAATTCCACACAAATATGCCCTGAACCTGTACCTCTCCATAACCTCCCTGTCACACTGGAACGTACCAATGCAGAACTCCGCACAAATATGCACTGAACCGGTACCCTCCATAACCTCCCTGTCTCACTGGAACGTACCAATGCAGAATTCCACACAAATATGCCCTTTACGTGTACCCGCCCATATTCTCCTTGTCTCACTGGAACGCACCAATGCAGATCTCCACACAAATTTGCCCTGAAACTGTACCCCTTCATAACCTCCCTGTCTCAATGGAACGGACCAATGCAGAACTCCACTCAAATATGCCCTGATCCTGTACCGTGCATAACCTCTTGTCTCACTGTAACGTACCAATGCAGAACTCCACACAAATATGCCCTGAACCTGTACCCTCCATAAGCTCCCTGTCACACTGGAACGTACCAATGCAGAACTACACACAAATATGCCCTGAACCTATACCCCTCCATAACCTCCCTGTCTCACTGGAACGTACCAATGCAGAATACCACACAAATATGCCCTGAACGTGTACCCGCCCATAACCTCCTTGTCTCAATGGAACGCACCAATGCAGAACTCCACACAAATTTGCCCTGAACCTGTACCCCTCCATAAACTCCCTGTCTCACTGGAACGTACCAATGCAGAACTCCACACAAATTTGCCCTGAACCGGTACCCTCCATAACCTCCCTGTCTCACTGGAACGTACCAATGCAGAATTCCACAAAAAAATGCCCTGAACGTGTACCCGCTCATAACCTCCTTGTCTCACTGGAAAGTACCAATGCAGAACTCCGCACAAATATGCACTGAACCTGTACCCGACCATAACCTCCCTGTCTCACTGGAACGTACCACTGCAGAACTCCACACAAATATGCCCTTTACGTGTACCCGCCCATATTCTCCTTGTCTCACTGGAACGCACCAATGCAGATCTCCACACAAATTTGCCCTGAAACTGTACCCCTTCATAACCTCCCTGTCTCAATGGAACGGACCAATGCAGAACTCCACTCAAATATGCCCTGATCCTGTACCGTGCATAACCTCTTGTCTCACTGTAACGTACCAATGCAGAACTCCACACAAATATGCCCTGAACCTGTACCCTCCAAAAGCTCCCTGTCACACTGGAACGTACCAATGCAGAACTACACACAAATATGCCCTGAACCTATACCCCTCCATAACCTCCCTGTCTCACTGGAACGTACCAATGCAGAATACCACACAAATATGCCCTGAACGTGTACCCGCCCATAACCTCCTTGTCTCAATGGAACGCACCAATGCAGAACTCCACACAAATTTGCCCTGAACCTGTACCCCTCCATAAACTCCCTGTCTCACTGGAACGTACCAATGCAGAACTCCACACAAATTTGCCCTGAACCGGTACCCTCCATAACCTCCCTGTCTCACTGGAACGTACCAATGCAGAATTCCACAAAAAAATGCCCTGAACGTGTACCCGCTCATAACCTCCTTGTCTCACTGGAAAGTACCAATGCAGAACTCCGCACAAATATGCACTGAACCTGTACCCGACCATAACCTCCCTGTCTCACTGGAACGTACCACTGCAGAACTCCACACAAATATGCCCTGAACCTGTACCCCTCCATAACCTCCTTGTCTCACTGGAGCGCACCAATGCAGAACTCCACACAAATTTGCCCTGAACCTGTACTCCTCCATAACCTCCCTGTCTCACTGGAACGTACCATTGCTGAACACCACACAAATATGCCCTGAAAGTGTACCCGCCCATAACCCCCTTGTCTCACTGGAACGCACCAATGCAGAACTCCACACAAATTTGCCCTGAACCTGTACCCCTCCATAACCTCCCTGTCTCACTGGAACGTACCAATGCAGAACTCCACACAAATATGCCCTGAACCTGTACCCCTCCATAACCTCTCGGTCTCACTGGAAAGCACGAATGCCGAACTCCACTCAAATATGCCCTGATCCTGTACCTTGCATAACCTCCCTGTCTCACTGGAACGTACCATTGCAGAACACCACACAAATATGCCCTGAACCTGTACCCCTCCATAACCTCCCTGTCTCACTGGAAAGTACCAATGCAGAACTCCACACAAATATGCCCTGAACCTGGACACGACCATAACCTCCCTGTCTCACTGGACCGTACCACTGCAGAACTCCACACAAATATGCCCTGAACCTGTACCCTCCATAAGCTCCCTGTCTCACTGGAACGTACCAATGCAGAACTACACACAAATATGCCCTGAACATGTACCCCTCCATAACCTCCCTGTCTCTTTGGAACGTACCAATGCAGAACTCCACACAAATATGCCCTGAACCTGTACCTCTCCATAACCTCCCTGTCTCACTGGAACGTACCAATGCAGAACTCCACACAAATATGCACTGAACCTGTGCCCGACCATAACCTCCCTGTCTCACTGGAACGTACCACTGCAGAACTCCACACAAATATGCCCTGAACCTGTACCGTGCATAACCTCCCTGTCTCACTGGAACGTACCATTGCAGAACACCACACAAATATGCCCTGAACCTGTACCCGACCATAACCTCCCTGTCTCAATGGACCGTACCACTGCCGAACTCCACACAAATATGCGCTGAATCTGTACCCTCCATAACCTCCCTGTCTCACTGGAACGTACCAATGCAGAACTCCACACAAATGTGCCCTGAACCTGTACCCCTCCATAACCTCCCTGTCTCACTGGAACGTACCAATGCAGAACTCCACACAAATATGCCCTGAACCTGTAAACCTCCATAACGTCCCTGTCTCACTGGAACGTACCAATGCAGAACTACACTCAAATATGCCCTGAACCTGTACCCATCCATAACCTCCCAGTCTCTCTGGAACGTACCACTGAAGAACACCACGTAAATATGCCCTGAACGTGTACCCGCCCATATCATCCTTGTCTCACTGGAACGTACCAACGCAGAACTCCACACAAATATGCCCTGAACCTGTACCCCTCCATAACATCCCTGCCTCACTGGAAAGTACCAATGCAGAACTCCACACAAATTTGCCCTGAACCGCTACACTCCATAACTTCCCTGTCTCACTGGAACGTACCAATGCAGAATTCCACACAAATATGCCCTGAACGTGTACCCGCCCATAACCTCCTTGTCTCACTTTAACTCACCAATGCAGAACGCCACACAAATTTGCCCTGATCCTGTACCCCTCAATAACGTCCCTGTCTCACTGGAACGTACCAATGCAGAACTCCACTCAAATATGCCCTGATCCTGTACCGTGCATATCCTCCCTGCCTCACTGGAACGTACCAATGCAGAATTCCACACAAATATGCCCTGAACGTGTACCCGCCCATAACCTCCTTGTCTCACTGGAACACACCAATGCAGAACTCCACACAAATTTGCCCTGAACCTGTACCCCTCCATAACCTCCCTGCCTCACTGGAACGTACCAATGCAGAACTCCACGCAAATATGCCCTGAACATGTACCCCTCCATAACCTCCCTGTCTCATTGGAACGTACGAATGCAGAACTCCACAGAAATGTGCCCTGAACCTGTAACCCTCCATAACCTCCCTGTCTCACCGGAACGTACCAATGCAGAATTCCACACAAATATGCCCTGAACCTGTACCTCTCCATAACCTCCCTGTCACACTGGAACGTACCAATGCAGAACTCCGCACAAATATGGACTGAACCGGTACCCTCCATAACCTCCCTGTCTCACTGGAACGTACCAATGCAGAATTCCACACAAATATGCCCTTTACGTGTACCCGCCCATATTCTCCTTGTCTCACTGGAACGCACCAATGCAGATCTCCACACAAATTTGCCCTGAAACTGTACCCCTTCATAACCTCCCTGTCTCAATGGAACGGACCAATGCAGAACTCCACTCAAATATGCCCTGATCCTGTACCGTGCATAACCTCTTGTCTCACTGTAACGTACCAATGCAGAACTCCACACAAATATGCCCTGAACCTGTACCCTCCATAAGCTCCCTGTCACACTGGAACGTACCAATGCAGAACTACACACAAATATGCCCTGAACCTATACCCCTCCATAACCTCCCTGTCTCACTGGAACGTACCAATGCGGAATACCACACAAATATGCCCTGAACGTGTACCCGCCCATAACCTCCTTGTCTCAATGGAACGCACCAATGCAGAACTCCACACAAATTTGCCCTGAACCTGTACCCCTCCATAAACTCCCTGTCTCACTGGAACGTACCAATGCAGAACTCCACACAAATTTGCCCTGAACCGGTACCCTCCATAACCTCCCTGTCTCACTGGAACGTACCAATGCAGAATTCCACAAAAAAATGCCCTGAACGTGTACCCGCTCATAACCTCCTTGTCTCACTGGAAAGTACCAATGCAGAACTCCGCACAAATATGCACTGAACCTGTACCCGACCATAACCTCCCTGTCTCACTGGAACGTACCACTGCAGAACTCCACACAAATATGCCCTTTACGTGTACCCGCCCATATTCTCCTTGTCTCACTGGAACGCACCAATGCAGATCTCCACACAAATTTGCCCTGAAACTGTACCCCTTCATAACCTCCCTGTCTCAATGGAACGGACCAATGCAGAACTTCACTCAAATATGCCCTGATCCTGTACCGTGCATAACCTCTTGTCTCACTGTAACGTACCAATGCAGAACTCCACACAAATATGCCCTGAACCTGTACCCTCCAAAAGCTCCCTGTCACACTGGAACGTACCAATGCAGAACTACACACAAATATGCCCTGAACCTATACCCCTCCATAACCTCCCTGTCTCACTGGAACGTACCAATGCAGAATACCACACAAATATGCCCTGAACGTGTACCCGCCCATAACCTCCTTGTCTCACTGGAAAGTACCAATGCAGAACTCCGCACAAATATGCACTGAACCTGTACCCGACCATAACCTCCCTGTCTCACTGGAACGTACCACTGCAGAACTCCACACAAATATGCCCTGAACCTGTACCCCTCCATAACCTCCTTGTCTCACTGGAGCGCACCAATGCAGAACTCCACACAAATTTGCCCTGAACCTGTACTCCTCCATAACCTCCCTGTCTCACTGGAACGTACCATTGCTGAACACCACACAAATATGCCCTGAAAGTGTACCCGCCCATAACCCCCTTGTCTCACTGGAACGCACCAATGCAGAACTCCACACAAATTTGCCCTGAACCTGTACCCCTCCATAACCTCCCTGTCTCACTGGAACGTACCAATGCAGAACTCCACACAAATATGCCCTGAACCTGTACCCCTCCATAACCTCTCTGTCTCACTGGAAAGCACGAATGCCGAACTCCACTCAAATATGCCCTGATCCTGTACCTTGCATAACCTCCCTGTCTCACTGGAACGTACCATTGCAGAACACCACACAAATATGCCCTGAACCTGTACCCCTCCATAACCTCCCTGTCTCACTGGAAAGTACCAATGCAGAACTCCACACAAATATGCCCTGAACCTGGACACGACCATAACCTCCCTGTCTCACTGGACCGTACCACTGCAGAACTCCACACAAATATGCCCTGAACCTGTACCCCTCCATAACCTCCCTGTCTCACTGGAAAGTACCAATGCAGAACTCCACACAAATATGCCCTGAACCTGTACCTCTCCATAACCTCCCTGTCTCACTGGAACGTACCAATGCAGAACTCCACACAAATATGCACTGAACCTGTGACCGACCATAACCTCCCTGTCTCACTGGAACGTACCACTGCAGAACTCCACACAAATATGCCCTGAACCTGTACCGTGCATAACCTCCCTGTCTCACTGGAACGTACCATTGCAGAACACCACACAAATATGCCCTGAACCTGTAGCCGACCATAACCTCCCTGTCTCAATGGACCGTACCACTGCCGAACTCCACACAAATATGCGCTGAATCTGTACCCTCCATAACCTCCCTGTCTCACTGGAACGTACCAATGCAGAACTCCACACAAATGTGCCCTGAACCTGTACCCCTCCATAACCTCCCTGTCTCACTGGAACGTACCAATGCAGAACTCCACACAAATATGCCCTGAACCTGTAAACCTCCATAACGTCCCTGTCTCACTGGAACGTACCAATGCAGAACTACACTCAAATATGCCCTGAACCTGTACCCATCCATAACCTCCCAGTCTCTCTGGAACGTACCACTGCAGAACACCACGTAAATATGCCCTGAACGTGTACCCGCCCATATCCTCCTTGTCTCACTGGAACGTACCAACGCAGAACTCCACACAAATATGCCCTGAACCTGTACCCCTCCATAACATCCCTGCCTCACTGGAAAGTACCAATGCAGAACTCCACACAAATTTGCCCTGAACCGCTACACTCCATAACTTCCCTGTCTCACTGGAACGTACCAATGCAGAATTCCACACAAATATGCCCTGAACGTGTACCCGCCCATAACCTACTTGTCTCACTTTAACTCACCAATGCAGAACGCCACACAAATTTGCCCTGATCCTGTACCCCTCAATAACGTCCCTGTCTCACTGGAACGTAACAATGCAGAACTCCACTCAAATATGCCCTGATCCTGTACCGTGCATATCCTCCCTGCCTCACTGGAACGTACCAATGCAGAATTCCACACAAATATGCCCTGAACGTGTACCCGCCCATAACCTCCTTGTCTCACTGGAACACACCAATGCAGAACTCCACACAAATTTGCCCTGAACCTGTACCCCTCCATAACCTCCCTGCCTCACTGGAACGTACCAATGCAGAACTCCACACAAATATGCCCTGAACCTGTACCCCTCCATAACCTCCCTGTCTCACTGGAAAGCACGAATGCCGAACTCCACTCAAATATGCCCTGATCCTGTACCGTGCATAACCTCCCTGTCTCACTGGAACGTACCATTGCAGAACACCACACAAATATGCCCTGAACCTGTACCCCTCCATAACCTCCCTGTCTCACTGGAAAGTACCAATGCAGAACTCCACACAAATATGCCCTGAACCTGTACACGACCATAACCTCCCTGTCTCACTGGAACGTACCACTGCAGAACTCCACACAAATATGCCCTGAACCTGTACCCTCCATAACCTCCCTGTCTCACTGGAACGTACCAATGCAGAACTACAAACAAATATGCCCTGAACCTGTACCCCTGCATAACCTCCCTGTCTCACTGGAACGTACCAATGCAGAACTACAAAAAATATGCCCTGAACCTGTACCCCTGCATAACCTCCCTGTCTCACTGGAACGTACCAATGCAGAATTCCACAAAAAAATGCCCTGAACGTGTACCCGCTCATAACCTCCTTGTCTCACTGGAAAGTACCAATGCAGAACTCCGCACAAATATGCACTGAACCTGTACCCGACCATAACCTCCCTGTCTCACTGGAACGTACCACTGCAGAACTCCACACAAATATGCCCTGAACCTGTACCCCTCCATAACCTCCTTGTCTCACTGGAGCGCACCAATGCAGAACTCCACACAAATTTGCCCTGAACCTGTACTCCTCCATAACCTCCCTGTCTCACTGGAACGTACCATTGCTGAACACCACACAAATATGCCCTGAAAGTGTACCCGCCCATAACCCCCTTGTCTCACTGGAACGCACCAATGCAGAACTCCACACAAATTTGCCCTGAACCTGTACCCCTCCATAACCTCCCTGTCTCACTGGAACGTACCAATGCAGAACTCCACACAAATATGCCCTGAACCTGTACCCCTCCATAACCTCTCGGTCTCACTGGAAAGCACGAATGCCGAACTCCACTCAAATATGCCCTGATCCTGTACCTTGCATAACCTCCCTGTCTCACTGGAACGTACCATTGCAGAACAGCACACAAATATGCCCTGAACCTGTACCCCTCCATAACCTCCCTGTCTCACTGGAAAGTACCAATGCAGAACTCCACACAAATATGCCCTGAACCTGGACACGACCATAACCTCCCTGTCTCACTGGACCGTACCACTGCAGAACTCCACACAAATATGCCCTGAACCTGTACCCTCCATAAGCTCCCTGTCTCACTGGAACGTACCAATGCAGAACTACACACAAATATGCCCTGAACATGTACCCCTCCATAACCTCCCTGTCTCTTTGGAACGTACCAATGCAGAACTCCACACAAATATGCCCTGAACCTGTACCTCTCCATAACCTCCCTGTCTCACTGGAACGTACCAATGCAGAACTCCACACAAATATGCACTGAACCTGTGCCCGACCATAACCTCCCTGTCTCACTGGAACGTACCACTGCAGAACTCCACACAAATATGCCCTGAACCTGTACCGTGCATAACCTCCCTGTCTCACTGGAACGTACCATTGCAGAACACCACACAAATATGCCCTGAACCTGTACCCGACCATAACCTCCCTGTCTCAATGGACCGTACCACTGCCGAACTCCACACAAATATGCGCTGAATCTGTACCCTCCATAACCTCCCTGTCTCACTGGAACGTACCAATGCAGAACTCCACACAAATGTGCCCTGAACCTGTACCCCTCCATAACCTCCCTGTCTCACTGGAACGTACCAATGCAGAACTCCACACAAATATGCCCTGAACCTGTAAACCTCCATAACGTCCCTGTCTCACTGGAACGTACCAATGCAGAACTACACTCAAATATGCCCTGAACCTGTACCCATCCATAACCTCCCAGTCTCTCTGGAACGTACCACTGAAGAACACCACGTAAATATGCCCTGAACGTGTACCCGCCCATATCATCCTTGTCTCACTGGAACGTACCAACGCAGAACTCCACACAAATATGCCCTGAACCTGTACCCCTCCATAACATCCCTGCCTCACTGGAAAGTACCAATGCAGAACTCCACACAAATTTGCCCTGAACCGCTACACTCCATAACTTCCCTGTCTCACTGGAACGTACCAATGCAGAATTCCACACAAATATGCCCTGAACGTGTACCCGCCCATAACCTCCTTGTCTCACTTTAACTCACCAATGCAGAACGCCACACAAATTTGCCCTGATCCTGTACCCCTCAATAACGTCCCTGTCTCACTGGAACGTACCAATGCAGAACTCCACTCAAATATGCCCTGATCCTGTACCGTGCATATCCTCCCTGCCTCACTGGAACGTACCAATGCAGAATTCCACACAAATATGCCCTGAACGTGTACCCGCCCATAACCTCCTTGTCTCACTGGAACACACCAATGCAGAACTCCACACAAATTTGCCCTGAACCTGTACCCCTCCATAACCTCCCTGCCTCACTGGAACGTACCAATGCAGAACTCCACGCAAATATGCCCTGAACATGTACCCCTCCATAACCTCCCTGTCTCATTGGAACGTACGAATGCAGAACTCCACAGAAATGTGCCCTGAACCTGTAACCCTCCATAACCTCCCTGTCTCACCGGAACGTACCAATGCAGAATTCCACACAAATATGCCCTGAACCTGTACCTCTCCATAACCTCCCTGTCACACTGGAACGTACCAATGCAGAACTCCGCACAAATATGGACTGAACCGGTACCCTCCATAACCTCCCTGTCTCACTGGAACGTACCAATGCAGAATTCCACACAAATATGCCCTTTACGTGTACCCGCCCATATTCTCCTTGTCTCACTGGAACGCACCAATGCAGATCTCCACACAAATTTGCCCTGAAACTGTACCCCTTCATAACCTCCCTGTCTCAATGGAACGGACCAATGCAGAACTCCACTCAAATATGCCCTGATCCTGTACCGTGCATAACCTCTTGTCTCACTGTAACGTACCAATGCAGAACTCCACACAAATATGCCCTGAACCTGTACCCTCCATAAGCTCCCTGTCACACTGGAACGTACCAATGCAGAACTACACACAAATATGCCCTGAACCTATACCCCTCCATAACCTCCCTGTCTCACTGGAACGTACCAATGCGGAATACCACACAAATATGCCCTGAACGTGTACCCGCCCATAACCTCCTTGTCTCAATGGAACGCACCAATGCAGAACTCCACACAAATTTGCCCTGAACCTGTACCCCTCCATAAACTCCCTGTCTCACTGGAACGTACCAATGCAGAACTCCACACAAATTTGCCCTGAACCGGTACCCTCCATAACCTCCCTGTCTCACTGGAACGTACCAATGCAGAATTCCACAAAAAAATGCCCTGAACGTGTACCCGCTCATAACCTCCTTGTCTCACTGGAAAGTACCAATGCAGAACTCCGCACAAATATGCACTGAACCTGTACCCGACCATAACCTCCCTGTCTCACTGGAACGTACCACTGCAGAACTCCACACAAATATGCCCTTTACGTGTACCCGCCCATATTCTCCTTGTCTCACTGGAACGCACCAATGCAGATCTCCACACAAATTTGCCCTGAAACTGTACCCCTTCATAACCTCCCTGTCTCAATGGAACGGACCAATGCAGAACTTCACTCAAATATGCCCTGATCCTGTACCGTGCATAACCTCTTGTCTCACTGTAACGTACCAATGCAGAACTCCACACAAATATGCCCTGAACCTGTACCCTCCAAAAGCTCCCTGTCACACTGGAACGTACCAATGCAGAACTACACACAAATATGCCCTGAACCTATACCCCTCCATAACCTCCCTGTCTCACTGGAACGTACCAATGCAGAATACCACACAAATATGCCCTGAACGTGTACCCGCCCATAACCTCCTTGTCTCAATGGAACGCACCAATGCAGAACTCCACACAAATTTGCCCTGAACCTGTACCCCTCCATAAACTCCCTGTCTCACTGGAACGTACCAATGCAGAACTCCACACAAATTTGCCCTGAACCGGTACCCTCCATAACCTCCCTGTCTCACTGGAACGTACCAATGCAGAATTCCACAAAAAAATGCCCTGAACGTGTACCCGCTCATAACCTCCTTGTCTCACTGGAAAGTACCAATGCAGAACTCCGCACAAATATGCACTGAACCTGTACCCGACCATAACCTCCCTGTCTCACTGGAACGTACCACTGCAGAACTCCACACAAATATGCCCTGAACCTGTACCCCTCCATAACCTCCTTGTCTCACTGGAGCGCACCAATGCAGAACTCCACACAAATTTGCCCTGAACCTGTACTCCTCCATAACCTCCCTGTCTCACTGGAACGTACCATTGCTGAACACCACACAAATATGCCCTGAAAGTGTACCCGCCCATAACCCCCTTGTCTCACTGGAACGCACCAATGCAGAACTCCACACAAATTTGCCCTGAACCTGTACCCCTCCATAACCTCCCTGTCTCACTGGAACGTACCAATGCAGAACTCCACACAAATATGCCCTGAACCTGTACCCCTCCATAACCTCTCTGTCTCACTGGAAAGCACGAATGCCGAACTCCACTCAAATATGCCCTGATCCTGTACCTTGCATAACCTCCCTGTCTCACTGGAACGTACCATTGCAGAACACCACACAAATATGCCCTGAACCTGTACCCCTCCATAACCTCCCTGTCTCACTGGAAAGTACCAATGCAGAACTCCACACAAATATGCCCTGAACCTGGACACGACCATAACCTCCCTGTCTCACTGGACCGTACCACTGCAGAACTCCACACAAATATGCCCTGAACCTGTACCCCTCCATAACCTCCCTGTCTCACTGGAAAGTACCAATGCAGAACTCCACACAAATATGCCCTGAACCTGTACCTCTCCATAACCTCCCTGTCTCACTGGAACGTACCAATGCAGAACTCCACACAAATATGCACTGAACCTGTGACCGACCATAACCTCCCTGTCTCACTGGAACGTACCACTGCAGAACTCCACACAAATATGCCCTGAACCTGTACCGTGCATAACCTCCCTGTCTCACTGGAACGTACCATTGCAGAACACCACACAAATATGCCCTGAACCTGTAGCCGACCATAACCTCCCTGTCTCAATGGACCGTACCACTGCCGAACTCCACACAAATATGCGCTGAATCTGTACCCTCCATAACCTCCCTGTCTCACTGGAACGTACCAATGCAGAACTCCACACAAATGTGCCCTGAACCTGTACCCCTCCATAACCTCCCTGTCTCACTGGAACGTACCAATGCAGAACTCCACACAAATATGCCCTGAACCTGTAAACCTCCATAACGTCCCTGTCTCACTGGAACGTACCAATGCAGAACTACACTCAAATATGCCCTGAACCTGTACCCATCCATAACCTCCCAGTCTCTCTGGAACGTACCACTGCAGAACACCACGTAAATATGCCCTGAACGTGTACCCGCCCATATCCTCCTTGTCTCACTGGAACGTACCAACGCAGAACTCCACACAAATATGCCCTGAACCTGTACCCCTCCATAACATCCCTGCCTCACTGGAAAGTACCAATGCAGAACTCCACACAAATTTGCCCTGAACCGCTACACTCCATAACTTCCCTGTCTCACTGGAACGTACCAATGCAGAATTCCACACAAATATGCCCTGAACGTGTACCCGCCCATAACCTACTTGTCTCACTTTAACTCACCAATGCAGAACGCCACACAAATTTGCCCTGATCCTGTACCCCTCAATAACGTCCCTGTCTCACTGGAACGTAACAATGCAGAACTCCACTCAAATATGCCCTGATCCTGTACCGTGCATATCCTCCCTGCCTCACTGGAACGTACCAATGCAGAATTCCACACAAATATGCCCTGAACGTGTACCCGCCCATAACCTCCTTGTCTCACTGGAACACACCAATGCAGAACTCCACACAAATTTGCCCTGAACCTGTACCCCTCCATAACCTCCCTGCCTCACTGGAACGTACCAATGCAGAACTCCACACAAATATGCCCTGAACCTGTACCCCTCCATAACCTCCCTGTCTCACTGGAAAGCACGAATGCCGAACTCCACTCAAATATGCCCTGATCCTGTACCGTGCATAACCTCCCTGTCTCACTGGAACGTACCATTGCAGAACACCACACAAATATGCCCTGAACCTGTACCCCTCCATAACCTCCCTGTCTCACTGGAAAGTACCAATGCAGAACTCCACACAAATATGCCCTGAACCTGTACACGACCATAACCTCCCTGACTCACTGGACCGTACCACTGCCGAACTCCACACAAATATGCCCTGAACCTGTACCCTCCATAACTTCCCTGTCTCACTGGAACGTACCAATGCAGAACTACACACAAATATGCCCTGAACATGTACCCCTGCATAACCTCCCTGTCTCATTGGAACGTAACAATGCAGAACTCCACACAAATATGCCCTGAACCTGTACCTCTCCATAACCTCCCTGTCACACTGGAACGTACCAATGCAGAACTCCGCACAAATATGCACTGAACCGGTACCCTCCATAACCTCCCTGTCTCACTGGAACGTACCAATGCAGAATTCCACACAAATATGCCCTTTACGTGTACCCGCCCATAATCTCATTGTCTCACTGGAACGCACCAATGCAGATCTCCACATAAATTTGCCCTGAAGCTGTACACCTCCATAACCTCCCTGTCTCAATGGAACGTACCAATGCAGAACTCCACTCAAATATGCCCTGATCCTCTACCGTGCATAACCTCTTGTCTCACTGTAACGTACCAATGCAGAACTCCACACAAATCTGCCCTGAACCTGTACCCTCCATAACCTCCCTGTCTCACTGGAACGTACCAATGCAGAACTACACACAAAAATGCCCTGAACCTATACCCCTCCATAACCTCCCTGTCTAACTGGAACGTACCAATGCAGAATACCACACAAATATGCCCTGAACGTGTACCCGCCCATAACCTCCTTGTCTCACTGGAACGCACCAATGCAGAACTCCACACAAATTTGCCCTGAACCTGTACCCCTCCATAAACTCCCTGCCTCACTGGAACGTACCAATGCAGAACTCCACACAAATTTGCCCTGAACCGGTACCCTCCATAACCTCCCTGTCTCACTGGAAAGTACCAATGCAGAATTCCACACAAAAATGCCCTGAACGTGTACCCGCTCATAACCTCCTTGTCTCACTGGAAAGTACCAATGCAGAACTCCACACAAATATGCACTGAACCTGTACCCGAGCATAACCTCCCTGTCTCACTGGAACGTACCACTGCAGAACTCCACACAAATATGCCCTGAACCTGTACCCCTCCATAACCTCCTTGTCTCACTGGAGCGCACCAATGCAGAACTCCACACAAATTTGCCCTGAACCTGTACTCCTCCATAACCTCCCTGTCTCACTGGAACGTACCAATGCAGAACTCCACACAAATATGCCCTGAACCTGTACCCGTCCATAACCTCCCTGTCTCAGTGGATCGTCCCACTGCAGAACTCCACACAAATATGCCATGATCCGGTACCCTCCATAACCTCCCTGTCTCACTGGAAAGTACCAATGCAGATCTCCACACAAATATGCCCTGAACCTGTACCCGACCAAAACCTCCCTGTCTCATTGGAACGTACGAATGCAGAACTCCACAGAAATGTGCCCTGAACCTGTAACCCTCCATAACCTCCCTGTCTCACTGGAACGTACCAATGCAGAACTCCACACAAATATGCCCTGAACCTGTACCTCTCCATAACCTCCCTGTCACACTGGAACGTACCAATGCAGAACTCCGCACAAATATGCACTGAACTGGTACCCTCCATAACCTCACTGTCTCACTGGAACGTACCAATGCAGAATTCCACACAAATATGCCCTTTACGTGTACCCGCCCATAATCTCCTTTTCTCACTGGAACGCACCAATGCAGATCTCCACACAAATTTGCCCTGAACCTGTACCCCTTCATAACCTCCCTGTCTCAATGGAACGTACCAATGAAGAACTCCACTCAAATATGCCCTGATCCTGTACCGTGCATAACCTCTTGTCTCACTGTAACGTACCAATGCAGAACTCCACACAAATATGCCCTGAACCTGTACCCTCCATAAGCTCCCTGTCACACTGGAACGTACCAAAGCAGAACTACACACAAATATGCCCTGAACCTATACCCCTCCATAACCTCCCTGTCTCACTGGAACGTACCAATGCAGAATACCACACAAATATGCCCTGAACGTGTACCCGCCCATAACCTCCTTGTCTCACTGGAACGCACCAATGCAGGACTCCACACAAATTTGCCCTGAACCTGTACCCCTCCATAAACTCCCTGTCTCACTGGAACGTACCAATGCAGAACTCCACACAAATTTGCCCTGAACCGGTACCCTCCATAACCTCCCTGTCTCACTGGAACGTACCAATGCAGAATTCCACAAAAAAATGCCCTGAACGTGTACCCGCTCATACCCTCCTTGTCTCACTGGAAAGTACCAATGCAGAACTCCACACAAATATGCACTGAACCTGTACCCGACCATAACCTCCCTGTCTCACTGGAACGTACCACTCAGAACTCCACACAAATATGCCCTGAACCTGTACCCCTCCATAACCTCCTTGTCTCACTGGAGCGCACCAATGCAGAACTCCACACAAATTTGCCCTGAACCTGTACTCCTCCATAACCTCCCTGTCTCACTGGAACGTACCAATGCAGAACTCCACACAAATATGCCCTGAACCTGTACCCGTCCATAACCTCCCTGTCTCATTGGATCGTCCCACTGCAGAACTCCACACAAATATGCCATGAACCGGTACCCTCCATAACCTCCCTGTCTCACTGGAAAGTACCAATGCAGAACTCCACACAAATATGCCCTGAACCTGTACCCGACCATAACCTCCCTGTCTCACTGGACCGTACCACTGCAGAACTCCACACAAATATGCCCTGAACCTGTACCCTCCATAACCTCCCTGTCTCACTGGAACGTACCAATGCAGAACTACACACAAATATGCCCTGAACATGTACCCCTCCATAACCTCCCTGTCTCATTGGAACGTACCAATGCAGAACTCCACACAAATGTGCCCTGAACCTGTAACCCTCCATAACCTCCCTGTCTCACTGGAACGTACAATGCCGAACTCCACACAAATATGCCCTGAACCTGTACCTCTCCATAACCTCCCTGTCACACTGGAACGTACCAATGCAGAACTCCACACAAATATGCACTGAACCGGTACCCTCCATAAGCTCCCTGTCTCACTGGAACGTACCAATGCAGAATTCCACACAAATATGCCCTTTACGTGTACACGCCCATAATCTCCTTGTCTCACTGGAACGCACCAATGCAGATCTCCACACAAATTTGCCCTGAACCTGTACCCCTCCATAACCTCCCTGTCTCAATGGAACGTACCAATGCAGAACTCCACTCAAATATGCCCTGATCCTGTACCGTGCATAACCTCCCTGTCTCACTGGAACGTACCAATGCAGAACTCCACTCAAATATGCCCTGATCCTGTACCGTGCATATCCTCCCTGCCTCACTGGAACGTACCAATGCAGAATTCCACACAAATATGCCCTGAACGTGTACCCGCCCATAACCTCCTTGTCTCACTGGAACACACCAATGCAGAACTCCACACAAATTTGCCCTGAACCTGTACCCCTCCATAACCTCCCTGCCTCACTGGAACGTACCAATGCAGAACTCCACACAAATATGCCCTGAACCTGTACCCCTCCATAACCTCCCTGTCTCACTGGAAAGCACGAATGCCGAACTCCACTCAAATATGGCCTGATCCTGTACCGTGCATAACCTCCCTGTCTCACTGGAACGTACCATTGCAGAACACCACACAAATATGCCCTGAACCTGTACCCCTCCATAACCTCCCTGTCTCACTGGAAAGTACCAATGCAGAACTCCACACAAATATGCCCTGAACCTGTACACGACCATAACCTCCCTGACTCACTGGACCGTACCACTGCCGAACTCCACATAAATATGCCCTGAACCTGTACCCTCCATAACTTCCCTGTCTCACTGGAACGTAACAATGCAGAACTACACACAAATATGCCCTGAACATGTACCCCTGCATAACCTCCCTGTCTCATTGGAACGTAACAATGCAGAACTCCACACAAATATGCCCTGAACCTGTACCTCTCCATAACCTCCCTGTCACACTGGAACGTACCAATGCAGAACTCCGCACAAATATGCACTGAACCGGTACCCTCCATAACCTCCCTGTCTCACTGGAACGTACCAATGCAGAATTCCACTCAAATATGCCCTTTACGTGTACCCGCCCATAATCTCATTGTCTCACTGGAACGCACCAATGCAGATCTCCACATAAATTTGCCCTGAACCTGTACCCCTCCATAACCTCCCTGTCTCAATGGAACGTACCAATGCAGAACTCCACACAAAAATGCCCTGAACCTATACCCCTCCATAACCTCCCTGTCTAACTGGAACGTACCAATGCAGAATACCACACAAATATGCCCTGAACGTGTACCCGCCCATAACCTCCTTGTCTCACTGGAACGAACCAATGCAGAACTCCACACAAATTTGCCCTGAACCTGTACCCCTCCATAAACTCCCTGCCTCACTGGAACGTACCAATGCAGAACTCCACACAAATTTGCCCTGAACCGGTACCCTCCATAACCTCCCTGTCTCACTGGAAAGTACCAATGCAGAATTCCACACAAAAATGCCCTGAACGTGTACCCGCTCATAACCTCCTTGTCTCACTGGAAAGTACCAATGCAGAACTCCACACAAATATGCACTGAACCTGTACCCGAGCATAACCTCCCTGTCTCACTGGAACGTACCACTGCAGAACTCCACACAAATATGCCCTGAACCTGTACCCCTCCATAACCTCCTTGTCTCACTGGAGCGCACCAATGCAGAACTCCACACAAATTTGCCCTGAACCTGTACTCCTCCATAACCTCCCTGTCTCACTGGAACGTACCAATGCAGAACTCCACACAAATATGCCCTGAACCTGTAACCGTCCATAACCTCCCTGTCTCATTGGATCGTCCCACTGCAGAACTCCACACAAATATGCCATGAACCGGTACCCTCCATAACCTCCCTGTCTCACTGGAAAGTACCAATGCAGAACTCCACACAAATATGCCCTGAACCTGTACCTCTCCATAACCTCCCTGTCACACTGGAACGCACCAATGCAGAACTCCGCACAAATATGCACTGAACTGGTACCCTCCATAACCTCACTGTCTCACTGGAACGTACCAATGCAGAATTCCACACAAATATGCCCTTTACGTGTACCCGCCCATAATCTCCTTGTCTCACTGGAACGCACCAATGCAGATCTCCACACAAATTTGCCCTGAACCTGTACCCCTTCATAACCTCCCTGTCTCAATGGAACGTACCAATGCAGAACTCCACTCAAATATGCCCTGATCCTGTACCGTGCATAACCTCTTGTCTCACTGTAACGTACCAATGCAGAACTCCACACAAATATGCCCTGAACCTGTACCCTCCATAAGCTCCCTGTCACACTGGAACGTACCAATGCAGAACTACACACAAATATGCCCTGAACCTATACCCCTCCATAACCTCCCTGTCTCACTGGAACGTACCAATGCAGAATACCACACAAATATGCCCTGAAAGTGTACCCGCCCATAACCTCCTTGTCTCACTGGAACGCACCAATGCAGAACTCCACACAAATTTGCCCTGAACCTGTACCCCTCCATAAACTCCCTGTCTCACTGGAACGTACCAATGCAGAACTCCACACAAATTTGCCCTGAACCGGTACCCTCCATAACCTCCCTGTCTCACTGGAACGTACCAATGCAGAATTCCACAAAAAAATGCCCTGAACGTGTACCCGCTCATAACCTCCTTGTCTCACTGGAAAGTACCAATGCAGAACTCCACACAAATATGCACTGAACCTGTACCCGACCATAACCTCCCTGTCTCACTGGAACGTACCACTGCAGAACTCCACACAAATATGCCCTGAACCTGTACCCCTCCATAACCTCCTTGTCTCACTGGAGCGCACCAATGCAGAACTCCACACAAATTTGCCCTGAACCTGTACTCCTCCATAACCTCCCTGTCTCACTGGAACGTACCAATGCAGAACTCCACACAAATATGCCCTGAACCTGTACCCGTCCATAACCTCCCTCTCTCATTGGATCGTCCCACTGCAGAACTCCACACAAATATGCCATGAACCGGTACCCTCCATAACCTCCCTGTCTCACTGGAAAGTACCAATGCAGAACTCCACACAAATATGCCCTGAACCTGTACCCGACCATAACCTCCCTGTCTCACTGGACCGTACCACTGCAGAACTCCACACAAATATGCCCTGAACCTGTACCCTCCATAACCTCCCTGTCTCAATGGAACGTACCAATGCAGAACTACACACAAATATGCTCTGAACATGTACCCCTCCATAACCTCCCTGTCTCATTGGAACGTACCAATGCAGAACTCCACACAAATGTGCCCTGAACCTGTAACCCTCCATAACCTCCCTGTCTCACTGGAACGTACAATGCCGAACTCCACACAAATATGCCCTGAACCTGTACCTCTCCATAACCTCCCTGTCACACTGGAACGTACCAATGCAGAACTCCACACAAATATGCACTGAACCGGTACCCTCCATAAGCTCCCTGTCTCACTGGAACGTACCAATGCAGAATTCCACACAAATATGCCCTTTACGTGTACACGCCCATAATCTCCTTGTCTCACTGGAACGCACCAATGCAGATCTCCACACAAATCTGCCCTGAACCTGTACCCCTCCATAACCTCCCTGTCTCAATGGAACGTACCAATGCAGAACTCCACTCAAATATGCCCTGATCCTGTACCGTGCATAACCTCCCTGTCTCACTGGAACGTACCAATGCAGAACACCACACAAATATGCCCTGAACCTGTACCCTCCATAACCTCCCTGTCTCACTGGAACGTACCAATGCAGAACTACACACAAATATGCCCTGAACCTGTACCCCTCCATAACCTCCCTGTCTCACAGGAACGTACCAATGCAGAATACCACACAAATATGCCCTGAACGTGTACCCGCCCATAACCTCCCTGTCTCACTGGAACGCACCAATGCAGAACTCCACACAAATTTGCCCTGAACCTGTACCCCTCCATAACCTCCCTGTCTCACTGGAACGTACCAATGCAGAACTCCACACAAATTTGCCCTGAACCGGTACCCTCCATAACCTCCCTGTCTCACTGGAACGTACCAATACAGAATTCCACACAAATATGCCCTGAACGTGTACCCGCCCATAACCTCCTTGTCTCACTGGAACGCACCCATGCTGAACTCTACACAATTTGCCCTGAACCTGTAACGGTCTATAGCCTCCCTGTCTCATTGGAATTTCCCACTGCAGAACTCCACACAAATATGCCATGAACCTGTACACTCCATAACCTCCCTGTCTCACTGGAAAGTACCAATGCAGAACTCCACACAAATATGCTCTGAACATGTACCCCTCCATAACCTCCCTGTCTCATTGGAACGTACCAATGCAGAACTCCACACAAATGTGCCCTGAACCTGTAACCCTCCATAACCTCCCTGTCTCACTGGAACGTACAATGCCGAACTCCACACAAATATGCCCTGAACCTGTACCTCTCCATAACCTCCCTGTCACACTGGAACGTACCAATGCAGAACTCCACACAAATATGCACTGAACCGGTACCCTCCATAAGCTCCCTGTCTCACTGGAACGTACCAATGCAGAATTCCACACAAATATGCCCTTTACGTGTACACGCCCATAATCTCCTTGTCTCACTGGAACGCACCAATGCAGATCTCCACACAAATCTGCCCTGAACGTGTACCCCTCCATAACCTCCCTGTCTCAATGGAACGTACCAATGCAGAACTCCACTCAAATATGCCCTGATCCTGTACCGTGCATAACCTCCCTGTCTCACTGGAACGTACCAATGCAGAACACCACACAAATATGCCCTGAACCTGTACCCTCCATAACCTCCCTGTCTCACTGGAACGTACCAATGCAGAACTACACACAAATATGCCCTGAACCTGTACCCCTCCATAACCTCCCTGTCTCACAGGAACGTTCCAATGCAGAATACCACACAAATATGCCCTGAACGTGTACCCGCCCATAACCTCCCTGTCTCACTGGAACGCACCAATGCAGAACTCCACACAAATTTGCCCTGAACCTGTACCCCTCCATAACCTCCCTGTCTCACTGGAACGTACCAATGCAGAACTCCACACAAATTTGCCCTGAACCGGTACCCTCCATAACCTCCCTGTCTCACTGGAACGTACCAATACAGAATTCCACACAAATATGCCCTGAACGTGTACCCGCCCATAACCTCCTTGTCTCACTGGAACGCACCCATGCTGAACTCTACACAATTTGCCCTGAACCTGTAACGGTCTATAGCCTCCCTGTCTCATTGGAATTTCCCACTGCAGAACTCCACACAAATATGCCATGAACCTGTACACTCCATAACCTCCCTGTCTCACTGGAAAGTACCAATGCAGAACTCCACACAAATATGCACTGAACCTGTACCCGACCATAACCTCCCTGTCTCACTGGGCCGTACCACTGCAGAACTCCATACAAATAAGCCCTGAACCTGTACCCTCGATAACCTCCCTGTCTCACTGGAACGTACCAATGCAGAACTCCCCACATATATGCCCTGAACATGTACCCCTCCATAAGCTCCCTGTCTCATTGGAACGTACCAATGCAGACCTCCGCACAAATATGCACTGAACCGGTACCCTCCATAACCTCCCTGTCTCACTGGAACGTACCAATGCAGAATTCCACACAAATATGCCCTTTACGTGTACCCGCCCATAATCTCCTTGTCTCACTGGAAACGCACCAATGCAGATCTCCAGACAAATTTGCCCTGAACCTGTACCCCTCCATAACCTCCCTGTCTCAATGGAACGTACCAATGCAGAACTCCACTCAAATATGCCCTGATCCTGTACCGTGCATAACCTCCCTGTCTCACTGGAACGTACCAATGCAGAACTGCACACAAAGTTGCCCTGAACCGGTACCCTCCATAAACTCCCTGTCTCACTGGAACGTACCAATGCAGAATTCCACACAAATATGCCCTGAACCTGTACCCGCCCATAACATCCTTGTCTCACTGGAACGCACCAATGCAGAACGCCACACAAATTTGCCCTGAACCTGTACCCCTCAATAACGTCCCTGTCTCACGGGAACGTACCAATGCAGAATTCCACACAAATATGCCCTGAACGTGTACCCGCCCATAACCTCCTTGTCTCAATGGAACGCACCAATGCAGAACTCCACACAAATTTGCCCTGAACCTGTACCCCTCCATAACCTCCCTGTCTCACTGGAACGTACCAATGCAGAACTCCACACAAATATGCCCTGAACCTGTACCCCTCCATAACCTCCCTGTCTCACTGGAAAGCACGAATGCCGAACTCCACTCAAATATGCCCTGATCCTGTACCGTGCATAACCTCCCTGTCTCACTGGAACGTACCATTGCAGAACACCACACAAATATGCCCTGAACCTGTACCCCTCCATAACCTCCCTGTCTCACTGGAAAGTACCAATGCAGAACTCCACACAAATATGCCCTGAAGCTGTACCCGACCATAACCTCCCTGTCTCACTGGAACGTACCACTGCAGAACTCCACACAAATATGCCCTGAACCTGTACCCTCCATAACCTCCCTGTCTCACTGGAACGTACCAATGCAGAACTACAAACAAATATGCCCTGAACCTGTACCCCTGCATAACCTCCCTGTCTCACTGGAACGTACCAATGCAGAACTACAAAAAATATGCCCTGAACCTGTACCCCTGCATAACCTCCCTGTCTCACTGGAACGAACCAATGCAGAACTCCACACAAATTTGCCCTGAACCTGTACCCCTCCATAAACTCCCTGCCTCACTGGAACGTACCAATGCAGAACTCCACACAAATTTTCCCTGAACCGGTACCCTCCATAACCTCCCTGTCTCACTGGAAAGTACCAATGCAGAATTCCACACAAAAATGCCCTGAACGTGTACCCGCTCATAACCTCCTTGTCTCACTGGAAAGTACCAATGAAGAACTCCACACAAATATGCACTGAACCTGTACTCGAGCATAACCTCCCTGTCTCAATGGAACGTACCAC
The DNA here is from genome assembly GCF_048418815.1 of Hemitrygon akajei. Lineage (NCBI taxonomy): Eukaryota > Metazoa > Chordata > Chondrichthyes > Myliobatiformes > Dasyatidae > Hemitrygon > Hemitrygon akajei. The sequence continues at coordinate 1,256,322 of NW_027331952.1, read as the reverse complement.
TGCAGAACTCCACACAAATATGCCCTGAACCTGTACCCCTCCATAACCTCCTTGTCTCACTGGAGGGCACCAATGCAGAACTCCACACAAATTTGCCCTGAACCTGTACTCCTCCATAACCTCCCTGTCTCACTGGAACGTACCAATGCAGAACTCCACACAAATATGCCCTGAACCTGTAACCGTCCATAACCTCCCTGTCTCATTGGATCGTCCCACTGCAGAACTCCACACAAATATGCCATGAACCGGTACCCTCCATAACCTCCCTGTCTCACTGGAAAGTACCAATGCAGAACTCCACACAAATATGCCCTGAACCTGTACCCGACCAAAACCTCCCTGTCTCATTGGAACGTACGAATGCAGAACTCCACAGAAATGTGCCCTGAACCTGTAACCCTCCATAACCTCCCTGTCTCACTGGAAGGTACCAATGCAGAACTCCACACAAATATGCCCTGAACCTGTACCTCTCCATAACCTCCCTGTCACACTGGAACGTACCAATGCAGAACTCCGCACAAATATGCACTGAACTGGTACCCTCCATAACCTCACTGTCTCACTGGAACGTACCAATGCAGAATTCCACACAAATATGCCCTTTACGTGTACCCGCCCATAATGTCCTTGTCTCACTGGAACGCACCAATGCAGAATACCACACAAATATGCCCTGAAAGTGTACCCGCCCATAACCTCCTTGTCTCACTGGAACGCACCAATGCAGAACTCCACACAAATTTGCCCTGAACCTGTACCCCTCCATAAACTCCCTGTCTCACTGGAACGTACCAATGCAGAACTCCACACAAATTTGCCCTGAACCGGTACCCTCCATAACCTCCCTGTCTCACTGGAACGTACCAATGCAGAATTCCACAAAAAAATGCCCTGAACGTGTACCCGCTCATAACCTCCTTGTCTCACTGGAAAGTACCAATGCAGAACTCCACACAAATATGCACTGAACCAGTACCCGACCATAACCTCCCTGTCTCACTGGAACGTACCACTGCAGAACTCCACACAAATATGCCCTGAACCTGTACCCCTCCATAACCTCCTTGTCTCACTGGAGCGCACCAATGCAGAACTCCACACAAATTTGCCCTGAACCTGTACTCCTCCATAACCTCCCTGTCTCACTGGAACGTACCAATGCAGAACTCCACACAAATATGCCCTGAACCTGTACCCGTCCATAACCTCCCTCTCTCATTGGATCGTCCCACTGCAGAACTCCACACAAATATGCCATGAACCGGTACCCTCCATAACCTCCCTGTCTCACTGGAAAGTACCAATGCAGAACTCCACACAAATATGCCCTGAACCTGTACCCGACCATAACCTCCCTGTCTCACTGGACCGTACCACTGCAGAACTCCACACAAATATGCCCTGAACCTGTACCCTCCATAACCTCCCTGTCTCAATGGAACGTACCAATGCAGAACTACACACAAATATGCCCTGAACATGTACCCCTCCATAACCTCCCTGTCTCATTGGAACGTACCAATGCAGAACTCCACACAAATGTGCCCTGAACCTGTAACCCTCCATAACCTCCCTGTCTCACTGGAACGTACAATGCCGAACTCCACACAAATATGCCCTGAACCTGTACCTCTCCATAACCTCCCTGTCACACTGGAACGTACCAATGCAGAACTCCACACAAATATGCACTGAACCGGTACCCTCCATAAGCTCCCTGTCTCACTGGAACGTACCAATGCAGAATTCCACACAAATATGCCCTTTACGTGTACACGCCCATAATCTCCTTGTCTCACTGGAACGCACCAATGCAGATCTCCACACAAATTTGCCCTGAACCTGTACCCCTCCATAACCTCCCTGTCTCAATGGAACGTACCAATGCAGAACTCCACTCAAATATGCCCTGATCCTGTACCGTGCATAACCTCCCTGTCTCACTGGAACGTACCAATGCAGAACACCACACAAATATGCCCTGAACCTGTACCCTCCATAACCTCCCTGTCTCACTGGAACGTACCAATGCAGAACTACACACAAATATGCCCTGAACCTGTACCCCTCCATAACCTCCCTGTCTCACAGGAACGTACCAATGCAGAATACCACACAAATATGCCCTGAACGTGTACCCGCCCATAACCTCCCTGTCTCACTGGAACGTACCAATACAGAATTCCACACAAATATGCCCTGAACGTGTACCCGCCCATAACCTCCTTGTCTCACTGGAACGCACCCATGCTGAACTCTACACAATTTGCCCTGAACCTGTAACGGTCTATAGCCTCCCTGTCTCATTGGAATTTCCCACTGCAGAACTCCACACAAATATGCCATGAACCTGTACACTCCATAACCTCCCTGTCTCACTGGAAAGTACCAATGCAGAACTCCACACAAATATGCACTGAACCTGTACCCGACCATAACCTCCCTGTCTCACTGGGCCGTACCACTGCAGAACTCCATACAAATAAGCCCTGAACCTGTACCCTCGATAACCTCCCTGTCTCACTGGAACGTACCAATGCAGAACTCCCCACATATATGCCCTGAACATGTACCCCTCCATAAGCTCCCTGTCTCATTGGAACGTACCAATGCAGACCTCCGCACAAATATGCACTGAACCGGTACCCTCCATAACCTCCCTGTCTCACTGGAACGTACCAATGCAGAATTCCACACAAATATGCCCTTTACGTGTATCCGCCCGTAATCTCCTTGTCTCACTGGAAACGCACCAATGCAGATCTCCAGACAAATTTGCCCTGAACCTGTACCCCTCCATAACCTCCCTGTCTCAATGGAACGTACCAATGCAGAACTCCACTCAAATATGCCCTGATCCTGTACCGTGCATAACCTCCCTGTCTCACTGGAACGTACCAATGCAGAACTGCACACAAAGTTGCCCTGAACCGGTACCCTCCATAAACTCCCTGTCTCACTGGAACGTACCAATGCAGAATTCCACACAAATATGCCCTGAACCTGTACCCGCCCATAACATCCTTGTCTCACTGGAACGCACCAATGCAGAACGCCACACAAATTTGCCCTGAACCTGTACCCCTCAATAACGTCCCTGTCTCACGGGAACGTACCAATGCAGAATTCCACACAAATATGCCCTGAACGTGTACCCGCCCATAACCTCCTTGTCTCAATGGAACGCACCAATGCAGAACTCCACACAAATTTGCCCTGAACCTGTACCCCTCCATAACCTCCCTGTCTCACTGGAACGTACCAATGCAGAACTCCACACAAATATGCCCTGAACCTGTACCCCTCCATAACCTCCCTGTCTCACTGGAAAGCACGAATGCCGAACTCCACTCAAATATGCCCTGATCCTGTACCGTGCATAACCTCCCTGTCTCACTGGAACGTACCATTGCAGAACACCACACAAATATGCCCTGAACCTGTACCCCTCCATAACCTCCCTGTCTCACTGGAAAGTACCAATGCAGAACTCCACACAAATATGCCCTGAAGCTGTACCCGACCATAACCTCCCTGTCTCACTGGAACGTACCACTGCAGAACTCCACACAAATATGCCCTGAACCTGTACCCTCCATAACCTCCCTGTCTCACTGGAACGTACCAATGCAGAACTACAAACAAATATGCCCTGAACCTGTACCCCTGCATAACCTCCCTGTCTCACTGGAAAGTACCAATGCAGAATTCCACACAAAAATGCCCTGAACGTGTACCCGCTCATAACCTCCTTGTCTCACTGGAAAGTACCAATGCAGAACTCCACACAAATATGCACTGAACCTGTACTCGAGCATAACCTCCCTGTCTCACTGGAACGTACCACTGCAGAACTCCACACAAATATGCCCTGAACCTGTACCCCTCCATAACCTCCTTGTCTCACTGGAGGGCACCAATGCAGAACTCCACACAAATTTGCCCTGAACCTGTACTCCTCCATAACCTCCCTGTCTCACTGGAACGTACCAATGCAGAACTCCACACAAATATGCCCTGAACCTGTAACCGTCCATAACCTCCCTGTCTCATTGGATCGTCCCACTGCAGAACTCCACACAAATATGCCATGAACCGGTACCCTCCATAACCTCCCTGTCTCACTGGAAAGTACCAATGCAGAACTCCACACAAATATGCCCTGAACCTGTACCCGACCAAAACCTCCCTGTCTCATTGGAACGTACGAATGCAGAACTCCACAGAAATGTGCCCTGAACCTGTAACCCTCCATAACCTCCCTGTCTCACTGGAAGGTACCAATGCAGAACTCCACACAAATATGCCCTGAACCTGTACCTCTCCATAACCTCCCTGTCACACTGGAACGTACCAATGCAGAACTCCGCACAAATATGCACTGAACTGGTACCCTCCATAACCTCACTGTCTCACTGGAACGTACCAATGCAGAATTCCACACAAATATGCCCTTTACGTGTACCCGCCCATAATCTCCTTGTCTCACTGGAACGCACCAATGCAGAATACCACACAAATATGCCCTGAAAGTGTACCCGCCCATAACCTCCTTGTCTCACTGGAACGCACCAATGCAGAACTCCACACAAATTTGCCCTGAACCTGTACCCCTCCATAAACTCCCTGTCTCACTGGAACGTACCAATGCAGAACTCCACACAAATTTGCCCTGAACCGGTACCCTCCATAACCTCCCTGTCTCACTGGAACGTACCAATGCAGAATTCCACAAAAAAATGCCCTGAACGTGTACCCGCTCATAACCTCCTTGTCTCACTGGAAAGTACCAATGCAGAACTCCACACAAATATGCACTGAACCTGTACCCGACCATAACCTCCCTGTCTCACTGGAACGTACCACTGCAGAACTCCACACAAATATGCCCTGAACCTGTACCCCTCCATAACCTCCTTGTCTCACTGGAGCGCACCAATGCAGAACTCCACACAAATTTGCCCTGAACCTGTACTCCTCCATAACCTCCCTGTCTCACTGGAACGTACCAATGCAGAACTCCACACAAATATGCCCTGAACCTGTACCCGTCCATAACCTCCCTCTCTCATTGGATCGTCCCACTGCAGAACTCCACACAAATATGCCCTGAACCTGTACCCCTCCATAACCTCCTTGTCTCACTGGAGGGCACCAATGCAGAACTCCACACAAATTTGCCCTGAACCTGTACTCCTCCATAACCTCCCTGTCTCACTGGAACGTACCAATGCAGAACTCCACACAAATATGCCCTGAACCTGTAACCGTCCATAACCTCCCTGTCTCATTGGATCGTCCCACTGCAGAACTCCACACAAATATGCCATGAACCGGTACCCTCCATAACCTCCCTGTCTCACTGGAAAGTACCAATGCAGAACTCCACACAAATATGCCCTGAACCTGTACCCGACCAAAACCTCCCTGTCTCATTGGAACGTACGAATGCAGAACTCCACAGAAATGTGCCCTGAACCTGTAACCCTCCATAACCTCCCTGTCTCACTGGAAGGTACCAATGCAGAACTCCACACAAATATGCCCTGAACCTGTACCTCTCCATAACCTCCCTGTCACACTGGAACGTACCAATGCAGAACTCCGCACAAATATGCACTGAACTGGTACCCTCCATAACCTCACTGTCTCACTGGAACGTACCAATGCAGAATTCCACACAAATATGCCCTTTACGTGTACCCGCCCATAATCTCCTTGTCTCACTGGAACGCACCAATGCAGAATACCACACAAATATGCCCTGAAAGTGTACCCGCCCATAACCTCCTTGTCTCACTGGAACGCACCAATGCAGAACTCCACACAAATTTGCCCTGAACCTGTACCCCTCCATAAACTCCCTGTCTCACTGGAACGTACCAATGCAGAACTCCACACAAATTTGCCCTGAACCGGTACCCTCCATAACCTCCCTGTCTCACTGGAACGTACCAATGCAGAATTCCACAAAAAAATGCCCTGAACGTGTACCCGCTCATAACCTCCTTGTCTCACTGGAAAGTACCAATGCAGAACTCCACACAAATATGCACTGAACCAGTACCCGACCATAACCTCCCTGTCTCACTGGAACGTACCACTGCAGAACTCCACACAAATATGCCCTGAACCTGTACCCCTCCATAACCTCCTTGTCTCACTGGAGCGCACCAATGCAGAACTCCACACAAATTTGCCCTGAACCTGTACTCCTCCATAACCTCCCTGTCTCACTGGAACGTACCAATGCAGAACTCCACACAAATATGCCCTGAACCTGTACCCGTCCATAACCTCCCTCTCTCATTGGATCGTCCCACTGCAGAACTCCACACAAATATGCCATGAACCGGTACCCTCCATAACCTCCCTGTCTCACTGGAAAGTACCAATGCAGAACTCCACACAAATATGCCCTGAACCTGTACCCGACCATAACCTCCCTGTCTCACTGGACCGTACCACTGCAGAACTCCACACAAATATGCCCTGAACCTGTACCCTCCATAACCTCCCTGTCTCAATGGAACGTACCAATGCAGAACTACACACAAATATGCCCTGAACATGTACCCCTCCATAACCTCCCTGTCTCATTGGAACGTACCAATGCAGAACTCCACACAAATGTGCCCTGAACCTGTAACCCTCCATAACCTCCCTGTCTCACTGGAACGTACAATGCCGAACTCCACACAAATATGCCCTGAACCTGTACCTCTCCATAACCTCCCTGTCACACTGGAACGTACCAATGCAGAACTCCACACAAATATGCACTGAACCGGTACCCTCCATAAGCTCCCTGTCTCACTGGAACGTACCAATGCAGAACTCCCCACATATATGCCCTGAACATGTACCCCTCCATAAGCTCCCTGTCTCATTGGAACGTACCAATGCAGACCTCCGCACAAATATGCACTGAACCGGTACCCTCCATAACCTCCCTGTCTCACTGGAACGTACCAATGCAGAATTCCACACAAATATGCCCTTTACGTGTATCCGCCCGTAATCTCCTTGTCTCACTGGAAACGCACCAATGCAGATCTCCAGACAAATTTGCCCTGAACCTGTACCCCTCCATAACCTCCCTGTCTCAATGGATCGTACCAATGCAGAACTCCACTCAAATATGCCCTGATCCTGTACCGTGCATAACCTCCCTGTCTCACTGGAACGTACCAATGCAGAACTGCACACAAAGTTGCCCTGAACCGGTACCCTCCATAAACTCCCTGTCTCACTGGAACGTACCAATGCAGAATTCCACACAAATATGCCCTGAACCTGTACCCGCCCATAACATCCTTGTCTCACTGGAACGCACCAATGCATAACGCCACACAAATTTGCCCTGAACCTGTACCCCTCAATAACGTCCCTGTCTCACGGGAACGTACCAATGCAGAATTCCACACAAATATGCCCTGAACGTGTACCCGCCCATAACCTCCTTGTCTCAATGGAACGCACCAATGCAGAACTCCACACAAATTTGCCCTGAACCTGTACCCCTCCATAACCTCCCTGTCTCACTGGAACGTACCAATGCAGAACTCCACACAAATATGCCCTGAACCTGTACCCCTCCATAACCTCCCTGTCTCACTGGAAAGCACGAATGCCGAACTCCACTCAAATATGCCCTGATCCTGTACCGTGCATAACCTCCCTGTCTCACTGGAACGTACCATTGCAGAACACCACACAAATATGCCCTGAACCTGTACCCCTCCATAACCTCCCTGTCTCACTGGAAAGTACCAATGCAGAACTCCACACAAATATGCCCTGAAGCTGTACCCGACCATAACCTCCCTGTCTCACTGGAACGTACCACTGCAGACCTCCACACAAATATGCCCTGAACCTGTACCCTCCATAACCTCCCTGTCTCACTGGAACGTACCAATGCAGAACTACAAACAAATATGCCCTGAACCTGTACCCCTGCATAACCTCCCTGTCTCACTGGAAAGTACCAATGCAGAATTCCACACAAAAATGCCCTGAACGTGTACCCGCTCATAACCTCCTTGTCTCACTGGAAAGTACCAATGCAGAACTCCACACAAATATGCACTGAACCTGTACTCGAGCATAACCTCCCCGTCTCACTGGAACGTACCACTGCAGAACTCCACACAAATATGCCCTGAACCTGTACCCCTCCATAACCTCCTTGTCTCACTGGAGGGCACCAATGCAGAACTCCACACAAATTTGCCCTGAACCTGTACTCCTCCATAACCTCCCTGTCTCACTGGAACGTACCAATGCAGAACTCCACACAAATATGCCCTGAACCTGTAACCGTCCATAACCTCCCTGTCTCATTGGATCGTCCCACTGCAGAACTCCACACAAATATGCCATGAACCGGTACCCTCCATAACCTCCCTGTCTCACTGGAAAGTACCAATGCAGAACTCCACACAAATATGCCCTGAACCTGTACCCGACCAAAACCTCCCTGTCTCATTGGAACGTACGAATGCAGAACTCCACAGAAATGTGCCCTGAACCTGTAACCCTCCATAACCTCCCTGTCTCACTGGAAGGTACCAATGCAGAACTCCACACAAATATGCCCTGAACCTGTACCTCTCCATAACCTCCCTGTCACACTGGAACGTACCAATGCAGAACTCCGCACAAATATGCACTGAACTGGTACCCTCCATAACCTCACTGTCTCACTGGAACGTACCAATGCAGAATTCCACACAAATATGCCCTTTACGTGTACCCGCCCATAATCTCCTTGTCTCACTGGAACGCACCAATGCAGAATACCACACAAATATGCCCTGAAAGTGTACCCGCCCATAACCTCCTTGTCTCACTGGAACGCACCAATGCAGAACTCCACACAAATTTGCCCTGAACCTGTACCCCTCCATAAACTCCCTGTCTCACTGGAACGTACCAATGCAGAACTCCACACAAATTTGCCCTGAACCGGTACCCTCCATAACCTCCCTGTCTCACTGGAACGTACCAATGCAGAATTCCACAAAAAAATGCCCTGAACGTGTACCCGCTCATAACCTCCTTGTCTCACTGGAAAGTACCAATGCAGAACTCCACACAAATATGCACTGAACCAGTACCCGACCATAACCTCCCTGTCTCACTGGAACGTACCACTGCAGAACTCCACACAAATATGCCCTGAACCTGTACCCCTCCATAACCTCCTTGTCTCACTGGAGCGCACCAATGCAGAACTCCACACAAATTTGCCCTGAACCTGTACTCCTCCATAACCTCCCTGTCTCACTGGAACGTACCAATGCAGAACTCCACACAAATATGCCCTGAACCTGTACCCGTCCATAACCTCCCTCTCTCATTGGATCGTCCCACTGCAGAACTCCACACAAATATGCCATGAACCGGTACCCTCCATAACCTCCCTGTCTCACTGGAAAGTACCAATGCAGAACTCCACACAAATATGCCCTGAACCTGTACCCGACCATAACCTCCCTGTCTCACTGGACCGTACCACTGCAGAACTCCACACAAATATGCCCTGAACCTGTACCCTCCATAACCTCCCTGTCTCAATGGAACGTACCAATGCAGAACTACACACAAATATGCCCTGAACATGTACCCCTCCATAACCTCCCTGTCTCATTGGAACGTACCAATGCAGAACTCCACACAAATGTGCCCTGAACCTGTAACCCTCCATAACCTCCCTGTCTCACTGGAACGTACAATGCCGAACTCCACACAAATATGCCCTGAACCTGTACCTCTCCATAACCTCCCTGTCACACTGGAACGTACCAATGCAGAACTCCACACAAATATGCACTGAACCGGTACCCTCCATAAGCTCCCTGTCTCACTGGAACGTACCAATGCAGAATTCCACACAAATATGCCCTTTACGTGTACACGCCCATAATCTCCTTGTCTCACTGGAACGCACCAATGCAGATCTCCACACAAATTTGCCCTGAACCTGTACCCCTCCATAACCTCCCTGTCTCAATGGAACGTACCAATGCAGAACTCCACTCAAATATGCCCTGATGCTGTACCGTGCATAACCTCCCTGTCTCACTGGAACGTACCAATGCAGAACACCACACAAATATGCCCTGAACCTGTACCCTCCATAACCTCCCTGTCTCACTGGAACGTACCAATGCAGAACTACACACAAATATGCCCTGAACCTGTACCCCTCCATAACCTCCCTGTCTCACAGGAACGTACCAATGCAGAATACCACACAAATATGCCCTGAACGTGTACCTGCCCATAACCTCCCTGTCTCACTGGAACGCACCAATGCAGAACTCCACACAAATTTGCCCTGAACCTGTACCCCTCCATAACCTCCCTGTCTCACTGGAACGTACCAATGCAGAACTCCACACAAATTTGCCCTGAACCTGTACCCCTCCATAACCTCCCTGTCTCACTGGAACGTACCAATGCAGAACTCCACACAAATTTGCCCTGAACCGGTACCCTCCATAACCTCCCTGTCTCACTGGAACGTACCAATACAGAATTCCACACAAATATGCCCTGAACGTGTACCCGCCCATAACCTCCTTGTCTCACTGGAACGCACCCATGCTGAACTCTACACAATTTGCCCTGAACCTGTAACGGTCTATAGCCTCCCTGTCTCATTGGAATTTCCCACTGCAGAACTCCACACAAATATGCCATGAACCTGTACACTCCATAACCTCCCTGTCTCACTGGAAAGTACCAATGCAGAACTCCACACAAATATGCACTGAACCTGTACCCGACCATAACCTCCCTGTCTCACTGGGCCGTACCACTGCAGAACTCCATACAAATAAGCCCTGAACCTGTACCCTCGATAACCTCCCTGTCTCACTGGAACGTACCAATGCAGAACTCCCCACATATATGCCCTGAACATGTACCCCTCCATAAGCTCCCTGTCTCATTGGAACGTACCAATGCAGACCTCCGCACAAATATGCACTGAACCGGTACCCTCCATAACCTCCCTGTCTCACTGGAACGTACCAATGCAGAATTCCACACAAATATGACCTTTACGTGTATCCGCCCGTAATCTCCTTGTCTCACTGGAAACGCACCAATGCAGATCTCCAGACAAATTTGCCCTGAACCTGTAACCCTCCATAACCTCCCTGTCTCAATGGAACGTACCAATGCAGAACTCCACTCAAATATGCCCTGATCCTGTACCGTGCATAACCTCCCTGTCTCACTGGAACGTACCAATGCAGAACTGCACACAAAGTTGCCCTGAACCGGTACCCTCCATAAACTCCCTGTCTCACTGGAACGTACCAATGCAGAATTCCACACAAATATGCCCTGAACCTGTACCCGCCCATAACATCCTTGTCTCACTGGAACGCACCAATGCAGAACGCCACACAAATTTGCCCTGAACCTGTACACCTCAATAACGTCCCTGTCTCACGGGAACGTACCAATGCAGAATTCCACACAAATATGCCCTGAACGTGTACCCGCCCATAACCTCCTTGTCTCAATGGAACGCACCAATGCAGAACTCCACACAAATTTGCCCTGAACCTGTACCCCTCCATAACCTCCCTGTCTCACTGGAACGTACCAATGCAGAACTCCACACAAATATGCCCTGAACCTGTACCCCTCCATAACCTCCCTGTCTCACTGGAAAGCACGAATGCCGAACTCCACTCAAATATGCCCTGATCCTGTACCGTGCATAACCTCCCTGTCTCACTGGAACGTACCATTGCAGAACACCACACAAATATGCCCTGAACCTGTACCCCTCCATAACCTCCCTGTCTCACTGGAAAGTACCAATGCAGAACTCCACACAAATATGCCCTGAAGCTGTACCCGACCATAACCTCCCTGTCTCATTGGAACGTACCAATGCAGAACTCCACACAAATATGCCCTGAACCTGTAACCGTCCATAACCTCCCTGTCTCATTGGATCGTCCCACTGCAGAACTCCACACAAATATGCCATGAACCGGTACCCTCCATAACCTCCCTGTCTCACTGGAAAGTACCAATGCAGAACTCCACACAAATATGCCCTGAACCTGTACCCGACCAAAACCTCCCTGTCTCATTGGAACGTACGAATGCAGAACTCCACAGAAATGTGCCCTGAACCTGTAACCCTCCATAACCTCCCTGTCTCACTGGAAGGTACCAATGCAGAACTCCACACAAATATGCCCTGACCCTGTACCTCTCCATAACCTCCCTGTCACACTGGAACGTACCAATGCAGAACTCCGCACAAATATGCACTGAACTGGTACCCTCCATAACCTCACTGTCTCAATGGAACGTACCAATGCAGAATTCCACACAAATATGCCCTTTACGTGTACCCGCCCATAATCTCCTTGTCTCACTGGAACGCACCAATGCAGAATACCACACAAATATGCCCTGAAAGTGTACCCGCCCATAACCTCCTTGTCTCACTGGAACGCACCAATGCAGAACTCCACACAAATTTGCCCTGAACCTGTACCCCTCCATAAACTCCCTGTCTCACTGGAACGTACCAATGCAGAACTCCACACAAATTTGCCCTGAACCGGTACCCTCCATAACCTCCCTGTCTCACTGGAACGTACCAATGCAGAATTCCACAAAAAAATGCCCTGAACGTGTACCCGCTCATAACCTCCTTGTCTCACTGGAACGTACCAATGCAGAACTCCACACAAATATGCCCTGAACCTGTACCCGTCCATAACCTCCCTCTCTCATTGGATCGTCCCACTGCAGAACTCCACACAAATATGCCATGAACCGGTACCCTCCATAACCTCCCTGTCTCACTGGAAAGTACCAATGCAGAACTCCACACAAATATGCCCTGAACCTGTACCCGACCATAACCTCCCTGTCTCACTGGACCGTACCACTGCAGAACTCCACACAAATATGCCCTGAACCTGTACCCTCCATAACCTCCCTGTCTCAATGGAACGTACCAATGCAGAACTACACACAAATATGCCCTGAACATGAACCCCTCCATAACCTCCCTGTCTCATTGGAACGTACCAATGCAGAACTCCACACAAATGTGCCCTGAACCTGTAACCCTCCATAACCTCCCTGTCTCACTGGAACGTACAATGCCGAACTCCACACAAATATGCCCTGAACCTGTACCTCTCCATAACCTCCCTGTCACACTGGAACGTACCAATGCAGAACTCCACACAAATATGCACTGAACCGGTACCCTCCATAAGCTCCCTGTCTCACTGGAACGTACCAATGCAGAATTCCACACAAATATGCCCTTTACGTGTACACGCCCATAATCTCCTTGTCTCACTGGAACGCACCAATGCAGATCTCCACACAAATTTGCCCTGAACCTGTACCCCTCCATAACCTCCCTGTCTCAATGGAACGTACCAATGCAGAACTCCACTCAAATATGCCCTGATCCTGTACCGTGCATAACCTCCCTGTCTCACTGGAACGTACCAATGCAGAACACCACACAAATATGCCCTGAACCTGTACCCTCCATAACCTCCCTGTCTCACTGGAACGTACCAATGCAGAACTACACACAAATATGCCCTGAACCTGTACCCCTCCATAACCTCCCTGTCTCACAGGAACGTACCAATGCAGAATACCACACAAATATGCCCTGAACGTGTACCCGCCCATAACCTCCCTGTCTCACTGGAACGCACCAATGCAGAACTCCACACAAATTTGCCCTGAACCTGTACCCCCCCATAACCTCCCTGTCTCACTGGAACGTACCAATGCAGAACTCCACACAAATTTGCCCTGAACCTGTACCCCTCCATAACCTCCCTGTCTCACTGGAACGTACCAATGCAGAACTCCACACAAATTTGCCCTGAACCGGTACCCTCCATAACCTCCCTGTCTCACTGGAACGTACCAATACAGAATTCCACACAAATATGCCCTGAACGTGTACCCGCCCATAACCTCCTTGTCTCACTGGAACGCACCCATGCTGAACTCTACACAATTTGCCCTGAACCTGTAACGGTCTATAGCCTCCCTGTCTCATTGGAATTTCCCACTGCAGAACTCCACACAAATATGCCATGAACCTGTACACTCCATAACCTCCCTGTCTCACTGGAAAGTACCAATGCAGAACTCCACACAAATATGCACTGAACCTGTACCCGACCATAACCTCCCTGTCTCACTGGGCCGTACCACTGCAGAACTCCATACAAATAAGCCCTGAACCTGTACCCTCGATAACCTCCCTGTCTCACTGGAACGTACCAATGCAGAACTCCCCACATATATGCCCTGAACATGTACCCCTCCATAAGCTCCCTGTCTCATTGGAACGTACCAATGCAGACCTCCGCACAAATATGCACTGAACCGGTACCCTCCATAACCTCCCTGTCTCACTGGAACGTACCAATGCAGAATTCCACACAAATATGCCCTTTACGTGTACCCGCCCGTAATCTCCTTGTCTCACTGGAAACGCACCAATGCAGATCTCCAGACAAATTTGCCCTGAACCTGTACCCCTCCATAACCTCCCTGTCTCAATGGAACGTACCAATGCAGAACTCCACTCAAATATGCCCTGATCCTGTACCGTGCATAACCTCCCTGTCTCACTGGAACGTACCAATGCAGAACTGCACACAAAGTTGCCCTGAACCGGTACCCTCCATAAACTCCCTGTCTCACTGGAACGTACCAATGCAGAATTCCACACAAATATGCCCTGAACCTGTACCCGCCCATAACATCCTTGTCTCACTGGAACGCACCAATGCAGAACGCCACACAAATTTGCCCTGAACCTGTACGCCTCAATAACGTCCCTGTCTCACGGGAACGTACCAATGCAGAATTCCACACAAATATGCCCTGAACGTGTACCCGCCCATAACCTCCTTGTCTCAATGGAACGCACCAATGCAGAACTCCACACAAATTTGCCCTGAACCTGTACCCCTCCATAACCTCCCTGTCTCACTGGAACGTACCAATGCAGAACTCCACACAAATATGCCCTGAACCTGTACCCCTCCATAACCTCCCTGTCTCACTGGAAAGCACGAATGCCGAACTCCACTCAAATATGCCCTGATCCTGTACCGTGCATAACCTCCCTGTCTCACTGGAACGTACCATTGCAGAACACCACACAAATATGCCCTGAACCTGTACCCCTCCATAACCTCCCTGTCTCACTGGAAAGTACCAATGCAGAACTCCACACAAATATGCCCTGAAGCTGTACCCGACCATAACCTCCCTGTCTCACTGGAACGTACCACTGCAGAACTCCACACAAATATGCCCTGAACCTGTACCCTCCATAACCTCCCTGTCTCACTGGAACGTACCAATGCAGAACTACAAACAAATATGCCCTGAACCTGTACCCCTGCATAACCTCCCTGTCTCACTGGAACGTACCAATGCAGAACTACAAAAAATATGCCCTGAACCTGTACCCCTGCATAACCTCCCTGTCTCACTGGAACGTACCAATGCAGAATTCCACACAAATATGCCCTGAACGTGTACCCGCCCATAACCTCCTTGTCTCACTGGAACGCACCCATGCAGAACTCTACACAATTTGCCCTGAACCTGTACCGGTCCATAGCCTCCCTGTCTCATTGGATCGTCCCACTGCAGAACTCCACACAAATATGCCATGAACCTGTACCCTCCATAACCTCCCTGTCTCACTGGAAAGTACCAATGCAGAACTCCACACAAATATGCACTGAACCTGTGCCCGACCATAACCTCCCTGTCTCACTGGAACGTACCACTGCAGAACTCCACACAAATATGCCCTGAACCTGAACCCTCCATAACCTCCCTGTCTCACTGGAACGTACCAATGCAGAACTACACACAAATATGCGCTGAACCTGTACCCCTCCATAACCTCCCAATCTGACTGGAACGTACCAATGCAGAACACCACACAAATATGCCCTGAACCTGTACCCTCCATAACCTCCCTGTCTCACTGGAACGTACCAATGCAGAACTACACACAAATATGCCATGAAACTGTACCACTCCATAACCTCCATGTCACACCGGAACGCACCATTGCAGAATGCCACACAAATATGCCCTGAACGAGTACCCGCCCATAACCTCCTTGTCTCACTGGAACGTACCATTGCAGAACACCACACAAATATGCCCTGAAACTGTAACCTTCCATCACCTCCCAGTCTCACTGGAACGTACCAATGCAGAACTCCACACATATATGCCCTGAACCTGTACCCGACCATAATCTCCCTTTCTCACTGGACCGTACCACTGCAGAACTCCACAGAAATGTGCCCTGAACCTGTAACCCTCCATAACCTCCCTGTCTCACTGGAAGGTACCAATGCAGAACTCCACACAAATATGCCCTGAACCTGTACCTCTCCATAACCTCCCTGTCACACTGGAACGTACCAATGCAGAACTCCGCACAAATATGCACTGAACTGGTACCCTCCATAAACTCACTGTCTCAATGGAACGTACCAATGCAGAATTCCACACAAATATGCCCTTTACGTGTACCCGCCCATAATCTCCTTGTCTCACTGGAACGCACCAATGCAGAATACCACACAAATATGCCCTGAAAGTGTACCCGCCCATAACCTCCTTGTCTCACTGGAACGCACCAATGCAGAACTCCACACAAATTTGCCCTGAACCTGTACCCCTCCATAAACTCCCTGTCTCACTGGAACGTACCAATGCAGAACTCCACACAAATTTGCCCTGAACCGGTACCCTCCATAACCTCCCTGTCTCACTGGAACGTACCAATGCAGAATTCCACAAAAAAATGCCCTGAACGTGTACCCGCTCATAACCTCCTTGTCTCACTGGAAAGTACCAATGCAGAACTCCACACAAATATGCACTGAACCTGTACCCGACCATAACCTCCCTGTCTCACTGGAACGTACCACTGCAGAACTCCACACAAATATGCCCTGAACCTGTACCCCTCCATAACCTCCTTGTCTCACTGGAGCGCACCAATGCAGAACTCCACACAAATTTGCCCTGAACCTGTACTCCTCCATAACCTCCCTGTCTCACTGGAACGTACCAATGCAGAACTCCACACAAATATGCCCTGAACCTGTACCCGTCCATAACCTCCCTCTCTCATTGGATCGTCCCACTGCAGAACTCCACACAAATATGCCATGAACCGGTACCCTCCATAACCTCCCTGTCTCACTGGAAAGTACCAATGCAGAACTCCACACAAATATGCCCTGAACCTGTACCCGACCATAACCTCCCTGTCTCACTGGACCGTACCACTGCAGAACTCCACACAAATATGCCCTGAACCTGTACCCTCCATAACCTCCCTGTCTCAATGGAACGTACCAATGCAGAACTACACACAAATATGCCCTGAACATGAACCCCTCCATAACCTCCCTGTCTCATTGGAACGTACCAATGCAGAACTCCACACAAATGTGCCCTGAACCTGTAACCCTCCATAACCTCCCTGTCTCACTGGAACGTACAATGCCGAACTCCACACAAATATGCCCTGAACCTGTACCTCTCCATAACCTCCCTGTCACACTGGAACGTACCAATGCAGAACTCCACACAAATATGCACTGAACCGGTACCCTCCATAAGCTCCCTGTCTCACTGGAACGTACCAATGCAGAATTCCACACAAATATGCCCTTTACGTGTACACGCCCATAATCTCCTTGTCTCACTGGAACGCACCAATGCAGATCTCCACACAAATTTGCCCTGAACCTGTACCCCTCCATAACCTCCCTGTCTCAATGGAACGTACCAATGCAGAACTCCACTCAAATATGCCCTGATCCTGTACCGTGCATAACCTCCCTGTCTCACTGGAACGTACCAATGCAGAACTACACACAAATATGCCCTGAACCTGTACCCCTCCATAACCTCCCTGTCTCACAGGAACGTACCAATGCAGAATACCACACAAATATGCCCTGAACGTGTACCCGCCCATAACCTCCCTGTCTCACTGGAACGCACCAATGCAGAACTCCACACAAATTTGCCCTGAACCTGTACCCCCCCATAACCTCCCTGTCTCACTGGAACGTACCAATGCAGAACTCCACACAAATTTGCCCTGAACCTGTACCCCTCCATAACCTCCCTGTCTCACTGGAACGTACCAATGCAGAACTCCACACAAATTTGCCCTGAACCGGTACCCTCCATAACCTCCCTGTCTCACTGGAACGTACCAATACAGAATTCCACACAAATATGCCCTGAACGTGTACCCGCCCATAACCTCCTTGTCTCACTGGAACGCACCCATGCTGAACTCTACACAATTTGCCCTGAACCTGTAACGGTCTATAGCCTCCCTGTCTCATTGGAATTTCCCACTGCAGAACTCCACACAAATATGCCATGAACCTGTACACTCCATAACCTCCCTGTCTCACTGGAAAGTACCAATGCAGAACTCCACACAAATATGCACTGAACCTGTACCCGACCATAACCTCCCTGTCTCACTGGGCCGTACCACTGCAGAACTCCATACAAATAAGCCCTGAACCTGTACCCTCGATAACCTCCCTGTCTCACTGGAACGTACCAATGCAGAACTCCCCACATATATGCCCTGAACATGTACCCCTCCATAAGCTCCCTGTCTCATTGGAACGTACCAATGCAGACCTCCGCACAAATATGCACTGAACCGGTACCCTCCATAACCTCCCTGTCTCACTGGAACGTACCAATGCAGAATTCCACACAAATATGCCCTTTACGTGTACCCGCCCGTAATCTCCTTGTCTCACTGGAAACGCACCAATGCAGATCTCCAGACAAATTTGCCCTGAACCTGTACCACTCCATAACCTCCCTGTCTCAATGGAACGTACCAATGCAGAACTCCACTCAAATATGCCCTGATCCTGTACCGTGCATAACCTCCCTGTCTCACTGGAACGTACCAATGCAGAACTGCACACAAAGTTGCCCTGAACCGGTACCCTCCATAAACTCCCTGTCTCACTGGAACGTACCAATGCAGAATTCCACACAAATATGCCCTGAACCTGTACCCGCCCATAACATCCTTGTCTCACTGGAACGCACCAATGCAGAACGCCACACAAATTTGCCCTGAACCTGTACCCCTCAATAACGTCCCTGTCTCACGGGAACGTACCAATGCAGAATTCCACACAAATATGCCCTGAACGTGTACCCGCCCATAACCTCCTTGTCTCAATGGAACGCACCAATGCAGAACTCCACACAAATTTGCCCTGAACCTGTACCCCTCCATAACCTCCCTGTCTCACTGGAACGTACCAATGCAGAACTCCACACAAATATGCCCTGAACCTGTACCCCTCCATAACCTCCCTGTCTCACTGGAAAGCACGAATGCCGAACTCCACTCAAATATGCCCTGATCCTGTACCGTGCATAACCTCCCTGTCTCACTGGAACGTACCATTGCAGAACACCACACAAATATGCCCTGAACCTGTACCCCTCCATAACCTCCCTGTCTCACTGGAAAGTACCAATGCAGAACTCCACACAAATATGCCCTGAAGCTGTACCCGACCATAACCTCCCTGTCTCACTGGAACGTACCACTGCAGAACTCCACACAAATATGCCCTGAACCTGTACCCTCCATAACCTCCCTGTCTCACTGGAACGTACCAATGCAGAACTACAAACAAATATGCCCTGAACCTGTACCCCTGCATAACCTCCCTGTCTCACTGGAACGTACCAATGCAGAACTACAAAAAATATGCCCTGAACCTGTACCCCTGCATAACCTCCCTGTCTCACTGGAACGTACCAATGCAGAATTCCACACAAATATGCCCTGAACGTGTACCCGCCCATAACCTCCTTGTCTCACTGGAACGCACCCATGCAGAACTCTACACAATTTGCCCTGAACCTGTACCGGTCCATAGCCTCCCTGTCTCATTGGATCGTCCCACTGCAGAACTCCACACAAATATGCCATGAACCTGTACCCTCCATAACCTCCCTGTCTCACTGGAAAGTACCAATGCAGAACTCCACACAAATATGCACTGAACCTGTGCCCGACCATAACCTCCCTGTCTCACTGGAACGTACCACTGCAGAACTCCACACAAATATGCCCTGAACCTGAACCCTCCATAACCTCCCTGTCTCACTGGAACGTACCAATGCAGAACTACACACAAATATGCGCTGAACCTGTACCCCTCCATAACCTCCCAATCTGACTGGAACGTACCAATGCAGAACACCACACAAATATGCCCTGAACCTGTACCCTCCATAACCTCCCTGTCTCACTGGAACGTACCAATGCAGAACTACACACAAATATGCCATGAAACTGTACCACTCCATAACCTCCATGTCACACCGGAACGCACCATTGCAGAATGCCACACAAATATGCCCTGAACGAGTACCCGCCCATAACCTCCTTGTCTCACTGGAACGTACCATTGCAGAACACCACACAAATATGCCCTGAAACTGTAACCTTCCATCACCTCCCAGTCTCACTGGAACGTACCAATGCAGAACTCCACACATATATGCCCTGAACCTGTACCCGACCATAATCTCCCTTTCTCACTGGACCGTACCACTGCAGAACTCCACACAAATATGCGCTGAACCTGTACCCTCCATAACCTCCCTGTCTCACTGGAACGTACCAATGCAGAACTCCACACAAATGTGCCCTGAACTTGTACCCCTCCATAACCTCCCTGTCTCACTGGAACGTACCAATGCCGAACTCCATTCAATTATGCCCTGAACCTGTAACCCTCCATAACGTCCCTGTCTCACTGGAACGTACCAATGCAGAACTACACTCAAATATGCCCTGAACCTGTACCCCTCCATAACCTCCTTGTCTCACTGGAGCGCACCAATGCAGAACTCCACACAAATTTGCCCTGAACCTGTACTCCTCCATAACCTCCCTGTCTCACTGGAACGTACAAATGCAGAACTCCACACAAATATGCCCTGAACCTGTACCCGTCCATAACCTCCCTGTCTCATTGGATCGTCCCACTGCAGAACTACAAAAAATATGCCCTGAACCTGTACCCCGGCATAACCTCCCTGTCTCACTGGAACGTACCAATGCAGAATTCCACACAAATATGCCCTGAACGTGTACCCGCCCATAACCTCCTTGTCTCACTGGAACGCACCCATGCAGAACTCTACACAATTTGCCCTGAACCTGTACCGGTCCATAGCCTCCCTGTCTCATTGGATCGTCCCACTGCAGAACTCCACACAAATATGCCATGAACCTGTATCCTCCATAACCTCCCTGTCTCACTGGAACGTACCAATGCAGAACTACACACAAATATGCCCTGAACATGTACCCCTCCATAACCTCCCTGTCTCATTGGAACGTACCAATGCAGACCTCCGCACAAATATGCACTGAACCGGTACCCTCCATAACCTCCCTGTCTCTCTGGAACGTACCAATGCAGAATTCCACACAAATATGCCCTTTACGTGTACCCTCCCATAATCTCCTTGTCTCACTGGAACGCACCAATGCAGATCTCCAGACAAATTTGCCCTGAACCTGTACCCCTCCATAACCTCCCTGTTTCAATGGAACGTACCAATGCAGAACTCCACTCAAATATGCCCTGATCCTGTACCGTGCATAACCTCCCTGTCTCACTGGAACGTACCAATGCAGAACTCCACACAAAGTTGCCCTGAACCGGTACCCTCCATAACCTCCCTGTCTCACTGGAACGTACCAATGCAGAATTCCACACAAATATGCCCTGTACCTGTACCCGCCCATAACCTCCTTGTCTCACTGGAACGCACCAATGCAGAACGCCACACAAATTTGCCCTGAACCTGTACCCCTCAATAACGTCCCTGTCTCACGGGAAAGTACCAATGCAGAATTCCACACAAATATGCCCTGAACGTGTACCCGCCCATAACCTCCTTGTCTCACTGGAACGCACCAATGCAGAACTCCACACAAATTTGCCCTGAACCTGTACCCCTACATAACCTCCCTGTCTCACTGGAACGTACCAATGCAGAACTCCAC
Organism: Hemitrygon akajei; assembly: GCF_048418815.1. Lineage (NCBI taxonomy): Eukaryota > Metazoa > Chordata > Chondrichthyes > Myliobatiformes > Dasyatidae > Hemitrygon > Hemitrygon akajei. The sequence continues at coordinate 1,234,139 of NW_027331952.1, read as the reverse complement.
ACAAATATGCCCTGAACCTGTACCCCTCCATAACTTCCCTGTCTCACTGGAAAGCACGAATGCCGAACTCCACTCAAATATGCCCTGATTCTGTACCGTGCATAAACTCCCTGTCTCACTGGAACGTACCATTGCAGAACACCACACAAATATGCCCTGAACCTGTACCCCTCCATAACCTCCCTGTCTCACTGGAAAGTACCAATGCAGAACTCCACACAAATATGCCCTGAAGCTGTACCCGACCATAACCTCCCTGTCTCACTGGTACGTACCACTGCAGAACTCCACACAAATATGCCCTAAACCTGTACCCTCCATAACCTCCCTGTCTCACTGGAACGTACCAATGCAGAACTACAAACAAATATGCCCTGAACCTGTACCCCTGCATAATCTCCCTGTCTCACTGGAACGTACCAATGCAGAACTACAAAAAATATGCCCTGAACCTGTACCCCGGCATAACCTCCCTGTCTCACTGGAACGTTACCAATGCAGAATTCCACACAAATATGCCCTGAACGTGTACCCGCCCATAACCTCCTTATCTCACTGGAACGCACCCATGCAGAACTCTACACAATTTGCCCTGAACCTGTACCGGTCCATAGCCTCCCTGTCTCATTGGATCGTCCCACTGCAGAACTCCACACAAATATGCCATGAACCTGTACCCTCCATAACCTCCCTGTCTCACTGGAAAGTACCAATGCAGAACTCCACACAAATATGCACTGAACCTGTGCCCGACCATAACCTCCCTGTCTCACTGGAACGTACCACTGCAGAACTCCACACAAATATGCCCTGAACCTGTACCCTCCATTACCTCCCTGTCTCACTGGAACGTACCAATGCAGAACTACACACAAATATGCGCTGAACCTGTACCCCTCCATAACCTCCCAATCTGACTGGAACGTACCAATGCAGAACACCACACAAATATGCCCTGAACCTGTACCCTCCATAACCTCCCTGTCTCACTGGAACGTACCAATGCAGAACTACACTCAAATATGCCATGAAACTGTACCCCTCCATAACCTCCATGTCACACCGGAACGCACCATTGCAGAACACCACACAAATATGCCCTGAAACTGTACCCTTCCATAACCTCCCAGTCTCACTAAAACGTACCAATGCAGAACTCCCCACATATATGCCCTGAACCTGTACCCGACCATAACCTCCCTGTCTCACTGGACCGTACCACTGCAGAACTCCACACAAATTTGCCCTGAACCTGTACTCCTCCATAACCTCCCTGTCTCACCGGAACGTACCAATGCAGAACTCCACACAAATATGCCCTGAACCTGTACCCGTCCATATCCTCCCTGTCTCATTGGATCGTCCCACTGCAGAACTCCACACAAATATGCCATGAACCGGTACCCTCCATAACCTCCCTGTCTCACTGGAATGTACCAATGCAGAACTCCACACAAATATGCCCTGAACCTGTACCCGACCATTACCTCCCTGTCTCACTGGACCGTACCACTGCAGAACTGCATACAAATATGCCCTGAACCTGTACCCTCCATAACCTCCCTGTCTCACTGGAACGTACCAATGCAGAACTACACACAAATATGCCCTGAACCTGTACCCCTCCATAACCTCCCTGTCTCACTGGAAAGCACGAATGCCGAACTCCACTCAAATATGCCCTGAACCTGTACCCTCCATAACCTCCCTGTCTCACTGGAACGTACCAATGCAGAACTACACACAAATATGCGCTGAACCTGTACCCCTCCATAACCTCCCAATCTGACTGGAACGTACCAATGCAGAACACCACACAAATATGCCCTGAACCTGTAACCTCCATAACCTCCCTGTCTCACTGGAACGTACCAATGCAGAACTACACTCAAATATGCCATGAAACTGTACCCCTCCATAACCTCCATGTCACACCGGAACGCACCATTGCAGAACGCCACACAAATATGCCCTGAACGTGTACCCGCCCATAACCTCCTTGTCTCACTGGAACGTACCATTGCAGAACACCACACAAATATGCCCTGAAACTGTACCCTTCCATAACCTCCCAGTCTCACTAAAACGTACCAATGCAGAACTCCCCACATATATGCCCTGAACCTGTACCCGACCATAACCTCCCTGTCTCACTGGACCGTACCACTGCAGAACTCCACACAAATTTGCCCTGAACCTGTACTCCTCCATAACCTCCCTGTCTCACCGGAACGTACCAATGCAGAACTCCACACAAATATGCCCTGAACCTGTACCCGTCCATAACCTCCCTGTCTCATTGGATCGTCCCACTGCAGAACTCCACACAAATATGCCATGAACCGGTACCCTCCATAACCGCCCTGTCTCACTGGAATGTACCAATGCAGAACTCCACACAAATATGCCCTGAACCTGTACCCGACCATTACCTCCCTGTCTCACTGGACCGTACCACTGCAGAACTGCATACAAATATGCCCTGAACCTGTACCCTCCATAACCTCCCTGTCTCACTGGAAAGCACGAATGCCGAACTCCACTCAAATATGCCCTGATCCTGTACCGTGCATAACCTCCCTGTCTCACTGGAACGTACCATTGCAGAACACCACACAAATATGCGCTGAACCTGTACTCCTCCATAACCTCCCTGTCTCACTGGAACGTACAAATGCAGAACTCCACACAAATATGCCCTGAACCTGTACCCGTCCATAACCTCCCTGTCTCATTGGATCGTCCCACTGCAGAACTACAAAAAATATGCCCTGAACCTGTACCCCGGCATAACCTCCCTGTCTCACTGGAACGTACCAATGCAGAATTCCACACAAATATGCCCTGAACGTGTACCCGCCCATAACCTCCTTGTCTCACTGGAACGCACCCATGCAGAACTCTACACAATTTGCCCTGAACCTGTACCGGTCCATAGCCTCCCTGTCTCATTGGATCGTCCCACTGCAGAACTCCACACAAATATGCCATGAACCTGTATCCTCCATAACCTCCCTGTCTCACTGGAACGTACCAATGCAGAACTACACACAAATATGCCCTGAACATGTACCCCTCCATAACCTCCCTGTCTCATTGGAACGTACCAATGCAGACCTCCGCACAAATATGCACTGAACCGGTACCCTCCATAACCTCCCTGTCTCTCTGGAACGTACCAATGCAGAATTCCACACAAATATGCCCTTTACGTGTACCCTCCCATAATCTCCTTGTCTCACTGGAACGCACCAATGCAGATCTCCAGACAAATTTGCCCTGAACCTGTACCCCTCCATAACCTCCCTGTTTCAATGGAACGTACCAATGCAGAACTCCACTCAAATATGCCCTGATCCTGTACCGTGCATAACCTCCCTGTCTCACTGGAACGTACCAATGCAGAACTCCACACAAAGTTGCCCTGAACCGGTACCCTCCATAACCTCCCTGTCTCACTGGAACGTACCAATGCAGAATTCCACACAAATATGCCCTGTACCTGTACCCGCCCATAACCTCCTTGTCTCACTGGAACGCACCAATGCAGAACGCCACACAAATTTGCCCTGAACCTGTACCCCTCAATAACGTCCCTGTCTCACGGGAAAGTACCAATGCAGAATTCCACACAAATATGCCCTGAACGTGTACCCGCCCATAACCTCCTTGTCTCACTGGAACGCACCAATGCAGAACTCCACACAAATTTGCCCTGAACCTGTACCCCTACATAACCTCCCTGTCTCACTGGAACGTACCAATGCAGAACTCCACACAAATATGCCCTGAACCTGTACCCCTCCATAACTTCCCTGTCTCACTGGAAAGCACGAATGCCGAACTCCACTCAAATATGCCCTGATTCTGTACCGTGCATAAACTCCCTGTCTCACTGGAACGTACCATTGCAGAACACCACACAAATATGCCCTGAACCTGTACCCCTCCATAACCTCCCTGTCTCACTGGAAAGTACCAATGCAGAACTCCACACAAATATGCCCTGAAGCTGTACCCGACCATAACCTCCCTGTCTCACTGGTACGTACCACTGCAGAACTCCACACAAATATGCCCTAAACCTGTACCCTCCATAACCTCCCTGTCTCACTGGAACGTACCAATGCAGAACTACAAACAAATATGCCCTGAACCTGTACCCCTGCATAATCTCCCTGTCTCACTGGAACGTACCAATGCAGAACTACAAAAAATATGCCCTGAACCTGTACCCCGGCATAACCTCCCTGTCTCACTGGAACGTTACCAATGCAGAATTCCACACAAATATGCCCTGAACGTGTACCCGCCCATAACCTCCTTATCTCACTGGAACGCACCCATGCAGAACTCTACACAATTTGCCCTGAACCTGTACCGGTCCATAGCCTCCCTGTCTCATTGGATCGTCCCACTGCAGAACTCCACACAAATATGCCATGAACCTGTACCCTCCATAACCTCCCTGTCTCACTGGAAAGTACCAATGCAGAACTCCACACAAATATGCACTGAACCTGTGCCCGACCATAACCTCCCTGTCTCACTGGAACGTACCACTGCAGAACTCCACACAAATATGCCCTGAACCTGTACCCTCCATTACCTCCCTGTCTCACTGGAACGTACCAATGCAGAACTACACACAAATATGCGCTGAACCTGTACCCCTCCATAACCTCCCAATCTGACTGGAACGTACCAATGCAGAACACCACACAAATATGCCCTGAACCTGTACCCTCCATAACCTCCCTGTCTCACTGGAACGTACCAATGCAGAACTACACTCAAATATGCCATGAAACTGTACCCCTCCATAACCTCCATGTCACACCGGAACGCACCATTGCAGAACACCACACAAATATGCCCTGAAACTGTACCCTTCCATAACCTCCCAGTCTCACTAAAACGTACCAATGCAGAACTCCCCACATATATGCCCTGAACCTGTACCCGACCATAACCTCCCTGTCTCACTGGACCGTACCACTGCAGAACTCCACACAAATTTGCCCTGAACCTGTACTCCTCCATAACCTCCCTGTCTCACCGGAACGTACCAATGCAGAACTCCACACAAATATGCCCTGAACCTGTACCCGTCCATATCCTCCCTGTCTCATTGGATCGTCCCACTGCAGAACTCCACACAAATATGCCATGAACCGGTACCCTCCATAACCTCCCTGTCTCACTGGAATGTACCAATGCAGAACTCCACACAAATATGCCCTGAACCTGTACCCGACCATTACCTCCCTGTCTCACTGGACCGTACCACTGCAGAACTGCATACAAATATGCCCTGAACCTGTACCCTCCATAACCTCCCTGTCTCACTGGAACGTACCAATGCAGAACTACACACAAATATGCCCTGAACCTGTACCCCTCCATAACCTCCCTGTCTCACTGGAAAGCACGAATGCCGAACTCCACTCAAATATGCCCTGAACCTGTACCCTCCATAACCTCCCTGTCTCACTGGAACGTACCAATGCAGAACTACACACAAATATGCGCTGAACCTGTACCCCTCCATAACCTCCCAATCTGACTGGAACGTACCAATGCAGAACACCACACAAATATGCCCTGAACCTGTAACCTCCATAACCTCCCTGTCTCACTGGAACGTACCAATGCAGAACTACACTCAAATATGCCATGAAACTGTACCCCTCCATAACCTCCATGTCACACCGGAACGCACCATTGCAGAACGCCACACAAATATGCCCTGAACGTGTACCCGCCCATAACCTCCTTGTCTCACTGGAACGTACCATTGCAGAACACCACACAAATATGCCCTGAAACTGTACCCTTCCATAACCTCCCAGTCTCACTAAAACGTACCAATGCAGAACTCCCCACATATATGCCCTGAACCTGTACCCGACCATAACCTCCCTGTCTCACTGGACCGTACCACTGCAGAACTCCACACAAATTTGCCCTGAACCTGTACTCCTCCATAACCTCCCTGTCTCACCGGAACGTACCAATGCAGAACTCCACACAAATATGCCCTGAACCTGTACCCGTCCATAACCTCCCTGTCTCATTGGATCGTCCCACTGCAGAACTCCACACAAATATGCCATGAACCGGTACCCTCCATAACCGCCCTGTCTCACTGGAATGTACCAATGCAGAACTCCACACAAATATGCCCTGAACCTGTACCCGACCATTACCTCCCTGTCTCACTGGACCGTACCACTGCAGAACTGCATACAAATATGCCCTGAACCTGTACCCTCCATAACCTCCCTGTCTCACTGGAACGTACCAATGCAGAACTACACACAAATATGCCCTGAACCTGTACCCCACCATAACCTCCCTGTCTCACTGGAAAGCACGAATGCCGAACTCCACTCAAATATGCCCTGATCCTGTACCGTGCATAACCTCCCTGTCTCACTGGAACGTACCATTGCAGAACACCACACAAATATGCGCTGAACCTGTACCCGACCATAACCTCCCTCTCTCAATGGACCGTACCACTGCAGAACTCCACACAAATATGCGCTGAACCTGTACCCGTCCATAACCTCCCAGTCTCTCTGGAACGTACCACTGCAGAACACCACGTAAATATGGCCTGAACGTGTACCCGCCCATATCCTGCTTGTCTCACTGGAACGTACCAACGCAGAACTCCACACAAATTTGCCCTGAACCGCTACACTCCATAACTTCCCTGTCTCACTGGAAAGTACCAATGCAGAACTCCACACAAATATGCCCTGAACCTGCACCCTCCATAACCTCCCTGTCTCACTGGAACGTACCAATGCAGAACTCCACACAGATATGCCCTGAACCTGTACCCCTCCATAACCTCTCTGTCTCAGTGGAACGTACCAATGCAGAACTCCACACAAATATGCCCTGAACCTGTTCCTGTCCATAACCTCCCTGTCTCATTGTATCGTCCCACTGCAGAACTCCACACAAATATGCCATGGACCGGTACCCTCCATAACCTCCCTGTCTCACTGGAAAGTACCAATGCAGAACTCCGCACAAATATGCCCTGAACCTGTACCCGACCATAATCTCCTTGTCTCAAATGAACGTACCACTGCAGAACTCCACAGAAATATGCCCTGAACCTGTACCCTCCATAACCTCCCTGTCTCACTGGAACATACCAATGCAGAACTACAAACAAATATGCCCTGAACCTGTACCCCTCCATAACCTTCTGTCTCACTGGAAAGTACCAATGCAGAACTCCACACAAATATGCCCTGAACCTGTACCCTCCATAACCTCCCTGTCTCACTGGAACGTACCAATGCAGAACTACACACAAATATGCCCTGAACCTGTAGCCCTCCATAACCTCCCTGTCTCACTGGAACGTACCAATGCAGAACTCTTCACAAATATGCCCTGAACCTGCACCCTCCATAACCTCCCTGTCTCACTGGAACGTACAAATGCAGAACTCCACACAGATATGCCCTGACCCTGTACCCCTCCATAACCTCCCTGTCTCACTGGAATGTACCAATGCAGAACTCCACACAAATATGCCCTGAACCTGTACCCCTCCATAACCTCCCTGTCTCATTGGAACGTACCAATGCAGACCTCCGCACAAATATGCACTGAACCGGTACCCTCCATAACCTCCCTGTCTCTCTGGAACGTACCAATGCAGAATTCCACACAAATATGCCCTTTACGTGTACCCTCCCATAATCTCCTTGTCTCACTGGAACGCACCAATGCAGATCTCCAGACAAATTTGCCCTGAACCTGTACCCCTCCATAACCTCCCTGTTTCAATGGAACGTACCAATGCAGAACTCCACTCAAATATGCCCTGATCCTGTACCGTGCATAACCTCCCTGTCTCACTGGAACGTACCAATGCAGAACTCCACACAAAGTTGCCCTGAACCGGTACCCTCCATAACCTCCCTGTCTCACTGGAACGTACCAATGCAGAATTCCACACAAATATGCCCTGTACCTGTACCCGCCCATAACCTCCTTGTCTCACTGGAACGCACCAATGCAGAACGCCACACAAATTTGCCCTGAACCTGTACCCCTCAATAACGTCCCTGTCTCACGGGAAAGTACCAATGCAGAATTCCACACAAATATGCCCTGAACGTGTACCCGCCCATAACCTCCTTGTCTCACTGGAACGCACCAATGCAGAACTCCACACAAATTTGCCCTGAACCTGTACCCCTACATAACCTCCCTGTCTCACTGGAACGTACCAATGCAGAACTCCACACAAATATGCCCTGAACCTGTACCCCTCCATAACTTCCCTGTCTCACTGGAAAGCACGAATGCCGAACTCCACTCAAATATGCCCTGATTCTGTACCGTGCATAAACTCCCTGTCTCACTGGAACGTACCATTGCAGAACACCACACAAATATGCCCTGAACCTGTACCCCTCCATAACCTCCCTGTCTCACTGGAAAGTACCAATGCAGAACTCCACACAAATATGCCCTGAAGCTGTACCCGACCATAACCTCCCTGTCTCACTGGTACGTACCACTGCAGAACTCCACACAAATATGCCCTAAACCTGTACCCTCCATAACCTCCCTGTCTCACTGGAACGTACCAATGCAGAACTACAAACAAATATGCCCTGAACCTGTACCCCTGCATAATCTCCCTGTCTCACTGGAACGTACCAATGCAGAACTACAAAAAATATGCCCTGAACCTGTACCCCGGCATAACCTCCCTGTCTCACTGGAACGTTACCAATGCAGAATTCCACACAAATATGCCCTGAACGTGTACCCGCCCATAACCTCCTTATCTCACTGGAACGCACCCATGCAGAACTCTACACAATTTGCCCTGAACCTGTACCGGTCCATAGCCTCCCTGTCTCATTGGATCGTCCCACTGCAGAACTCCACACAAATATGCCATGAACCTGTACCCTCCATAACCTCCCTGTCTCACTGGAAAGTACCAATGCAGAACTCCACACAAATATGCACTGAACCTGTGCCCGACCATAACCTCCCTGTCTCACTGGAACGTACCACTGCAGAACTCCACACAAATATGCCCTGAACCTGTACCCTCCATTACCTCCCTGTCTCACTGGAACGTACCAATGCAGAACTACACACAAATATGCGCTGAACCTGTACCCCTCCATAACCTCCCAATCTGACTGGAACGTACCAATGCAGAACACCACACAAATATGCCCTGAACCTGTACCCTCCATAACCTCCCTGTCTCACTGGAACGTACCAATGCAGAACTACACTCAAATATGCCATGAAACTGTACCCCTCCATAACCTCCATGTCACACCGGAACGCACCATTGCAGAACACCACACAAATATGCCCTGAAACTGTACCCTTCCATAACCTCCCAGTCTCACTAAAACGTACCAATGCAGAACTCCCCACATATATGCCCTGAACCTGTACCCGACCATAACCTCCCTGTCTCACTGGACCGTACCACTGCAGAACTCCACACAAATTTGCCCTGAACCTGTACTCCTCCATAACCTCCCTGTCTCACCGGAACGTACCAATGCAGAACTCCACACAAATATGCCCTGAACCTGTACCCGTCCATATCCTCCCTGTCTCATTGGATCGTCCCACTGCAGAACTCCACACAAATATGCCATGAACCGGTACCCTCCATAACCTCCCTGTCTCACTGGAATGTACCAATGCAGAACTCCACACAAATATGCCCTGAACCTGTACCCGACCATTACCTCCCTGTCTCACTGGACCGTACCACTGCAGAACTGCATACAAATATGCCCTGAACCTGTACCCTCCATAACCTCCCTGTCTCACTGGAACGTACCAATGCAGAACTACACACAAATATGCCCTGAACCTGTACCCCTCCATAACCTCCCTGTCTCACTGGAAAGCACGAATGCCGAACTCCACTCAAATATGCCCTGAACCTGTACCCTCCATAACCTCCCTGTCTCACTGGAACGTACCAATGCAGAACTACACACAAATATGCGCTGAACCTGTACCCCTCCATAACCTCCCAATCTGACTGGAACGTACCAATGCAGAACACCACACAAATATGCCCTGAACCTGTAACCTCCATAACCTCCCTGTCTCACTGGAACGTACCAATGCAGAACTACACTCAAATATGCCATGAAACTGTACCCCTCCATAACCTCCATGTCACACCGGAACGCACCATTGCAGAACGCCACACAAATATGCCCTGAACGTGTACCCGCCCATAACCTCCTTGTCTCACTGGAACGTACCATTGCAGAACACCACACAAATATGCCCTGAAACTGTACCCTTCCATAACCTCCCAGTCTCACTAAAACGTACCAATGCAGAACTCCCCACATATATGCCCTGAACCTGTACCCGACCATAACCTCCCTGTCTCACTGGACCGTACCACTGCAGAACTCCACACAAATTTGCCCTGAACCTGTACTCCTCCATAACCTCCCTGTCTCACCGGAACGTACCAATGCAGAACTCCACACAAATATGCCCTGAACCTGTACCCGTCCATAACCTCCCTGTCTCATTGGATCGTCCCACTGCAGAACTCCACACAAATATGCCATGAACCGGTACCCTCCATAACCGCCCTGTCTCACTGGAATGTACCAATGCAGAACTCCACACAAATATGCCCTGAACCTGTACCCGACCATTACCTCCCTGTCTCACTGGACCGTACCACTGCAGAACTGCATACAAATATGCCCTGAACCTGTACCCTCCATAACCTCCCTGTCTCACTGGAACGTACCAATGCAGAACTACACACAAATATGCCCTGAACCTGTACCCCACCATAACCTCCCTGTCTCACTGGAAAGCACGAATGCCGAACTCCACTCAAATATGCCCTGATCCTGTACCGTGCATAACCTCCCTGTCTCACTGGAACGTACCATTGCAGAACACCACACAAATATGCGCTGAACCTGTACCCGACCATAACCTCCCTCTCTCAATGGACCGTACCACTGCAGAACTCCACACAAATATGCGCTGAACCTGTACCCGTCCATAACCTCCCAGTCTCTCTGGAACGTACCACTGCAGAACACCACGTAAATATGGCCTGAACGTGTACCCGCCCATATCCTGCTTGTCTCACTGGAACGTACCAACGCAGAACTCCACACAAATTTGCCCTGAACCGCTACACTCCATAACTTCCCTGTCTCACTGGAAAGTACCAATGCAGAACTCCACACAAATATGCCCTGAACCTGCACCCTCCATAACCTCCCTGTCTCACTGGAACGTACCAATGCAGAACTCCACACAGATATGCCCTGAACCTGTACCCCTCCATAACCTCCCTGTCTCAGTGGAACGTACCAATGCAGAACTCCACACAAATATGCCCTGAACCTGTTCCTGTCCATAACCTCCCTGTCTCATTGTATCGTCCCACTGCAGAACTCCACACAAATATGCCATGGACCGGTACCCTCCATAACCTCCCTGTCTCACTGGAAAGTACCAATGCAGAACTCCGCACAAATATGCCCTGAACCTGTACCCGACCATAATCTCCTTGTCTCAAATGAACGTACCACTGCAGAACTCCACAGAAATATGCCCTGAACCTGTACCCTCCATAACCTCCCTGTCTCACTGGAACATACCAATGCAGAACTACAAACAAATATGCCCTGAACCTGTACCCCTCCATAACCTTCTGTCTCACTGGAAAGTACCAATGCAGAACTCCACACAAATATGCCCTGAACCTGTACCCTCCATAACCTCCCTGTCTCACTGGAACGTACCAATGCAGAACTACACACAAATATGCCCTGAACCTGTAGCCCTCCATAACCTCCCTGTCTCACTGGAACGTACCAATGCAGAACTCTTCACAAATATGCCCTGAACCTGCACCCTCCATAACCTCCCTGTCTCACTGGAACGTACAAATGCAGAACTCCACACAGATATGCCCTGACCCTGTACCCCTCCATAACCTCCCTGTCTCACTGGAATGTACCAATGCAGAACTCCACACAAATATGCCCTGAACCTGTTCCTGTCCATAACCTCCCTGTCTCATTGGATCGTCCCACTGCAGAACTCCACACAAATATGCCATGGACCGGTACCCTCCATAACCTCCCTGTCTCACTGGAAAGTACCAATGCAGAACTCCGCAAAAATATGCCCTGAACCTGTACCCGACCATAATCTCCTTGTCTCAAATGAACGTACCACTGCAGAACTCCACAGAAATATGCCCTGAACCTGTACCCTCCATAACCTCCCTGTCTCACTGAAACATACCAATGCAGAACTACATACAAATATGCCCTGAACCTGTACCCCTCCATAACCTTCTGTCTCACTGGAAAGTACCATTGCAGAACACCACACAAATATGCCCTGAAAGTGTACCCGCCCATAAACTCCTTGTCTCACTGGAACGCACCAATGCAGAACTCCACACAAATATGCCCTGAACCTGTACCCTCCATAACCTCCCTGTCTCACTGGAACGTACCAATGCAGAACTACACACAAATATGCCCTGAACCTGTAGCCCTCCATAACCTCCCTGTCTCACTGGAACGTACCAATGCAGAACTCTTCACAAATATGCACTGAACCTGTACCCCTCCATAACTTCCCTGTCTCACTGGAACGCACCAATGCCGAATTCCACTCAAATATGCCCTGAACCTGTACCCCTCCATAACCTTCTGTCTCACTGGAAAATACCATTGCAGAACACCACACAAATATGCCCTGAAAGTGTAACCGCCCATAACCTCCTTGTCTCACTGGAACGCACCAATGCAGAACTCCACACAAATTTGCCCTGAACCTGTACCCCTCCATAACCTCCCTGTCTCACTGGAACGTACCAATGCAGAACTACACACAAATATGCCCTGAACCTGTACCCCACCATAACCTCCCTGTCTCACTGGAAAGCACGAATGCCGAACTCCACTCAAATATGCCCTGATCCTGTACCGTGCATAACCTCCCTGTCTCACTGGAACGTACCATTGCAGAACACCACACAAATATGCCCTGAACCTGTACCCGACCATAACCTCCCTCTCTCAATGGACCGTACCACTGCAGAACTCCACACAAATATGCGCTGAACCTGTACCCGTCCATAACCTCCCAGTCTCTCTGGAACGTACCACTGCAGAACACCACGTAAATATGGCCTGAACGTGTACCCGCCCATATCCTGCTTGTCTCACTGGAACGTACCAACGCAGAACTCCACACAAATATGCCCTGAACCTGTACCCCTCCATAAACTCCCTGCCTCACTGGAAAGTAACAATGCAGAACTCCAAACAAATTTGCCCTGAACCGCTACACTCCATAACTTCCCTGTCTCACTGGAACGTACCAATGCAGAACTCCACACAAATATGCCCTGAACCTGCACCCTCCATAACCTCCCTGTCTCACTGGAACGTACCAATGCAGAACTCCACACAGATATGCCCTGAACCTGTACCCCTCCATAACCTCCCTGTCTCACTGGAACGTACCAATGCAGAACTCCACACAAATATGCCCTGAACCTGTTCCTGTCCATAACCTCCCTGTCTCATTGTATCGTCCCACTGCCGAACTCCACACAAATATGCCATGGACCGGTACCCTCCATAACCTCCCTGTCTCACTGGAAAGTACCAATGCAGAACTCCGCACAAATATGCCCTGAACCTGTACCCGACCATAATCTCCTTGTCTCAAATGAACGTACCACTGCAGAACTCCACAGAAATATGCCCTGAACCTGTACCCTCCATAACCTCCCTGTCTCACTGGAACATACCAATGCAGAACTACAAACAAATATGCCCTGAACCTGTACCCCTCCATAACCTTCTGTCTCACTGGAAAGTACCAATGCAGAACTCCACACAAATATGCCCTGAACCTGTACCCTCCATAACCTCCCTGTCTCACTGGAACGTACCATTGCAGAACCACACACAAATATGCCCTGAACCTGTAGCCCTCCATAACCTCCCTGTCTCACTGGAACGTACCAATGCAGAACTCTTCACAAATATGCCCTGAACCTGCACCCTCCATAACCTCCCTGTCTCACTGGAACGTACAAATGCAGAACTCCACACAGATATGCCCTGACCCTGTACCCCTCCATAACCTCCCTGTCTCACTGGAATGTACCAATGCAGAACTCCACACAAATATGCCCTGAACCTGTTCCTGTCCATAACCTCCCTGTCTCATTGGATCGTCCCACTGCAGAACTCCACACAAATATGCCATGGACCGGTACCCTCCATAACCTCCCTGTCTCACTGGAAAGTACCAATGCAGAACTCCGCAAAAATATGCCCTGAACCTGTACCCGACCATAATCTCCTTGTCTCAAATGAACGTACCACTGCAGAACTCCACAGAAATATGCCCTGAACCTGTACCCTCCATAACCTCCCTGTCTCACTGAAACATACCAATGCAGAACTACATACAAATATGCCCTGAACCTGTACCCCTCCATAACCTTCTGTCTCACTGGAAAGTACCATTGCAGAACACCACACAAATATGCCCTGAAAGTGTACCCGCCCATAAACTCCTTGTCTCACTGGAACGCACCAATGCAGAACTCCACACAAATATGCCCTGAACCTGTACCCTCCATAACCTCCCTGTCTCACTGGAACGTACCAATGCAGAACTACACACAAATATGCCCTGAACCTTTAGCCCTCCATAACCTCCCTGTCTCACTGGAACGTACCAATGCAGAACTCTTCACAAATATGCACTGAACCTGTACCCCTCCATAACTTCCCTGTCTCACTGGAACGCACCAATGCCGAATTCCACTCAAATATGCCCTGAACCTGTACCCCTCCATAACCTTCTGTCTCACTGGAAAATACCATTGCAGAACACCACACAAATATGCCCTGAAAGTGTAACCGCCCATAACCTCCTTGTCTCACTGGAACGCACCAATGCAGAACTCCACACAAATTTGCCCTGAACCTGTACCCCTCCATAACCTCCCTGTCTCACTGGAACGTACCAATGCAGAACTCCACACAAATATGCCCTGAACCTGTACCCGCCCATAACCTCCTTGTCTCACTGGAACGTACCAACGCAGAACTCCACACAAATTTGCCCTGAACCTGTAACCCTCCATAACCTCCCTGTCTCACTGGAACGTACCAATGCAGAACTACAAACAAATATGCCCTGAACCTGTACCCGCCCATAACCTCCCTGTCTCACTGGAACGTACTACTGCAGAAATCCACACAAATATTCCCTGAACCTGTAACCTCCATAACCTCGCTGTCTCACTGGAACGTACCAATGCAGAACTAGAAACAAATATGCCCTGAACCTGTACCCCTCCATAACCTCCCAGTCTCACTGGAACGCAGCAATGCCGAACTCCACTCAAATATGCCCTGAACCTGTACCCCTCCATAACCTTCTGTCTCACTGGAAAGTACCATTGCAGAACACCACACAAATATGCCCTGAAAGTGTACCCGCCCATAAACTCCTTGTCTCACTGGAACGCACCAATGCAGAACTCCACACAAATTTGCCCTGAACCTGTACCCCTCCATAACCTCCCTGTCTCACTGGAACGTACCAATGCAGAACTCCACACAAATATGCCCTGAACGTCTACCCGCTCATAAGCTCCTTGTCTCACTGGAACGTACCAACGCAGAACTCCAAACAAATATGCCCTGAACCTGTACCCTCCATAACCTCCCTGTCTCACTGGAACGTACCAATGCAGAACTACACACAAATATGCCCTGAACCTGAACCCCTCCATAACCTCCCTGTCTCACTGGAACGCACCAATGCCGAACTCCACTCAAATATGCCCTGATCCTGTACCGTGCATAACCTCCCTGTCTCACTGGAACGTACCATTTCAGAACACCACACAAATATGCCCTGAACCTGTATCCCTCCATAACCTCCCTGTCTCACTGGAAAGTACCAATGCAGAACTCCACACAAATATGCCCTGAACCTGTACCCGACCATAACCTCCTTGTCTCAATGGAACGTACCACTGCAGAACTCCACACAAATATGCCCTGAACCTGTATCATCCATAACCTCCCTGTCTCACTGGAACGTACCAATGCAGAACTCCACTCAAATATGCCCTGATCCTGTACCGTGCATAACCTCCCTGTCTCACTTGAAATTACCAATGCAGAATTCCACAGAAATATGCCCTGAACGTGTACACGCCTATAACCTCCTTGTCTCACTGGAACGCACCAATGCAGAAATCCACGCAAATATGCCCTAAACCTGTACCCTCCATAACCTCCCTGTCTCACTGGAACGTACCAATGCAGAACTACACACACATATGCCATGAACCTGTACCCCTCCATAACCTCCCTGTCTCACTGGAACGTACCAACGCAGAACTACAAACAAATATGCCCTGAACCTGTACCACTCCATAACCTCCCGGACTCACTGGAATGTACCAATGCAGAAATCCACACAAATATGCCCTGAACCTGCACCCCTCCATAACTTCCCTGTCTCACTGGAACGCACCAATGCCGAACTCCACTCAAATATGCCCTGAACCTGTACCCCTCCATAACCTTCTGTCTCACTGGAACTTACCATTGCAGAACACCACACAAATATGCCCTGAAAGGGTACCCGCCCATTACCTCCTTGTCTCACTGCAACGCACCAATGCAGAACTCCACACAAATTTGCCCTGAACCTGTACCCCTCCATAACCTCCCTGTCTCCCTGGAACGTACCATTGCAGAACACCACACAAATATGCCCTGAAAGTGTAACCGCCCATAAACTCCTTGTCTCACTGGAACGCACCAATGCAGAACTCCACACAAATTTGCCCTGAACCTGTACCCCTCCATAACCTCCCTGTCTCACTGGAACGTACCAATGCAGAACTCCACACAAATATGCCCTGGACCTGCACCCTCCATAACCTCCCTGACTCACTGGAACGTACAAATGCAGAAATACACTCAAATATGCCCTGAACCTTTACCCCTCCATAACCTCCCAGTCTCACTGGAACGTACCATTGCAGAACACCACACAAATATGCCCTGAACGTCTACCCGCTCATAAGCTCCTTGTCTCACTGGAACGTACCAACGCAGAACTCCAAACAAATATGCCCTGAACCTGTACCCCTCCATAACCTCCCTGTCTCACTGGAACGCACCAAGGCCGAACTCCACTCAAATATGCCCTGATCCTGTACCGTGCATAACCTCCCTGTCTCACTGGAACGTACCATTGCAGAACACCACACAAATATGCCCTGAACCTGTACCCTTCCATAACCTCCCTGTCTCACTGGAACGTACCAATGCAGAACTCCACACAAATATGCCCTGAACCTGTACCCGTCCATAAACTCCCTGTCTCATTGGATCGTCCCACTGCAGAACTCCACACAAATATGCCATGGACCGGTACCCTCCATAACCTCCCTGTCTCACTGGAAAGTACCAATGCAGTACTCCACACAAATATGCCCTGAACCTGTACCCGACCATAACCTCCTTGTCTCAATGGAACGTACCACTGCAGAACTCCACACAAATATGCCCTGAACCTGTACCCTCCATAACCTCCCTGTCTCACTGGAACGTACCAATGCAGAACTCCACTCAAATATGCCCTGATCCTGTACCGTGCATAACCTCCCTGTCTCACTTGAAATTACCAATGCAGAATTCCACAGAAATATGCCCTGAACGTGTACCCGCCCATAAGCTACTTGTCTGACTGGAACGCACCAATGCAGAACTCCACACAAATATGCCCTAAACCTGTACCCTCCATAACCTCCCTGTCTCACTGGAACGTACCAATGCAGATCTACACACACATATGCCCTGAACCTGTACCCCTCCATAACCTCCCTGTCTCACTGGAACGTACCAACGCAGAACTACAAACAAATATGCCCTGAACCTGTACCACTCCATAACCTCCCGGACTCACTGGAACGTACCAATGCAGAAATCCACACAAATATACCCTGAACCTGCACCCCTCCATAACTTCCCTGTCTCACTGGAACGCACCAATGCCGAACTCCACTCAAATATGCCCTGAACCTGTACCCCTCCATAACCTTCTGTCTCACTGGAACTTACCATTGCAGAACACCACACAAATATGCCCTGAAAGTGTACCCGCCCATAACCTCCTTGTCTCACTGGAACGTACCAATGCAGAACTACAAACAAATATGCCCTGAACCTGTACCCCTCCATAACTTCCCAGTCTCACTGGAACGCAGCAATGCCGAACTCCACTCAAATATGCCCTGAACCTGTACCCCTCCATAACCTTCTGTCTCACTGGAAAGTACCATTGCAGAACACCACACAAATATGCCCTGAAAGTGTACCCGCCCATAAACTCCTTGTCTCACTGGAACGCACCAATGCAGAACTCCACACAAATTTGCCCTGAACCTGTACCCCTCCATAACCTCCCTGTCTCACTGGAACGTACCAATGCAGAACTCCACACAAATATGCCCTGAACCTGCACCCTTAATAACCTCCCTGACTCACTGGAACGTACAAATGCAGAAATACACTCAAATATGCCCTGAACCTTTACCCCTCCATAACCTCCCAGTCTCACTGGAACGTACCATTGCAGAACACCACACAAATATGCCCTGAACGTCTACCCGCTCATAAGCTCCTTGTCTCACTGGAACGGACCAACGCAGAACTCCAAACAAATATGCCCTGAACCTGTACCCTCCATAACCTCCCTGTCTCACTGGAACGTACCAATGCAGAACTACACACAAATATGCCCTGAACCTGTACCCCTCCATAACCTCCCTGTCTCACTGGAACGCACCAATGCCGAACTCCACTCAAATATGCCCTGATCCTGTACCGTGCATAACCTCCCTGTCTCACTGGAACGTACCATTGCAGAACACCACACAAATATGCCCTGAACCTGTATCCCTCCATAACCTCCCTGTCTCACTGGAAAGTACCAATGCAGAACTCCACACAAATATGCCCTGAACCTGTACCCGACCATAACCTCCTTGTCTCAATGGAACGTACCACTGCAGAACTCCACACAAATATGCCCTGAACCTGTACCCTCCATAACCTCCCTGTCTCACTGGAACGTACCAATGCAGAACTCCACTCAAATATGCCCTGATCCTGTACCGTGCATAACCTCCCTGTCTCACTTGAAATTACCAATGCAGAATTCCACAGAAATATGCCCTGAACGTGTACCCGCCCATAACCTCCTTGTCTCACTGGAACGCACCAATGCAGAACTCCACGCAAATATGCCCTAAAGCTGTACCCTCCATAACCTCCCTGTCTCACTGGAACGTACCAATGCAGAACTACACACACATATGCCATGAACCTGTACCCCTCCATAACCTCTCTGTCTCACTGGAACGTACCAACGCAGAACTACAAACAAATATGCCCTGAACCTGTACCACTCCATAACATCCCGGACTCACTGGAACGTACCAATGCAGAAATCCACACAAATATGCCCTGAAGCTGCACCCCTCCATAACTTCCCTGTCTCACTGGAACGCACCAATGCCGAACTCCACTCAAATATGCCCTGAACCTGTACCCCTCCATAACCTTCTGTCTCACTGGAACTTACCATTGCAGAACACCACACAAATATGCCCTGAAAGGGTACCCGCCCATTACCTCCTTGTCTCACTGCAACGCACCAATGCAGAACTCCACACAAATTTGCCCTGAACCTGTACCCCTCCATAACCTCCCTGTCTCACTGGAACGTACCATTGCAGAACACCACACAAATATGCCCTGAAAGTGTACCCGCCCATAAACTCCTTGTCTCACTGGAACGCACCAATGCAGAACTCCACACAAATTTGCCCTGAACCTGTACCCCTCCATAACCTCCCTGTCTCACTGGAACGTACCAATGCAGAACTCCACACAAATATGCCCTGGACCTGCACCCTCCATAACCTCCCTGACTCACTGGAACGTACAAATGCAGAAATACACTCAAATATGCCCTGAACCTTTACCCCTCCATAACCTCCCAGTCTCACTGGAACGTACCATTGCAGAACACCACACAAATATGCCCTGAACGTCTACCCGCTCATAAGCTCCTTGTCTCACTGGAACGTACCAACGCAGAACTCCAAACAAATATGCCCTGAACCTGTACCCCTCCATAACCTCCCTGTCTCACTGGAACGCACCAAGGCCGAACTCCACTCAAATATGCCCTGATCCTGTACCGTGCATAACCTCCCTGTCTCACTGGAACGTACCATTGCAGAACACCACACAAATATGCCCTGAACCTGTACCCCTCCATAACCTCCCTGTCTCACTGGAACGTACCAATGCAGAACTCCACACAAATATGCCCTGAACCTGTACCCGTCCATAAACTCCCTGTCTCATTGGATCGTCCCACTGCACAACTCCACACAAATATGCCATGGACCGGTACCCTCCATAACCTCCCTGTCTCACTGGAAAGTACCAATGCAGAACTCCACACAAATATGCCTGAACCTGTACCCGACCATAACCTCCTTGTCTCAATGGAACGTACCACTGCAGAACTCCACACAAATATGCCCTGAACCTGTACCCTCCATAACCTCCCTGTCTCACTGGAACGTACCAATGCAGAACTCCACTCAAATATGCCCTGATCCTGTACCGTGCATAACCTCCCTGTCTCACTTGAAATTACCAATGCAGAATTACACAGAAATATGCCCTGAACGTGTACCCCCCCATAAGCTCCTTGTCTCACTGGAACGCACCAATGCAGAACTCCACACAAATATGCCCTAAACCTGTACCCTCCATAACCTCCCTGTCTCACTGGAACATACCAATGCAGAACTACGCACACATATGCCCTGAACCTGTACCCCTCCATAACCTCCCTGTCTCACTGGAACGTACCAACGTAGAAATACAAACAAATATGCCCTGAACCTGTACCACTCCATAACCTCCCGTACTCACTGGAACGTACCAATGCAGAAATCCACACAAATATACCCTGAACCTGCACCCCTCCATAAATTCCCTGTCTCACTGGAACGCACCAATGCCGAACTCCACTCAAATATGCCCTGAACCTGTAACCCTCCATAACCTTCTGTCTCACTGGAACTTATCATTGCAGAACACCACACAAATATGCCCTGAAAGTGTACCCGCCCATAACCTCCTTGTCTCACTGCAACGCACCAATGCAGAACTACACACAAATTTGCCCTGAACCTGTACCCCTCCATAACTTCCCTGTCTCACTGGAACGCACCAATGCCGAACTCCACTCAAATATGCCCTGAACCTGTACCCCTCCATAACCTTCTGTCTCACTGGAAAGTACCATTGCAGAACACCACACAAATATGCCCTGAAACTGTACCCCTCCATAAACTCCTTGTCTCACTGGAACGCACCAATGCAGAACTCCACACAAATTTGCCCTGAACCTGTACCCGCCCATAACCTCCCTGTCTCACTGGAACGTACCACTGCAGAACTCCACACAAATATGCCCTGAACCTGCACCCTCCATAACCTCCCTGTCTCACTGGAACGTACCAATGCAGAACTCCACACAGATATGCCCTGAACCTGTACCCCTCCATAACCTCCCTGTCTCACTGGAACGTACCAATGCAGAACTCCACACAAATATGCCCTGAACCTGTTCCTGTCCATAACCTCCCTGTCTCATTGGATCGTCCCACTGCAGAACTCCACACAAATATGCCATGGACCGGTACCCTCCATAACCTCCCTGTCTCACAGGAAAGTACCAATGCAGAACTCCACACAAATATGCCCTGAACCTGTACCCGACCATAACCTCCTTGTCTCAAATGAACGTACCACTGCAGAACTCCACAGAAATATGCCCTGAACCTGTACCCTCCATAACCTCCCTGTCTCACTGGAACGTACCAATGCAGAACTCCACACAAATATGCCCTGGACCTGCACCCTCCATAACCTCCCTGACTCACTGGAACGTACAAATGCAGAAATACACTCAAATATGCCCTGAACCTTTACCCCTCCATAACCTCCCAGTCTCACTGGAACGTACCATTGCAGAACACCACACAAATATGCCCTGAACGTCTACCCGCTCATAAGCTCCTTGTCTCACTGGAACGTACCAACGCAGAACTCCAAACAAATATGCCCTGAACCTGTACCCCTCCATAACCTCCCTGTCTCACTGGAACGCACCAAGGCCGAACTCCACTCAAATATGCCCTGATCCTGTACCGTGCATAACCTCCCTGTCTCACTGGAACGTACCATTGCAGAACACCACACAAATATGCCCTGAACCTGTACCCCTCCATAACCTCCCTGTCTCACTGGAACGTACCAATGCAGAACTCCACACAAATATGCCCTGAACCTGTACCCGTCCATAAACTCCCTGTCTCATTGGATCGTCCCACTGCACAACTCCACACAAATATGCCATGGACCGGTACCCTCCATAACCTCCCTGTCTCACTGGAAAGTACCAATGCAGAACTCCACACAAATATGCCTGAACCTGTACCCGACCATAACCTCCTTGTCTCAATGGAACGTACCACTGCAGAACTCCACACAAATATGCCCTGAACCTGTACCCTCCATAACCTCCCTGTCTCACTGGAACGTACCAATGCAGAACTCCACTCAAATATGCCCTGATCCTGTACCGTGCATAACCTCCCTGTCTCACTTGAAATTACCAATGCAGAATTACACAGAAATATGCCCTGAACGTGTACCCCCCCATAAGCTCCTTGTCTCACTGGAACGCACCAATGCAGAACTCCACACAAATATGCCCTAAACCTGTACCCTCCATAACCTCCCTGTCTCACTGGAACATACCAATGCAGAACTACGCACACATATGCCCTGAACCTGTACCCCTCCATAACCTCCCTGTCTCACTGGAACGTACCAACGTAGAAATACAAACAAATATGCCCTGAACCTGTACCACTCCATAACCTCCCGTACTCACTGGAACGTACCAATGCAGAAATCCACACAAATATACCCTGAACCTGCACCCCTCCATAAATTCCCTGTCTCACTGGAACGCACCAATGCCGAACTCCACTCAAATATGCCCTGAACCTGTAACCCTCCATAACCTTCTGTCTCACTGGAACTTATCATTGCAGAACACCACACAAATATGCCCTGAAAGTGTACCCGCCCATAACCTCCTTGTCTCACTGCAACGCACCAATGCAGAACTACACACAAATTTGCCCTGAACCTGTACCCCTCCATAACTTCCCTGTCTCACTGGAACGCACCAATGCCGAACTCCACTCAAATATGCCCTGAACCTGTACCCCTCCATAACCTTCTGTCTCACTGGAAAGTACCATTGCAGAACACCACACAAATATGCCCTGAAACTGTACCCCTCCATAAACTCCTTGTCTCACTGGAACGCACCAATGCAGAACTCCACACAAATTTGCCCTGAACCTGTACCCGCCCATAACCTCCCTGTCTCACTGGAACGTACCACTGCAGAACTCCACACAAATATGCCCTGAACCTGCACCCTCCATAACCTCCCTGTCTCACTGGAACGTACCAATGCAGAACTCCACACAGATATGCCCTGAACCTGTACCCCTCCATAACCTCCCTGTCTCACTGGAACGTACCAATGCAGAACTCCACACAAATATGCCCTGAACCTGTTCCTGTCCATAACCTCCCTGTCTCATTGGATCGTCCCACTGCAGAACTCCACACAAATATGCCATGGACCGGTACCCTCCATAACCTCCCTGTCTCACAGGAAAGTACCAATGCAGAACTCCACACAAATATGCCCTGAACCTGTACCCGACCATAACCTCCTTGTCTCAAATGAACGTACCACTGCAGAACTCCACAGAAATATGCCCTGAACCTGTACCCTCCATAACCTCCCTGTCTCACTGGAACATACCAATGCAGAACTACAAACAAATATGCCCTGAACCTGTACCCCTCCATAACCTTCTGTCTCACTGGAAAGTACCATTGCAGTACACCACACAAATATGCCCTGAAAGTGTACCCGCCCATAAACTCCTCGTCTCACTGGAACGCACCAATGCAGAACTCCACACAAATTTGCCCTGAACCTGTACCCCTCCATAACCTCCCTGTCTCACTGGAACGTACCAATGCAGAACTCCACACAAATATACCCTGAACCTGCACCCTCCATAACCTCCCTGTCTCACTGGAACGTACCAATGCAGAACTCCACACAAATATGCCCTGTACCTGTACCCTCCATAACCTCCCTGTCTCACTGGAACGTACCAATGCAGAACTACACACAAATATGCCCTGAACCTGTAGCCCTCCATAACCTCCCTGTCTCACTGGAACGTACCTATGCAGAACTCCTCACAAATATGCACTGAACCTGTACCCCTCCATAACTTCCCTGTCTCACTGGAACGCACCAATGCCGAATTCCACTCAAATATGCCCTGAACCTGTACCCCTCCATAACCTTCTGTCTCACTGGAACGTACCATTGCAGAACACCACACAAATATGCCATGAAAGTGTAACCGCCCATAACCTCCTTGTCTCACTGGAACGCACCAATGCAGAACTCCACACAAATTTGCCCTGAACCTGTACCCCTCCATAACCTCCCTGTCTCACTGGAACGTACCAATGCAGAACTCCACACAAATATGCCCTGAACCTGTACCCGCCCATAACCTCCTTGTCTCACTGGAACGTACCAACGCAGAACTCCACACAAATTTGCCCTGAACCTGTAACCCTCCATAACCTCCCTGTCTCACTGGAACGTACCAATGCAGAACTACAAACAAATATGCCCTGAACCTGTACCCGCCCATAACCTCCCTGTCTCACTGGAAAGTACCACTGCAGAAATCCACACAAATATTCCCTGAACCTGTAACCTCCATAACCTCCCTGTCTCACTGGAACGTACCAATGCAGAACTACAAACAAATATGCCCTGAACCTGTACCCCTCCATAACTTCCCAGTCTCACTGGAACGCAGCAATGCCGAACTCCACTCAAATATGCCCTGAACCTGTACCCCTCCATAACCTTCTGTCTCACTGGAAAGTACCATTGCAGAACACCACACAAATATGCCCTGAAAGTGTACCCGCCCATAAACTCCTTGTCTCACTGGAACGCACCAATGCAGAACTCCACACAAATTTGCACTGAACCTGTACCCCTCCATAACCTCCCTGTCTCACTGGAACGTACCAATGCAGAACTCCACACAAATATGCCCTGAACCTGCACCCTCCATAACCTCCCTGACTCACTGGAACGTACAAATGCAGAAATACACTCAGATATGCCCTGAACCTTTACCCCTCCATGACCTCCCAGTCTGACTGGAACGTACCATTGCAGAACACCACACAAATATGCCCAGAACGTCTACCCGCTCATAAGCTCCTTGTCTCACTGGAACGTACCAACGCAGAACTACACACAAATATGACCTGAACCTGTACCCCTCCATAACCTCCCTGTCTCACTGGAACGCACCAATGCCGAACTCCACTCAAATATGCCCTGATCCTGTACCGTGCATAACCTCCCTGTCTCACTGGAACGTACCATTGCAGAACACCACACAAATATGCCCTGAACCTGTACCCCTCCATAACCTCCCTGTCTCACTGGAACGTACCAATGCAGAACTCCACACAAATATGCCCTGAACCTGTACCCGTCCATAAACTCCCTGTCTCACTGGAACGTACCAATGCAGAACTCCTCACAAATATGCACTGAACCTGCACCCCTCCATAACTTCCCTGTCTCACTGGAACGCACCAATGCCGAATTCCACTCAAATATGCCCTGAACCTGTACCCCTCCATAACCTTCTGTCTCACTGGAACGTACCATTGCAGAACACCACACAAATATGCCCTGAAATTGTAACCGCCCATAACCTCCTTGTCTCACTGGAACGCACCAATGCAGAACTCCACACAAATTTGCCCTGAACCTGTACCCCTCCATAACCTCCCTGTCTCATTGGAACGTACCAATGCAGAGCTCCACACAAATATGCCCTGAACCTGTACCCGCCCATAACCTCCTTGTCTCACTGGAACGTACCAACGCGGAACTCCACACAAATTTGCCCTGAACCTGTAACCCTCCATAACCTCCCTGTCTCACTGGAACGTACCAATGCAGAACTACAAACAAATATGCCCTGAACCTGTACCCGCCCATAACCTCCCTGTCTCACTGGAACGTACCACAGCAGAAATCCACACAAATATTCCCTGAACCTGTAACCTCCATAACCTCCCTGTCTCACTGGAACGTACCAATGCAGAACTACAAACAAATATGCCCTGAACCTGTACCCCTCCATAACTTCCCAGTCTCACTGGAACGCAGCAATGCCGAACTCCACTCAAATATGCCCTGAACCTGTACCCCTCCATAACCTTCTGTCTCACTGGAAAGTACCATTGCAGAACACCACACAAATATGCCCTGAACGTCTACCCGCTCATAAGCTCCTTGTCTCACTGGAACGTACCAATGCAGAACTACAAACAAATATGCCCTGAACCTGTACCCCTCCATAACTTCCCAGTCTCACTGGAACGCAGCAATGCCGAACTCCACTCAAATATGCCCTGAACCTGTACCCCTCCATAACCTTCTGTCTCACTGGAAAGTACCATTGCAGAACACCACACAAATATGCCCTGAAAGTGTACCCGCCCATAAACTCCTTGTCTCACTGGAACGCACCAATGCAGAACTCCACACAAATTTGCCCTGAACCTGTACCCCTCCATAACCTCCCTGTCTCACTGGAACGTACCAATGCAGAACTCCACACAAATATGCCCTGAACCTGCACCCTCCATAACCTCCCTGACTCACTGGAACGTACCATTGCAGAACACCACACAAATATGCCCTGAACGTCTACCCGCTCATAAGCTCCTTGTCTCACTGGAACGTACCAACGCAGAACTCCAAACAAATATGCCCTGAACCTGTACCCTCCATAACCTCCCTGTCTCACTGGAACGTACCAATGCAGAACTACACACAAATATGACCTGAACCTGTACCCCTCCATAACCTCCCTGTCTCACTGGAACGTACCAATGCCGAACTCCACTCAAATATGCCCTGATCCTGTACCGTGCATAACCTCCCTGTCTCACTGGAACGTACCATTGCAGAACACCACACAAATATGCCCTGAACCTGTACCCCTCCATAACCTCCCTGTCTCACTGGAACGTACCAATGCAGAACTCCACACAAATATGCCCTGAACCTGTACCCGTCCATAAACTCCCTGTCTCACTGGAACGTACCAATGCAGAACTCCTCACAAATATGCACTGAACCTGTACCCCTCCATAACTTCCCTGTCTCACTGGAACGCACCAATGCCGAATTCCACTCAAATATGCCCTGAACCTGTACCCCTCCATAACCTTCTGTCTCACTGGAACGTACCATTGCAGAACACCACACAAATATGCCCTGAAAGTGTAACCGCCCATAACCTCCTTGTCTCACTGGAACGCACCAATGCAGAACTCCACACAAATTTGCCCTGAACCTGTACCCCTCCATAACCTCCCTGTCTCATTGGAACGTACCAATGCAGAGCTCCACACAAATATGCCCTGAACCTGTACCCGCCCATAACCTCCTTGTCTCACTGGAACGTACCAACGCAGAACTCCACACAAATTTGCCCTGAACCTGTAACCCTCCATAACCTCCCTGTCTCACTGGAACGTACCAATGCAGAACTACAAACAAATATGCCCTGAACCTGTACCCGCCCATAACCTCCCTGTCTCACTGGAACGTACCACAGCAGAAATCCACACAAATATTCCCTGAACCTGTAACCTCCATAACCTCCCTGTCTCACTGGAACGTACCAATGCAGAACTACAAACAAATATGCCCTGAACCTGTACCCCTCCATAACTTCCCAGTCTCACTGGAACGCAGCAATGCCGAACTCCACTCAAATATGCCCTGAACCTGTACCCCTCCATAACCTTCTGTCTCACTGGAAAGTACCATTGCAGAACACCCCACAAATATGCCCTGAACGTCTACCCGCTCATAAGCTCCTTGTCTCACTGGAACGTACCAACGCAGAACTCCAAACAAATATGCCCTGAACCTGTACCCTCCATAACCTCCCTGTCTCACTGGAACGTACCAATGCAGAACTACACACAAATATGCCCTGAACCTGTACCCCTCCATAACCTCCCAGTCTCACTGGAACGTACCATTGCAGAACACCACACAAATATGCCCTGAACGTCTACCCGCTCATAATCTCCTTGTCTCACTGGAACGTACCAACGCAGAACTCCAAACAAATATGCCCTGAACCTGTACCCTCCTTAACCTCACTGTCTCACTGGAACGTACCAATGCAGAACTACACACAAATATGCCCTGAACCTGTACCCCTCCATAACCTCCCTGTCTCACTGGAACGCACCAATGCCGAACTCCACTCAAATATGCCCTGATCCTGTACCGTGCATAACCTCCCTGTCTCACTGGAACGTACCATTGCAGAACCCCACACAAATATGCCCTAAACCTGTACCCCTCCATAACCTTCTGTCTCACTGGAAAGTACCATTGCAGAACACCACACAAATATGCCCTGAAAGTGTACCCGCCCATAAACTCCTTGTCTCACTGGAACGCACCAATGCAGAACTCCACACAAATTTGCCCTGAACCTGTACCCCTCCATAACCTCCCTGTCTCACTGGAACGTACCAATGCAGAACTCCACACAAATATGCCCTGAACCTGCACCCTCCATAACCTCCCTGACTCACTGGAACGTACAAATGCAGAAATACACTCAAATATGCCCTGAACCTTTACCCCTCCATAACCTCCCAGTCTCACTGGAACGTACCATTGCAGAACACCACACAAATATGCCCTGAACGTCTACCCGCTCATAAGCTCCTTGTCTCACTGGAACGTACCAACGCAGAACTCCAAACAAATATGCCCTGAACCTGTACCCTCCATAACCTCCCTGTCTCACTGGAACGTACCAATGCAGAACTACACACAAATATGCCCTGAACCTGTACCCCTCCATAACCTCCCAGTCTCACTGGAACGTACCATTGCAGAACACCACACAAATATGCCCTGAACGTCTACCCGCTCATAAGCTCCTTGTCTCACTGGAACGTACCAACGCAGAACTCCAAACAAATATGCCCTGAACCTGTACCCTCCATAACCTCCCTGTCTCACTGGAACGTACCAATGCAGAACTACACACAAATATGCCCTGAACCTGTACCCCTCCATAACCTCCCAGTCTCACTGGAACGCAGCAATGCCGAACTCCACTCAAATATGCCCTGAACCTGTACCCCTCCATAACCTTCTGTCTCACTGGAAAGTACCATTGCAGAACACCACACAAATATGCCCTGAACGTCTACCCGCTCATAAGCTCCTTGTCTCACTGGAACGTACCAACGCAGAACTCCAAACAAATATGCCCTGAACCTGTACCCTCCATAACCTCCCTGTCTCACTGGAACGTACCAATGCAGAACTACACACAAATATGCACTGAACCTGTACCCCTCCATAACCTCCCAGTCTCACTGGAACGTACCATTGCAGAACACCACACAAATATGCCCTGAACGTCTACCCGCTCATAAGCTCCTTGTCTCACTGGAACGTACCAACGCAGAACTCCAAACAAATATGCCCTGAACCTGTACCCTCCATAACCTCCCTGTCTCACTGGAACGTACCAATGCAGAACTACACACAAATATGCCCTGAACCTGTACCCCTCCATAACCTCCCTGTCTCACTGGAACGCACCAATGCCGAACTCCACTCAAATATGCCCTGATCCTGTACCGTGCATAACCTCCCTGTCTCACTGGAACGTACCATTGCAGAACACCACACAAATATGCCCTAAACCTGTACCCCTCCATAACCTTCTGTCTCACTGGAAAGTACCATTGCAGAACACCACACAAATATGCCCTGAAAGTGTACCCGCCCATAAACTCCTTGTCTCACTGGAACGCACCAATGCAGAACTCCACACAAATTTGCCCTGAACCTGTACCCCTCCATAACCTCCCTGTCTCACTGGAACGTACCAATGCAGAACTCCACACAAATATGCCCTGAACCTGCACACTCCATAACCTCCCTGACTCACTGGAACGTACAAATGCAGAAATACACTCAAATATGCCCTGAACCTTTACCCCTCCATAACCTCCCAGTCTCACTGGAACGTACCATTGCAGAACACCACACAAATATGCCCTGAACGTCTACCCGCTCATAAGCTCCTTGTCTCACTGGAACGTACCAACGCAGAACTCCAAACAAATATGCCCTGAACCTGTACCCTCCATAACCTCCCTGTCTCACTGGAACGTACCAATGCAGAACTACACACAAATATGCCCTGAACCTGTACCCCTCCATAACCTCCCTGTCTCACTGGAACGCACCAATGCCGAACTCCACTCAAATATGCCCTGATCCTGTACCGTGCATAACCTCCCTGTCTCACTGGAACGTACCATTGCAGAACACCACACAAATATGCCCTGAACCTGTACCCCTCCATAACCACCCTGTCTCACTGGAACGTACCAATGCAGAACTCCACACAAATATGCCCTGAACCTGTAACCCTCCATAACCTCCCTGTCTCACTGGAACGTACCAATGCAGATCTACAAACAAATATGCCCTGAACCTGTACCCGCCCATAACCACCCTGTCTCACTGGAACGTACCACTGCAGAAATCCACACAAATATTCCCTGAACCTGTAACCTCCATAACCTCCTTGTCTCACTGGAACGTACCAATGCAGAACTACAAACAAATATGCCCTGAACCTGTACCCCTGCATAACTTCCCAGTCTCACTGGAACGCAGCAATGCCGAACTCCACTCAAATATGCCCTGAACCTGTACCCTCCATAACCTCCCTGACTCACTGGAACGTACAAATGCAGAAATACACTCAAATATGCCCTGAACCTTTACCCCTCCATAACCTCCCAGTCTCACTGGAACGTACCATTGCAGAACACCACACAAATATGCCCTGAACGTCTACCCGCTCATAAGCTCCTTGTCTCACTGGAACGTACCAACGCAGAACTCCAAACAAATATGCCCTGAACCTGTACCCTCCATAACCTCCCTGTCTCACTGGAACGTACCAATGCAGAACTACACACAAATATGCCCTGAACCTGTACCCCTCCATAACCTCCCTGTCTCACTGGAACGCACCAATGCCGAACTCCACTCAAATATGCCCTGATCCTGTACCATGCATAACCTCCCTGTCTCACTGGAACGTACCATTGCAGAACACCACACAAATATGCCCTGAACCTGTACCACTCCATAACCTCCCTGTCTCACTGGAACGTACCAATGCAGAACTCCACACAAATATGCCCTGAACCTGTACCCGTCCATAAACTCCCTGTCTCATTGGATCGTCCCACTGCAGAACTCCACACAAATATGCCCTGAACCTGTACCCTCCATAACCTCCCTGTCTCACTGGAACGTACCAATGCAGAACTCCACTCAAATATGCCCTGATCCTGTACCGTGCATAACCTCCCTGTCTCACTTGAAATTACCAATGCAGAATTCCACAGAAATATGCCCTGAACGTGTACCCGCCCATAACCTCCTTGTCTCACTGGAACGCACCAATGCAGAATTCCACACAAATATGCCCTAAACCTGTACCCTCCATAACCTCCCTGTCTCACTGGAACGTACCAATGCAGAACTACACACACATATGCCATGAACCTGTACCCCTCCATAACCTCCCTGTCTCACTGGAACGTACCAACGCAGAACTACAAACAAATATGCCCTGAACCTGTACCACTCCATAACCTCCCGGACTCACTGGAACGCACCAATGCCGAACTCCACTCAAATATGCCCTGATCCTGTACCGTACATAACCTCCCTGTCTCACTGGAACGTACCATTGCAGAACACCACACAAATATGCCCTGAACCTGTACCCCTCCATAACCTCCCTGTCTCACTGGAACGTACCAGTGCAGAACTCCACACAAATATGCCCTGAACCTGTACCCGCCCATAACCTCCCTGTCTCACTGGAACGTACCACTGCAGAAATCCACACAAATATTCCCTGAACCTGTAACCTCCATAACCTCCCTGTCTCACTGGAACGTACCAATGCAGAACTACAAACAAATATGCCCTGAACCTGTACCCTCCATAACCTCCCTGACTCACTGGAACGTACAAATGCAGAAATACACTCAAATATGCCCTGAACCTTTACCCCTCCATAACCTCCCAGTCTCACTGGAACGTACCATTGCAGAACACCACACAAATATGCCCTGAACGTCTACCCGCTCATAAGCTCCTTGTCTCACTGGAACGTACCAACGCAGAACTCCAAACAAATATGCCCTGAACCTGTACCCTCCATAACCTCCCTGTCTCACTGGAACGTACCAATGCAGAACTACACACAAATATGCCCTGAACCTGTACCCCTCCATAACCTCCCTGTCTCACTGGAACGCACCAATGCCGAACTCCACTCAAATATGCCCTGATCCTGTACCATGCATAACCTCCCTGTCTCACTGGAACGTACCATTGCAGAACACCACACAAATATGCCCTGAACCTGTACCACTCCATAACCTCCCTGTCTCACTGGAACGTACCAATGCAGAACTCCACACAAATATGCCCTGAACCTGTACCCGTCCATAAACTCCCTGTCTCATTGGATCGTCCCACTGCAGAACTCCACACAAATATGCCCTGAACCTGTACCCTCCATAACCTCCCTGTCTCACTGGAACGTACCAATGCAGAACTCCACTCAAATATGCCCTGATCCTGTACCGTGCATAACCTCCCTGTCTCACTTGAAATTACCAATGCAGAATTCCACAGAAATATGCCCTGAACGTGTACCCGCCCATAACCTCCTTGTCTCACTGGAACGCACCAATGCAGAATTCCACACAAATATGCCCTAAACCTGTACCCTCCATAACCTCCCTGTCTCACTGGAACGTACCAATGCAGAACTACACACACATATGCCATGAACCTGTACCCCTCCATAACCTCCCTGTCTCACTGGAACGTACCAACGCAGAACTACAAACAAATATGCCCTGAACCTGTACCACTCCATAACCTCCCGGACTCACTGGAACGCACCAATGCCGAACTCCACTCAAATATGCCCTGATCCTGTACCGTACATAACCTCCCTGTCTCACTGGAACGTACCATTGCAGAACACCACACAAATATGCCCTGAACCTGTACCCCTCCATAACCTCCCTGTCTCACTGGAACGTACCAATGCAGAACTCCACACAAATATGCCCTGAACCTGTACCCGCCCATAACCTCCCTGTCTCACTGGAACGTACCACTGCAGAAATCCACACAAATATTCCCTGAACCTGTAACCTCCATAACCTCCCTGTCTCACTGGAACGTACCAATGCAGAACTACAAACAAATATGCCCTGAACCTGTACCCCTCCATAACTTCCCAGTCTCACTGGAACGCAGCAATGCCGAACTCCACTCAAATATGCCCTGAACCTGTACCCCTCCATAACCTTCTGTCTCACTGGAAAGTACCATTGCAGAACACCACACAAATATGCCCTGAAAGTGTACCCGCCCATAAACTCCTTGTCTCACTGGAACGCACCAATGCAGAACTCCACACAAATTTGCCCTGAACCTGTACCCCTCCATAACCTCCCTGTCTCACTGGAACGTACCAATGCAGAACTCCACACAAATATGCCCTGAACCTGCACCCTCCATAACCTCCCTGACTCACTGGAACGTACAAATGCAGAAATACACTCAAATATGCCCTGAACCTTTACCCCTCCATAACCTCCCAGTCTCACTGGAACGTACCATTGCAGAACACCACACAAATATGCCCTGAACGTCTAACCGCTCATAAGCTCCTTGTCTCACTGGAACGCACCAACGCAGAACTCCAAACAAATATGCCCTGAACCTGTACCCTCCATAACCTCCCTGTCTCACTGGAACGTACCAATGCAGAACTACACACAAATATGCCCTGAACCTGTACCCCTCCATAACCTCCCTGTCTCACTGGAACGCACCAATGCCGAACTCCACTCAAATATGCCCTGATCCTGTACCGTGCATAACCTCCCTGTCTCACTGGAACGTACCATTGCAGAACACCACACAAATATGCCCTGAACCTGTACCCCTCCATAACCTCCCTGTCTCACTGGAACGTACCAATGCAGAACTCCACACAAATATGCCCTGAACCTGTACCCCTCCATAACCTTCTGTCTCACTGGAACGTACCATTGCAGAACACCACACAAATATGCCCTGAAAGTGTAACCGCCCATAACCTCCTTGTCTCACTGGAACGCACCAATGCAGAACTCCACACAAATTTGCCCTGAACCTGTACCCCTCCATAACCTCCCTGTCTCATTGGAACGTACCAATGCAGAACTCCACACAAATATGCCCTGAACCTGTACCCGCCCATAACATCCTTGTCTCACTGGAACGTACCAACGCAGAACTCCACACAAATTTGCCCTGAACCTGTAACCCTCCATAACCTCCCTGTCTCACTGGAACGTACCAATGCAGAACTACAAACAAATATGCCCTGAACCTGTACCCGCCCATAACCTCCCTGTCTCACTGGAACGTACCACTGCAGAAATCCACACAAATATTCCCTGAACCTGTAACCTCCATACCCTCCCTGTCTCACTGGAACGTACCAATGCAGAACTACAAACAAATATGCCCTGAACCTGTACCCCTCCATAACTTCCCAGTCTCACTGGAACGCAGCAATGCCGAACTCCACTCAAATATGCCCTGAACCTGTACCCCTCCATAACCTTCTGTCTCACTGGAAAGTACCATTGCAGAACACCACACAAATATGCCCTGAAAGTGTACCCGCCCATAAACTCCTTGTCTCACTGGAACGCACCAATGCAGAACTCCACACAAATTTGCCCTGAACCTGTACCCCTCCATAACCTCCCTGTCTCACTGGAACGTACCAATGCAGAACTCCACACAAATATGCCCTGAACCTGCACCCTCCATAACCTCCCTGACTCACTGGAACGTACAAATGCAGAAATACACTCAAATATGCCCTGAACCTTTACCCCTCCATAACCTCCCAGTCTCACTGGAACGTACCATTGCAGAACAACACACAAATATGCCCTGAACGTCTACCCGCTCATAAGCTCCTTGTCTCACTGGAACGTACCAACGCAGAACTCCAAACAAATATGCCCTGAACCTGAACCCTCCATAACCTCCCTGTCTCACTGGAACGTACCAATGCAGAACTACACACAAATATGCCCTGAACCTGTACCCCTCCATAACCTCCCTGTCTCACTGGAACGCACCAATGCCGAACTCCACTCAAATATGCCCTGATCCTGTACCGTGCATAACCTCCCTGTCTCACTGGAACGTACCATTGCAGAACACCACACAAATATGCCCTGAACCTGTACCCCTCCATAACCTCCCTGTCTCACTGGAACGTACCAATGCAGAACTCCACACAAATATGCCCTGAACCTGTACCCGTCCATAAACTCCCTGTCTCACTGGAACGTACCAATGCAGAACTCCTCACAAATATGCACTGAACCTGTACCCCTCCATAACTTCCCTGTCTCACTGGAACGCACCAATGCCGAATTCCACTGAAATATGCCCTGAACCTGTACCCCTCCATAACCTTCTGTCTCACTGGAACGTACCATTGCAGAACACCACACAAATATGCCCTGAAAGTGTAACCGCCCATAACCTCCTTGTCTCACTGGAACGCACCAATGCAGAACTCCACACAAATTTGCCCTGAACCTGTACCCCTCCATAACCTCCCTGTCTCATTGGAACGTACCAATGCAGAACTCCACACAAATATGCCCTGAACCTGTACCCGCCCATAACCTCCTTGTCTCACTGGAACGTACCAACGCAGAACTCCACACAAATTTGCCCTGAACCTGTAACCCTCCATAACCTCCCTGTCTCACTGGAACGTACCAATGCAGAACTAAAAAAAAATATGCCCTGAACCTGTACCCGCCCATAACCTCCCTGTCTCACTGGAACGTACCACTGCAGAAATCCACACAAATATTCCCTGAACCTGTAACCTCCATAACCTCCCTGTCTCACTGGAACGTACCAATGCAGAAATACACTCAAATATGCCCTGAACCTTTACCCCTCCATAACCTCCCAGTCTCACTGGAACGTACCATTGCAGAACACCACACAAATATGCCCTGAACGTCTACCCGCTCATAAGCTCCTTGTCTCACTGGAACGTACCAACGCAGAACTCCAAACAAATATGCCCTGAACCTGTACCCTCCATAACCTCCCTGTCTCACTGGAACGTACCAATGCAGAACTACACACAAATATGCCCTGAACCTGTACCCCTCCATAACCTCCCTGTCTCACTGGAACGCACCAATGCCGAACTCCACTCAAATATGCCCTGATCCTGTACCGTGCATAACCTCCCTGTCTCACTGGAACGTACCATTGCAGTACACCACACAAATATGCCCTTAACCTGTACCCCTCCATAACCTCCCTGTCTCACTGGAACGTACCAACGCAGAACTCCACACAAATTTGCCCTGAACCTGTAACCCTCCATAACCTCCCTGTCTCACTGGAACGTACCAATGCAGAACTACAAACAAATATGCCCTGAACCTGTACCCGCCCATAACCTCCCTGTCTCACTGGAACGTACCACTGCAGAAATCCACACAAATATTCCCTGAACCTGTAACCTCCATACCCTCCCTGTCTCACTGGAACGTACCAATGCAGAACTACACACACATATGCCATGAACCTGTACCCCTCCATAACCTCCCTGTCTCACTGGAACGTACCAACGCAGAACTACAAACAAATATGCCCTGAACCTGTACCACTCCATAACCTCCCGGACTCACTGGAACGCACCAATGCCGAACTCCACTCAAATATGCCCTGATCCTGTACCGTACATAACCTCCCTGTCTCACTCGAACGTACCATTGCAGAACACCACACAAATATGCCCTGAACCTGTACCCCTCCATAACCTCCCTGTCTCACTGGAACGTACCAATGCAGAACTCCACACAAATATGCCCTGAACCTGTACCCGCCCATAACCTCCCTGTCTCACTGGAACGTACCACTGCAGAAATCCACACAAATATTCCCTGAACCTGTAACCTCCATAACCTCCCTGTCTCACTGGAACGTACCAATGCAGAACTACAAACAAATATGCCCTGAACCTGTACCCCTCCATAACTTCCCAGTCTCACTGGAACGCAGCAATGCCGAACTCCACTCAAATATGCCCTGAACCTGTACTCCTCCATAACCTTCTGTCTCACTGGAAAGTACCATTGCAGAACACCACACAAATTTGCCCTGAACCTGTACCCGCCCATAACCTCCCTGTCTCACTGGAACGTACCACTGCAGAACTCCACACAAATATGCCCTGAACCTGCACCCTCCATAACCTCCCTGTCTCACTGGAACGTACCAATGCAGAAATCCACACAGATATGCCCTGAACCTGTACCCCTCCATAACCTCCCTGTCTCACTGGAACGTACCAATGCAGAACTCCACACAAATATGCCCTGAACCTGTTCCTGTCCATAACCTCCCTGTCTCATTGGATCGTCCCACTGCAGAACTCCACACAAATATGCCATGGACCGGTACCCTCCATAACCTCCCTGTCTCACAGGAAAGTACCAATGCAGAACTCCACACAAATATGCCCTGAACCTGTACCCGACCATAACCTCCTTGTCTCAAATGAACGTACCACTGCAGAACTCCACAGAAATATGCCCTGAACCTGTACCCTCCATAACCTCCCTGTCTCACTGGAACATACCAATGCAGAACTACAAACAAATATGCCCTGAACCTGTACCCCTCCATAACCTTCTGTCTCACTGGAAAGTACCATTGCAGAACACCACACAAATATGCCCTGAAAGTGTACCCGCCCATAAACTCCTCGTCTCACTGGAACGCACCAATGCAGAACTCCACACAAATTTGCCCTGAACCTGTACCCCTCCATAACCTCCCTGTCTCACTGGAACGTACCAATGCAGAACTCCACACAAATATACCCAGAACCTGCACCCTCCATAACCTCCCTGTCTCACTGGAACGTACCAATGCAGAACTCCACACAAATATGCCCTAAACCTGTACCCTCCATAACCTCCCTGTCTCACTGGAACGTACCAATGCAGAACTACACACAAATATGCCCTGA
Source organism: Hemitrygon akajei (assembly GCF_048418815.1). Classification (NCBI taxonomy): domain Eukaryota; kingdom Metazoa; phylum Chordata; class Chondrichthyes; order Myliobatiformes; family Dasyatidae; genus Hemitrygon; species Hemitrygon akajei. The sequence continues at coordinate 1,195,489 of NW_027331952.1, read as the reverse complement.
ACCTGTAGCCCTCCATAACCTCCCTGTCTCACTGGAACGTACCTATGCAGAACTCCTCACAAATATGCACTGAACCTGTACCCCTCCATAACTTCCCTGTCTCACTGGAACGCACCAATGCCGAATTCCACTCAAATATGCCCTGAACCTGTACCCCTCCATAACCTTCTGTCTCACTGGAACGTACCATTGCAGAACACCACACAAATATGCCCTGAAAGTGTAACCGCCCATAACCTCCTTGTCTCACTGGAACGCACCAATGCAGAACTCCACACAAATTTGCCCTGAACCTGTACCCCTCCATAACCTCCCTGTCTCACTGGAACGTACCAATGCAGAACTCCACACAAATATGCCCTGAACCTGTACCCGCCCATAACCTCCTTGTCTCACTGGAACGTACCAACGCAGAACTCCACACAAATTTGCCCTGAACCTGTAACCCTCCATAACCTCCCTGTCTCACTGGAACGTACCAATGCAGAACTACAAACAAATATGCCCTGAACCTGTACCCGCCCATAACCTCCCTGTCTCACTGGAAAGTACCACTGCAGAAATCCACACAAATATTCCCTGAACCTGTAACCTCCATAACCTCCCTGTCTCACTGGAACGTACCAATGCAGAACTACAAACAAATATGCCCTGAACCTGTACCCCTCCATAACTTCCCAGTCTCACTGGAACGCAGCAATGCCGAACTCCACTCAAATATGCCCTGAACCTGTACCCCTCCATAACCTTCTGTCTCACTGGAAAGTACCATTGCAGAACACCACACAAATATGCCCTGAAAGTGTACCCGCCCATAAACTCCTTGTCTCACTGGAACGCACCAATGCAGAACTCCACACAAATTTGCACTGAACCTGTACCCCTCCATAACCTCCCTGTCTCACTGGAACGTACCAATGCAGAACTCCACACAAATATGCCCTGAACCTGCACCCTCCATAACCTCCCTGACTCACTGGAACGTACAAATGCAGAAATACACTCAGATATGCCCTGAACCTTTACCCCTCCATGACCTCCCAGTCTGACTGGAACGTACCATTGCAGAACACCACACAAATATGCCCTGAACGTCTACCCGCTCATAAGCTCCTTGTCTCACTGGAACGTACCAATGCAGAACTACAAACAAATATGCCCTGAACCTGTACCCCTCCATAACTTCCCAGTCTCACTGGAACGCAGCAATGCCGAACTCCACTCAAATATGCCCTGAACCTGTACCCCTCCATAACCTTCTGTCTCACTGGAAAGTACCATTGCAGAACACCACACAAATATGCCCTGAAAGTGTACCCGCCCATAAACTCCTTGTCTCACTGGAACGCACCAATGCAGAACTCCACACAAATTTGCCCTGAACCTGTACCCCTCCATAACCTCCCTGTCTCACTGGAACGTACCAATGCAGAACTCCACACAAATATGCCCTGAACCTGCACCCTCCATAACCTCCCTGACTCACTGGAACGTACAAATGCATAAATACACTCAGATATGCCCTGAACCTTTACCCCTCCATGACCTCCCAGTCTCACTGGAACGTACCATTGCAGAACACCACACAAATATGCCCTGAACGTCTACCCGCTCATAAGCTCCTTGTCTCACTGGAACGTACCAACGCAGAACTCCAAACAAATATGCCCTGAACCTGTACCCCTCCATAACCTTCTGTCTCACTGGAACGTACCATTGCAGAACACCACACAAATATGCCCTGAAAGTGTAACCGCCCATAACCTCCTTGTCTCACTGGAACGCACCAATGCAGAACTCCACACAAATTTGCCCTGAACCTGTACCCCTCCATAACCTCCCTGTCTCATTGGAACGTACCAATGCAGAGCTCCACACAAATATGCCCTGAACCTGTACCCCTCCATAACTTCCCTGTCTCACTGGAACGCACCAATGCCGAATTCCACTCAAATATGCCCTGAACCTGTACCCCTCCATAACCTTCTGTCTCACTGGAACGTACCATTGCAGAACACCACACAAATATGCCCTGAAAGTGTAACCGCCCATAACCTCCTTGTCTCACTGGAACGCACCAATGCAGAACTCCACACAAATTTGCCCTGAACCTGTACCCCTCCATAACCTCCCTGTCTCATTGGAACGTACCAATGCAGAGCTCCACACAAATATGCCCTGAACCTGTACCCGCCCATAACCTCCTTGTCTCACTGGAACGTACCAACGCAGAACTCCACACAAATTTGCCCTGAACCTGTAACCCTCCATAACCTCCCTGTCTCACTGGAACGTACCAATGCAGAACTACAAACAAATATGCCCTGAACCTGTACCCGCCCATAACCTCCCTGTCTCACTGGAACGTACCACAGCAGAAATCCACACAAATATTCCCTGAACCTGTAACCTCCATAACCTCCCTGTCTCACTGGAACGTACCAATGCAGAACTGCAAACAAATATGCCCTGAACCTGTACCCCTCCATAACTTCCCAGTCTCACTGGAACGCAGCAATGCCGAACTCCACTCAAATATGCCCTGAACCTGTACCCCTCCATAACCTTCTGTCTCACTGGAAAGTACCATTGCAGAACACCACACAAATATGCCCTGAACGTCTACCCGCTCATAAGCTCCTTGTCTCACTGGAACGTACCAATGCAGAACTACAAACAAATATGCCCTGAACCTGTACCCCTCCATAACTTCCCAGTCTCACTGGAACGCAGCAATGCCGAACTCCACTCAAATATGCCCTGAACCTGTACCCCTCCATAACCTTCTGTCTCACTGGAAAGTACCATTGCAGAACACCACACAAATATGCCCTGAAAGTGTACCCGCCCATAAACTCCTTGTCTCACTGGAACGCACCAATGCAGAACTCCACACAAATTTGCCCTGAACCTGTACCCCTCCATAACCTCCCTGTCTCACTGGAACGTACCAATGCAGAACTCCACACAAATATGCCCTGAACCTGCACCCTCCATAACCTCCCTGACTCACTGGAACGTACAAATGCATAAATACACTCAGATATGCCCTGAACCTTTACCCCTCCATGACCTCCCAGTCTCACTGGAACGTACCATTGCAGAACACCACACAAATATGCCCTGAACGTCTACCCGCTCATAAGCTCCTTGTCTCACTGGAACGTACCAACGCAGAACTCCAAACAAATATGCCCTGAACCTGTACCCTCCATAACCTCCCTGTCTCACTGGAACGTACCAATGCAGAACTACACACAAATATGCCCTGAACCTGTACCCCTCCATAACCTCCCAGTCTCACTGGAACGTACCATTGCAGAACACCACACAAATATGCCCTGAACGTCTACCCGCTCATAATCTCCTTGTCTCACTGGAACGTACCAACGCAGAACTCCAAACAAATATGCCCTGAACCTGTACCCTCCATAACCTCCCTGTCTCACTGGAACGTACCAATGCAGAACTACACACAAATATGCCCTGAACCTGTACCCCTCCATAACCTCCCTGTCTCACTGGAACGCACCAATGCCGAACTCCACTCAAATATGCCCTGATCCTGTACCGTGCATAACCTCCCTGTCTCACTGGAACGTACCATTGCAGAACCCCACACAAATATGCCCTAAACCTGTACCCCTCCATAACCTTCTGTCTCACTGGAAAGTACCATTGCAGAACACCACACAAATATGCCCTGAAAGTGTACCCGCCCATAAACTCCTTGTCTCACTGGAACGCACCAATGCAGAACTCCACACAAATTTGCCCTGAACCTGTACCCCTCCATAACCTCCCTGTCTCACTGGAACGTACCAATGCAGAACTCCACACAAATATGCCCTGAACCTGCACCCTCCATAACCTCCCTGACTCACTGGAACGTACAAATGCAGAAATACACTCAAATATGCCCTGAACCTTTACCCCTCCATAACCTCCCAGTCTCACTGGAACGTACCATTGCAGAACACCACACAAATATGCCCTGAACGTCTACCCGCTCATAAGCTCCTTGTCTCACTGGAACGTACCAACGCAGAACTCCAAACAAATATGCCCTGAACCTGTACCCTCCATAACCTCCCTGTCTCACTGGAACGTACCAATGCAGAACTACACACAAATATGCCCTGAACCTGTACCCCTCCATAACCTCCCAGTCTCACTGGAACGCAGCAATGCCGAACTCCAGTCAAATATGCCCTGAACCTGTACCCCTCCATAACCTTCTGTCTCACTGGAAAGTACCATTGCAGAACACCACACAAATATGCCCTGAACGTCTACCCGCTCATAAGCTCCTTGTCTCACTGGAACGTACCAACGCAGAACTCCAAACAAATATGCCCTGAACCTGTACCCTCCATAACCTCCCTGTCTCACTGGAACGTACCAATGCAGAACTACACACAAATATGCACTGAACCTGTACCCCTCCATAACCTCCCAGTCTCACTGGAACGTACCATTGCAGAACACCACACAAATATGCCCTGAACGTCTACCCGCTCATAAGCTCCTTGTCTCACTGGAACGTACCAACGCAGAACTCCAAACAAATATGCCCTGAACCTGTACCCTCCATAACCTCCCTGTCTCACTGGAACGTACCAATGCAGAACTACACACAAATATGCCCTGAACCTGTACCCCTCCATAACCTCCCTGTCTCACTGGAACGCACCAATGCCGAACTCCACTCAAATATGCCCTGATCCTGTACCGTGCATAACCTCCCTGTCTCACTGGAACGTACCATTGCAGAACACCACACAAATATGCCCTAAACCTGTACCCCTCCATAACCTTCTGTCTCACTGGAAAGTACCATTGCAGAACACCACACAAATATGCCCTGAAAGTGTACCCGCCCATAAACTCCTTGTCTCACTGGAACGCACCAATGCAGAACTCCACACAAATTTGCCCTGAACCTGTACCCCTCCATAACCTCCCTGTCTCACTGGAACGTACCAATGCAGAACTCCACACAAATATGCCCTGAACCTGCACACTCCATAACCTCCCTGACTCACTGGAACGTACAAATGCAGAAATACACTCAAATATGCCCTGAACCTTTACCCCTCCATAACCTCCCAGTCTCACTGGAACGTACCATTGCAGAACACCACACAAATATGCCCTGAACGTCTACCCGCTCATAAGCTCCTTGTCTCACTGGAACGTACCAACGCAGAACTCCAAACAAATATGCCCTGAACCTGTACCCTCCATAACCTCCCTGTCTCACTGGAACGTACCAATGCAGAACTACACACAAATATGCCCTGAACCTGTACCCCTCCATAACCTCCCTGTCTCACTGGAACGCACCAATGCCGAACTCCACTCAAATATGCCCTGATCCTGTACCGTGCATAACCTCCCTGTCTCACTGGAACGTACCATTGGAGAACACCACACAAATATGCCCTGAACCTGTACCCCTCCATAACCACCCTGTCTCACTGGAACGTACCAATGCAGAACTCCACACAAATATGCCCTGAACCTGTAACCCTCCATAACCTCCCTGTCTCACTGGAACGTACCAATGCAGATCTACAAACAAATATGCCCTGAACCTGTACCCGCCCATAACCTCCCTGTCTCACTGGAACGTACCACTGCAGAAATCCACACAAATATTCCCTGAACCTGTAACCTCCATAACCTCCTTGTCTCACTGGAACGTACCAATGCAGAACTACAAACAAATATGCCCTGAACCTGTACCCCTGCATAACTTCCCAGTCTCACTGGAACGCAGCAATGCCGAACTCCACTCAAATATGCCCTGAACCTGTACCCTCCATAACCTCCCTGACTCACTGGAACGTACAAATGCAGAAATACACTCAAATATGCCCTGAACCTTTACCCCTCCATAACCTCCCAGTCTCACTGGAACGTACCATTGCAGAACACCACACAAATATGCCCTGAACGTCTACCCGCTCATAAGCTCCTTGTCTCACTGGAACGTACCAACGCAGAACTCCAAACAAATATGCCCTGAACCTGTACCCTCCATAACCTCCCTGTCTCACTGGAACGTACCAATGCAGAACTACACACAAATATGCCCTGAACCTGTACCCCTCCATAACCTCCCTGTCTCACTGGAACGCACCAATGCCGAACTCCACTCAAATATGCCCTGATCCTGTACCATGCATAACCTCCCTGTCTCACTGGAACGTACCATTGCAGAACACCACACAAATATGCCCTGAACCTGTACCACTCCATAACCTCCCTGTCTCACTGGAACGTACCAATGCAGAACTCCACACAAATATGCCCTGAACCTGTACCCGTCCATAAACTCCCTGTCTCATTGGATCGTCCCACTGCAGAACTCCACACAAATATGCCCTGAACCTGTACCCTCCATAACCTCCCTGTCTCACTGGAACGTACCAATGCAGAACTCCACTCAAATATGCCCTGATCCTGTACCGTGCATAACCTCCCTGTCTCACTTGAAATTACCAATGCAGAATTCCACAGAAATATGCCCTGAACGTGTACCCGCCCATAACCTCCTTGTCTCACTGGAACGCACCAATGCAGAATTCCACACAAATATGCCCTAAACCTGTACCCTCCATAACCTCCCTGTCTCACTGGAACGTACCAATGCAGAACTACACACACATATGCCATGAACCTGTACCCCTCCATAACCTCCCTGTCTCACTGGAACGTACCAACGCAGAACTACAAACAAATATGCCCTGAACCTGTACCACTCCATAACCTCCCGGACTCACTGGAACGCACCAATGCCGAACTCCACTCAAATATGCCCTGATCCTGTACCGTACATAACCTCCCTGTCTCACTGGAACGTACCATTGCAGAACACCACACAAATATGCCCTGAACCTGTACCCCTCCATAACCTCCCTGTCTCACTGGAACGTACCAATGCAGAACTCCACACAAATATGCCCTGAACCTGTACCCGCCCATAACCTCCCTGTCTCACTGGAACGTACCACTGCAGAAATCCACACAAATATTCCCTGAACCTGTAACCTCCATAACCTCCCTGTCTCACTGGAACGTACCAATGCAGAACTACAAACAAATATGCCCTGAACCTGTACCCCTCCATAACTTCCCAGTCTCACTGGAACGCAGCAATGCCGAACTCCACTCAAATATGCCCTGAACCTGTACCCCTCCATAACCTTCTGTCTCACTGGAAAGTACCATTGCAGAACACCACACAAATATGCCCTGAAAGTGTACCCGCCCATAAACTCCTTGTCTCACTGGAACGCACCAATGCAGAACTCCACACAAATTTGCCCTGAACCTGTACCCCTCCATAACCTCCCTGTCTCACTGGAACGTACCAATGCAGAACTCCACACAAATATGCCCTGAACCTGCACCCTCCATAACCTCCCTGACTCACTGGAACGTACAAATGCAGAAATACACTCAAATATGCCCTGAACCTTTACCCCTCCATAACCTCCCAGTCTCACTGGAACGTACCATTGCAGAACACCACACAAATATGCCCTGAACGTCTAACCGCTCATAAGCTCCTTGTCTCACTGGAACGCACCAACGCAGAACTCCAAACAAATATGCCCTGAACCTGTACCCTCCATAACCTCCCTGTCTCACTGGAACGTACCAATGCAGAACTACACACAAATATGCCCTGAACCTGTACCCCTCCATAACCTCCCTGTCTCACTGGAACGCACCAATGCCGAACTCCACTCAAATATGCCCTGATCCTGTACCGTGCATAACCTCCCTGTCTCACTGGAACGTACCATTGCAGAACACCACACAAATATGCCCTGAACCTGTACCCCTCCATAACCTCCCTGTCTCACTGGAACGTACCAATGCAGAACTCCACACAAATATGCCCTGAACCTGTACCCGTCCATAAACTCCCTGTCTCACTGGAACGTACCAATGCAGAACTCCTCACAAATATGCACTGAACCTGTACCCCTCCATAACTTCCCTGTCTCACTGGAACGCACCAATGCCGAATTCCACTGAAATATGCCCTGAACCTGTACCCCTCCATAACCTTCTGTCTCACTGGAACGTACCATTGCAGAACACCACACAAATATGCCCTGAAAGTGTAACCGCCCATAACCTCCTTGTCTCACTGGAACGCACCAATGCAGAACTCCACACAAATTTGCCCTGAACCTGTACCCCTCCATAACCTCCCTGTCTCATTGGAACGTACCAATGCAGAACTCCACACAAATATGCCCTGAACCTGTACCCGCCCATAACATCCTTGTCTCACTGGAACGTACCAACGCAGAACTCCACACAAATTTGCCCTGAACCTGTAACCCTCCATAACCTCCCTGTCTCACTGGAACGTACCAATGCAGAACTACAAACAAATATGCCCTGAACCTGTACCCGCCCATAACCTCCCTGTCTCACTGGAACGTACCACTGCAGAAATCCACACAAATATTCCCTGAACCTGTAACCTCCATACCCTCCCTGTCTCACTGGAACGTACCAATGCAGAACTACAAACAAATATGCCCTGAACCTGTACCCCTCCATAACTTCCCAGTCTCACTGGAACGCAGCAATGCCGAACTCCACTCAAATATGCCCTGAACCTGTACCCCTCCATAACCTTCTGTCTCACTGGAAAGTACCATTGCAGAACACCACACAAATATGCCCTGAAAGTGTACCCGCCCATAAACTCCTTGTCTCACTGGAACGCACCAATGCAGAACTCCACACAAATTTGCCCTGAACCTGTACCCCTCCATAACCTCCCTGTCTCACTGGAACGTACCAATGCAGAACTCCACACAAATATGCCCTGAACCTGCACCCTCCATAACCTCCCTGACTCACTGGAACGTACAAATGCAGAAATACACTCAAATATGCCCTGAACCTTTACCCCTCCATAACCTCCCAGTCTCACTGGAACGTACCATTGCAGAACAACACACAAATATGCCCTGAACGTCTACCCGCTCATAAGCTCCTTGTCTCACTGGAACGTACCAACGCAGAACTCCACACAAATATGCCCTGAACCTGTACCCGCCCATAACCTCCTTGTCTCACTGGAACGTACCAACGCAGAACTCCACACAAATTTGCCCTGAACCTGTACCCCTCCATAACCTCCCTGTCTCACTGGAACGCACCAATGCCGAACTCCACTCAAATGTGCCCTGATCCTGTACCGTGCATAACCTCCCTGTCTCACTGGAACGTACCATTGCAGAACACCACACAAATATGCCCTGAACCTGTACCCCTCCATAACCTCCCTGTCTCACTGGAACGTACCAATGCAGAACTCCACACAAATATGCCCTGAACCTGTACCCGTCCATAAACTCCCTGTCTCACTGGAACGTACCAATGCAGAACTCCTCACAAATATGCACTGAACCTGTACCCCTCCATAACTTCCCTGTCTCACTGGAACGCACCAATGCCGAATTCCACTGAAATATGCCCTGAACCTGTACCCCTCCATAACCTTCTGTCTCACTGGAACGTACCATTGCAGAACACCACACAAATATGCCCTGAAAGTGTAACCGCCCATAACCTCCTTGTCTCACTGGAACGCACCAATGCAGAACTCCACACAAATTTGCCCTGAACCTGTACCCCTCCATAACCTCCCTGTCTCATTGGAACGTACCAATGCAGAACTCCACACAAATATGCCCTGAACCTGTACCCGCCCATAACCTCCTTGTCTCACTGGAACGTACCAACGCAGAACTCCACACAAATTTGCCCTGAACCTGTAACCCTCCATAACCTCCCTGTCTCACTGGAACGTACCAATGCAGAACTAAAAAAAAATATGCCCTGAACCTGTACCCGCCCATAACCTCCCTGTCTCACTGGAACGTACCACTGCAGAAATCCACACAAATATTCCCTGAACCTGTAACCTCCATAACCTCCCTGTCTCACTGGAACGTACCAATGCAGAAATACACTCAAATATGCCCTGAACCTTTACCCCTCCATAACCTCCCAGTCTCACTGGAACGTACCATTGCAGAACACCACACAAATATGCCCTGAACGTCTACCCGCTCATAAGCTCCTTGTCTCACTGGAACGTACCAACGCAGAACTCCAAACAAATATGCCCTGAACCTGTACCCTCCATAACCTCCCTGTCTCACTGGAACGTACCAATGCAGAACTACACACAAATATGCCCTGAACCTGTACCCCTCCATAACCTCCCTGTCTCACTGGAACGCACCAATGCCGAACTCCACTCAAATATGCCCTGATCCTGTACCGTGCATAACCTCCCTGTCTCACTGGAACGTACCATTGCAGTACACCACACAAATATGCCCTTAACCTGTACCCCTCCATAACCTCCCTGTCTCACTGGAACGTACCAACGCAGAACTCCACACAAATATGCCCTTAACCTGTACCCCTCCATAACCTCCCTGTCTCACTGGAACGTACCACTGCAGAAATCCACACAAATATTCCCTGAACCTGTAACCTCCATACCCTCCCTGTCTCACTGGAACGTACCAATGCAGAACTACACACACATATGCCATGAACCTGTACCCCTCCATAACCTCCCTGTCTCACTGGAACGTACCAACGCAGAACTACAAACAAATATGCCCTGAACCTGTACCACTCCATAACCTCCCGGACTCACTGGAACGCACCAATGCCGAACTCCACTCAAATATGCCCTGATCCTGTACCGTACATAACCTCCCTGTCTCACTGGAACGTACCATTGCAGAACACCACACAAATATGCCCTGAACCTGTACCCCTCCATAACCTCCCTGTCTCACTGGAACGTACCAATGCAGAACTCCACACAAATATGCCCTGAACCTGTACCCGCCCATAACCTCCCTGTCTCACTGGAACGTACCACTGCAGAAATCCACACAAATATTCCCTGAACCTGTAACCTCCATAACCTCCCTGTCTCACTGGAACGTACCAATGCAGAACTACAAACAAATATGCCCTGAACCTGTACCCCTCCATAACTTCCCAGTCTCACTGGAACGCAGCAATGCCGAACTCCACTCAAATATGCCCTGAACCTGTACCCCTCCATAACCTTCTGTCTCACTGGAAAGTACCATTGCAGAACACCACACAAATATGCCCTGAAAGTGTACCCGCCCATAAACTCCTTGTCTCACTGGAACGCACCAATGCAGAACTCCACACAAATTTGCCCTGAACCTGTACCCCTCCATAACCTCCCTGTCTCACTGGAACGTACCAATGCAGAACTCCACACAAATATGCCCTGAACCTGCACCCTCCATAACCTCCCTGACTCACTGGAACGTACAAATGCAGAAATACACTCAAATATGCCCTGAACCTTTACCCCTCCATAACCTCCCAGTCTCACTGGAACGTACCATTGCAGAACACCACACAAATATGCCCTGAACGTCTAACCGCTCATAAGCTCCTTGTCTCACTGGAACGCACCAACGCAGAACTCCAAACAAATATGCCCTGAACCTGTACCCTCCATAACGTCCCTGTCTCACTGGAACGTACCAATGCAGAACTACACACAAATATGCCCAGAACCTGTACCCCTCCATAACCTCCCTGTCTCACTGGAACGCACCAATGCCGAACTCCACTCAAATATGCCCTGATCCTGTACCGTGCATAACCTCCCTGTCTCACTGGAACGTACCATTGCAGAACACCACACAAATATGCCCTGAACCTGTACCCCTCCATAACCTCCCTGTCTCACTGGAACGTACCAATGCAGATCTACAAACAAATATGCCCTGAACCTGTACCCGCCCATAACCTCCCTGTCTCACTGGAACGTACCACTGCAGAAATCCACACAAATATTCCCTGAACCTGTAACCTCCATAACCTCCTTGTCTCACTGGAACGTACCAATGCAGAACTACAAACAAATATGCCCTGAACCTGTACCCCTGCATAACTTCCCAGTCTCACTGGAACGCAGCAATGCCGAACTCCACTCAAATATGCCCTGAACCTGTACCCTCCATAACCTCCCTGACTCACTGGAACGTACAAATGCAGAAATACACTCAAATATGCCCTGAACCTTTACCCCTCCATAACCTCCCAGTCTCACTGGAACGTACCATTGCAGAACACCACACAAATATGCCCTGAACGTCTACCCGCTCATAAGCTCCTTGTCTCACTGGAACGTACCAACGCAGAACTCCAAACAAATATGCCCTGAACCTGTACCCTCCATAACCTCCCTGTCTCACTGGAACGTACCAATGCAGAACTACACACAAATATGCCCTGAACCTGTACCCCTCCATAACCTCCCTGTCTCACTGGAACGCACCAATGCCGAACTCCACTCAAATATGCCCTGATCCTGTACCATGCATAACCTCCCTGTCTCACTGGAACGTACCATTGCAGAACACCACACAAATATGCCCTGAACCTGTACCACTCCATAACCTCCCTGTCTCACTGGAACGTACCAATGCAGAACTCCACACAAATATGCCCTGAACCTGTACCCGTCCATAAACTCCCTGTCTCATTGGATCGTCCCACTGCAGAACTCCACACAAATATGCCCTGAACCTGTACCCTCCATAACCTCCCTGTCTCACTGGAACGTACCAATGCAGAACTCCACTCAAATATGCCCTGATCCTGTACCGTGCATAACCTCCCTGTCTCACTTGAAATTACCAATGCAGAATTCCACAGAAATATGCCCTGAACGTGTACCCGCCCATAACCTCCTTGTCTCACTGGAACGCACCAATGCAGAATTCCACACAAATATGCCCTAAACCTGTACCCTCCATAACCTCCCTGTCTCACTGGAACGTACCAATGCAGAACTACACACACATATGCCATGAACCTGTACCCCTCCATAACCTCCCTGTCTCACTGGAACGTACCAACGCAGAACTACAAACAAATATGCCCTGAACCTGTACCACTCCATAACCTCCCGGACTCACTGGAACGCACCAATGCCGAACTCCACTCAAATATGCCCTGATCCTGTACCGTACATAACCTCCCTGTCTCACTGGAACGTACCATTGCAGAACACCACACAAATATGCCCTGAACCTGTACCCCTCCATAACCTCCCTGTCTCACTGGAACGTACCAATGCAGAACTCCACACAAATATGCCCTGAACCTGTACCCGCCCATAACCTCCCTGTCTCACTGGAACGTACCACTGCAGAAATCCACACAAATATTCCCTGAACCTGTAACCTCCATAACCTCCCTGTCTCACTGGAACGTACCAATGCAGAACTACAAACAAATATGCCCTGAACCTGTACCCCTCCATAACTTCCCAGTCTCACTGGAACGCAGCAATGCCGAACTCCACTCAAATATGCCCTGAACCTGTACCCCTCCATAACCTTCTGTCTCACTGGAAAGTACCATTGCAGAACACCACACAAATATGCCCTGAAAGTGTACCCGCCCATAAACTCCTTGTCTCACTGGAACGCACCAATGCAGAACTCCACACAAATTTGCCCTGAACCTGTACCCCTCCATAACCTCCCTGTCTCACTGGAACGTACCAATGCAGAACTCCACACAAATATGCCCTGAACCTGCACCCTCCATAACCTCCCTGACTCACTGGAACGTACAAATGCAGAAATACACTCAAATATGCCCTGAACCTTTACCCCTCCATAACCTCCCAGTCTCACTGGAACGTACCATTGCAGAACACCACACAAATATGCCCTGAACGTCTAACCGCTCATAAGCTCCTTGTCTCACTGGAACGCACCAACGCAGAACTCCAAACAAATATGCCCTGAACCTGTACCCTCCATAACCTCCCTGTCTCACTGGAACGTACCAATGCAGAACTACACACAAATATGCCCTGAACCTGTACCCCTCCATAACCTCCCTGTCTCACTGGAACGCACCAATGCCGAACTCCACTCAAATATGCCCTGATCCTGTACCGTGCATAACCTCCCTGTCTCACTGGAACGTACCATTGCAGAACACCACACAAATATGCCCTGAACCTGTACCCCTCCATAACCTCCCTGTCTCACTGGAACGTACCAATGCAGAACTCCACACAAATATGCCCTGAACCTGTACCCGTCCATAAACTCCCTGTCTCACTGGAACGTACCAATGCAGAACTCCTCACAAATATGCACTGAACCTGTACCCCTCCATAACTTCCCTGTCTCACTGGAACGCACCAATGCCGAATTCCACTGAAATATGCCCTGAACCTGTACTCCTCCATAACCTTCTGTCTCACTGGAACGTACCATTGCAGAACACCACACAAATATGCCCTGAAAGTGTAACCGCCCATAACCTCCTTGTCTCACTGGAACGCACCAATGCAGAACTCCACACAAATTTGCCCTGAACCTGTACCCCTCCATAACCTCCCTGTCTCATTGGAACGTACCAATGCAGAACTCCACACAAATATGCCCTGAACCTGTACCCGCCCATAACCTCCTTGTCTCACTGGAACGTACCAACGCAGAACTCCACACAAATTTGCCCTGAACCTGTAACCCTCCATAACCTCCCTGTCTCACTGGAACGTACCAATGCAGAACTAAAAAAAAATATGCCCTGAACCTGTACCCGCCCATAACCTCCCTGTCTCACTGGAACGTACCACTGCAGAAATCCACACAAATATTCCCTGAACCTGTAACCTCCATAACCTCCCTGTCTCACTGGAACGTACCAATGCAGAAATACACTCAAATATGCCCTGAACCTTTACCCCTCCATAACCTCCCAGTCTCACTGGAACGTACCATTGCAGAACACCACACAAATATGCCCTGAACGTCTACCCGCTCATAAGCTCCTTGTCTCACTGGAACGTACCAACGCAGAACTCCAAACAAATATGCCCTGAACCTGTACCCTCCATAACCTCCCTGTCTCACTGGAACGTACCAATGCAGAACTACACACAAATATGCCCTGAACCTGTACCCCTCCATAACCTCCCTGTCTCACTGGAACGCACCAATGCCGAACTCCACTCAAATATGCCCTGATCCTGTACCGTGCATAACCTCCCTGTCTCACTGGAACGTACCATTGCAGTACACCACACAAATATGCCCTTAACCTGTACCCCTCCATAACCTCCCTGTCTCACTGGAACGTACCAACGCAGAACTCCACACAAATTTGCCCTGAACCTGTAACCCTCCATAACCTCCCTGTCTCACTGGAACGTACCAATGCAGAACTACAAACAAATATGCCCTGAACCTGTACCCGCCCATAACCTCCCTGTCTCACTGGAACGTACCACTGCAGAAATCCACACAAATATTCCCTGAACCTGTAACCTCCATACCCTCCCTGTCTCACTGGAACGTACCAATGCAGAACTACACACACATATGCCATGAACCTGTACCCCTCCATAACCTCCCTGTCTCACTGGAACGTACCAACGCAGAACTACAAACAAATATGCCCTGAACCTGTACCACTCCATAACCTCCCGGACTCACTGGAACGCACCAATGCCGAACTCCACTCAAATATGCCCTGATCCTGTACCGTACATAACCTCCCTGTCTCACTGGAACGTACCATTGCAGAACACCACACAAATATGCCCTGAACCTGTACCCCTCCATAACCTCCCTGTCTCACTGGAACGTACCAATGCAGAACTCCACACAAATATGCCCTGAACCTGTACCCGCCCATAACCTCCCTGTCTCACTGGAACGTACCACTGCAGAAATCCACACAAATATTCCCTGAACCTGTAACCTCCATAACCTCCCTGTCTCACTGGAACGTACCAATGCAGAACTACAAACAAATATGCCCTGAACCTGTACCCCTCCATAACTTCCCAGTCTCACTGGAACGCAGCAATGCCGAACTCCACTCAAATATGCCCTGAACCTGTACCCCTCCATAACCTTCTGTCTCACTGGAAAGTACCATTGCAGAACACCACACAAATATGCCCTGAAAGTGTACCCGCCCATAAACTCCTTGTCTCACTGGAACGCACCAATGCAGAACTCCACACAAATTTGCCCTGAACCTGTACCCCTCCATAACCTCCCTGTCTCACTGGAACGTACCAATGCAGAACTCCACAGAAATATGCCCTGAACCTGCACCCTCCATAACCTCCCTGACTCACTGGAACGTACAAATGCAGAAATACACTCAAATATGCCCTGAACCTTTACCCCTCCATAACCTCCCAGTCTCACTGGAACGTACCATTGCAGAACACCACACAAATATGCCCTGAACGTCTAACCGCTCATAAGCTCCTTGTCTCACTGGAACGCACCAACGCAGAACTCCAAACAAATATGCCCTGAACCTGTACCCTCCATAACGTCCCTGTCTCACTGGAACGTACCAATGCAGAACTACACACAAATATGCCCTGAACCTGTACCCCTCCATAACCTCCCTGTCTCACTGGAACGCACCAATGCCGAACTCCACTCAAATATGCCCTGATCCTGTACCGTGCATAACCTCCCTGTCTCACTGGAACGTACCATTGCAGAACACCACACAAATATGCCCTGAACCTGTACACCTCCATAACCTCCCTGTCTCACTGGAACGTACCAATGCAGAACTCCACACAAATATGCCCTGAACCTGTACCCGTCCATAAACTCCCTGTCTCACTGGAACGTACCAATGCAGAACTCCTCACAAATATGCACTGAACCTGTACCCCTCCATAACTTCCCTGTCTCACTGGAACGCACCAATGCCGAATTCCACTCAAATATGCCCTGAACCTGTACCCGTCCATAACCTTCTGTCTCACTGGAACGTACCATTGCAGAACACCACACAAATATGCCCTGAAAGTGTAACCGCCCATAACCTCCTTGTCTCACTGGAACGCACCAATGCAGAACTCCACACAAATTTGCCCTGAACCTGTACCCCTCCATAACCTCCCTGTCTCATTGGAACGTACCAATGCAGAACTCCACACAAATATGCCCTGAACCTGTACCCGCCCATAACATCCTTGTCTCACTGGAACGTACCAACGCAGAACTCCACACAAATTTGCCCTGAACCTGTAACCCTCCATAACCTCCCTGTCTCACTGGAACGTACCAATGCAGAACTACAAACAAATATGCCCCGAACCTGTACCCGCCCATAACCTCCCTGTCTCACTGGAACGTACCACTGCAGAAATCCACACAAATATTCCCTGAACCTGTAACCTCCATACCCTCCCTGTCTCACTGGAACGTACCAATGCAGAACTACAAACAAATATGCCCTGAACCTGTACCCCTCCATAACTTCCCAGTCTCACTGGAACGCAGCAATGCCGAACTCCACTCAAATATGCCCTGAACCTGTACCCCTCCATAACCTTCTGTCTCACTGGAAAGTACCATTGCAGAACACCACACAAATATGCCCTGAAAGTGTACCCGCCCATAAACTCCTTGTCTCACTGGAACGCACCAATGCAGAACTCCACACAAATTTGCCCTGAACCTGTACCCCTCCATAACCTCCCTGTCTCACTGGAACGTACCAATGCAGAACTCCACACAACTATGCCCTGAACCTGCACCCTCCATAACCTCCCTGACTCACTGGAACGTACAAATGCAGAAATACACTCAAATATGCCCTGTACCTTTACCCCTCCATAACCTCCCAGTCTCACTGGAACGTACCATTGCAGAACAACACACAAATATGCCCTGAACGTCTACCCGCTCATAAGCTCCTTGTCTCACTGGAACGTACCAACGCAGAACTCCAAACAAATATGCCCTGAACCTGTACCCTCCATAACCTCCCTGTCTCACTGGAACGTACCAATGCAGAACTACACACAAATATGCCCTGAACCTGTACCCCTCCATAACCTCCCTGTCTCACTGGAACGCACCAATGCCGAAATCCACTCAAATATGCCCTGATCCTGTACCGTGCATAACCTCCCTGTCTCACTGGAACGTACCATTGCAGAACACCACACAAATATGCCCTGAACCTGTACCCCTCCATAACCTCCCTGTCTCACTGGAACGTACCAATGCAGAACTCCACACAAATATGCCCTGAACCTGTACCCGTCCATAAACTCCCTGTCTCACTGGAACGTACCAATGCAGAACTCCTCACAAATATGCACTGAACCTGTACCCCTCCATAACTTCCCTGTCTCACTGGAACGCACCAATGCCGAATTCCACTGAAATATGCCCTGAACCTGTACCCCTCCATAACCTTCTGTCTCACTGGAACGTACCATTGCAGAACACCACACAAATATGCCCTGAAAGTGTAACCGCCCATAACCTCCTTGTCTCACTGGAACGCACCAATGCAGAACTCCACACAAATTTGCCCTGAACCTGTACCCCTCCATAACCTCCCTGTCTCATTGGAACGTACCAATGCAGAACTCCACACAAATATGCCCTGAACCTGTACCCGCCCATAACCTCCTTGTCTCACTGGAACGTACCAACGCAGAACTCCACACAAATTTGCCCTGAACCTGTAACCCTCCATAACCTCCCTGTCTCACTGGAACGTACCAATGCAGAACTAAAAAAAAATATGCCCTGAACCTGTACCCGCCCATAACCTCCCTGTCTCACTGGAACGTACCACTGCAGAAATCCACACAAATATTCCCTGAACCTGTAACCTCCATAACCTCCCTGTCTCACTGGAACGTACCAATGCAGAAATACACTCAAATATGCCCTGAACCTTTACCCCTCCATAACCTCCCAGTCTCACTGGAACGTACCATTGCAGAACACCACACAAATATGCCCTGAACGTCTACCCGCTCATAAGCTCCTTGTCTCACTGGAACGTACCAACGCAGAACTCCAAACAAATATGCCCTGAACCTGTACCCTCCATAACCTCCCTGTCTCACTGGAACGTACCAATGCAGAACTACACACAAATATGCCCTGAACCTGTACCCCTCCATAACCTCCCTGTCTCACTGGAACGCACCAATGCCGAACTCCACTCAAATATGCCCTGATCCTGTACCGTGCATAACCTCCCTGTCTCACTGGAACGTACCATTGCAGTACACCACACAAATATGCCCTTAACCTGTACCCCTCCATAACCTCCCTGTCTCACTGGAACGTACCAATGCAGAACTCCACACAAATATGCCCTGAACCTGTACCCGCCCATAACCTCCCTGTCTCACTGGAACGTACCACTGCAGAAATCCACACAAATATTCCCTGAACCTGTAACCTCCATAACCTCCCTGTCTCACTGGAACGTACCAATGCAGAACTACAAACAAATATGCCCTGAACCTGTACCCCTCCATAACTTCCCAGTCTCACTGGAACGCAGCAATGCCGAACTCCACTCAAATATGCCCTGAACCTGTACCCCTCCATAACCTTCTGTCTCACTGGAAAGTACCATTGCAGAACACCACACAAATATGCCCTGAAAGTGTACCCGCCCATAAACTCCTTGTCTCACTGGAACGCACCAATGCAGAACTCCACACAAATTTGCCCTGAACCTGTACCCCTCCATAGCCTCCCTGTCTCACTGGAACGTACCAATGCAGAACTCCACACAAATATGCCCTGAACCTGCACCCTCCATAACCTCCCTGACTCACTGGAACGTACAAATGCAGAAATACACTCAAATATGCCCTGAACCTTTACCCCTCCATAACCTCCCAGTCTCACTGGAACGTACCATTGCAGAACACCACACAAATATGCCCTGAACGTCTACCCGCTCATAAGCTCCTTGTCTCACTGGAACGTACCAACGCAGAACTCCAAACAAATATGCCCTGAACCTGTACCCTCCATAACCTCCCTGTCTCACTGGAACGTACCAATGCAGAACTACACACAAATATGCCCTGAACCTGTACCCCTCCATAACCTCCCTGTCTCACTGGAACGCACCAATGCCGAACTCCACTCAAATATGCCCTGATCCTGTACCGTGCATAACCTCCCTGTCTCACTGGAACGTACCATTGCAGAACACCACACAAATATGCCCTGAACCTGTACCCCTCCATAACCACCCTGTCTCACTGGAACGTACCAATGCAGAACTCCACACAAATATGCCCTGAACCTGTAACCCTCCATAACCTCCCTGTCTCACTGGAACGTACCAATGCAGAACTACAAACAAATATGCCCTGAACCTGTACCCGCCCATAACCTCCCTGTCTCACTGGAACGTACCACTGCAGAAATCCACACAAATATTCCCTGAACCTGTAACCTCCATAACCTCCCTGTCTCACTGGAACGTACCAATGCAGAACTACAAACAAATATGCCCTGAACCTGTACCCCTCCATAACTTCCCAGTCTCACTGGAACGCAGCAATGCCGAACTCCACTCAAATATGCCCTGAACCTGTACCCCTCCATAACCTTCTGTCTCACTGGAAAGTACCATTGCAGAACACCACACAAATATGCCCTGAACCTGCACCCTCCATAACCTCCCTTACTCACTGGAACGTACAAATGCAGAAATACACTCAAATATGCCCTGAACCTTTACCCCTCCATAACCTCCCAGTCTCACTGGAACGTACCATTGCAGAACACCACACAAATATGCCCTGAACCTGTACCCCTCCATAAACTCCTTGTCTCACTGGAACGCACCAATGCAGAACTCCACACAAATTTGCCCTGAACCTGTACCCCTCCATAACCTCCCTGTCTCACTGGAACGTACCAATGCAGAACTCCACACAAATATGCCCTGCACCTGCACCCTCCATAACCTCCCTGACTCACTGGAACGTACAAATGCAGAAATACACTCAAATATGCCCTGAACCTTTACCCCTCCATAACCTCCCAGTCTCACTGGAACGTACCATTGCAGAACACCACACAAATATGCCCTGAACGTCTACCCGCTCATAAGCTCGTTGTCTCACTGGAACGTACCAAAGCAGAACTCCACACAAATATGCCCTGAACCTGTACCCCTCCATAACCTCCCTGTCTCACTGGAACGCACCAATGCCGAACTCCACTCAAATATGCCCTGATCCTGTACCATGCATAAGCTCCCTGTCTCACTGGAACGTACCATTGCAGAACACCACACAAATATGCCCTGAACCTGTACCCCTCCATAACCTCCCTGTCTCACTGGAACGTACCAATGCAGAACTCCACACAAATATGCCCTGAACCTGTACCCGTCCATAAACTCCCTGTCTCATTGGATCGTCCCACTGCAGAACTCCACACAAATATGCCCTGAACCTGTACCCTCCATAACCTCCCTGTCTCACTGGAACGTACCAATGCAGAACTCCACTCAAATATGCCCTGATCCTGTACCGTGCATAACCTCCCTGTCTCACTTGAAATTACCAATGCAGAATTCCACAGAAATATGCCCTGAACGTGTACCCGCCCATAACCTCCTTGTCTCACTGGAACGCACCAATGCAGAACTCCACACAAATATGCCCTAAACCTGTACCCTCCATAACCTCCCTGTCTCACTGGAACGTACCAATGCAGAACTACACACACATATGCCATGAACCTGTACCCCTCCATAACCTCCCTGTCTCACTGGAACGTACCAACGCAGAACTACAAACAAATATGCCCTGAACCTGTACCACTCCATAACCTCCCGGACTCACTGGAACGCACCAATGCCGAACTCCACTCAAATATGCCCTGATCCTGTACCGTGCATAACCTCCCTGTCTCACTGGAACGTACCATTGCAGAACACCACACAAATATGCCCTGAACCTGTACCCCTCCATAACCTCCCTGTCTCACTGGAACGTACCAATGCAGAACTCCACACAAATATGCCCTGAACCTGTACCCGTCCATAAACTCCCTGTCTCAATGGATCGTCCCACTGCAGAACTCCACACAAATATGCCATGGACCGGTACCCTCCATAACCTCCCTGTCTCACTGGAAAGTACCAATGCAGAACTCCACACAAATATGCCCTGAACCTGTACCCGACCATAACATCCTTGTCTCAATGGAACGTACCACTGCAGAACTCCACACAAATATGCCCTGAACCTGTACCACTCCATAACCTCCCGGACTCACTGGAACGTACCAATGCAGAAATCCACACAAATATGCCCTGAACCTGCACCCCTCCATAACTTCGCTGTCTCACTGGAACGCACCAATGCCGAGCTCCACTCAAATATGCCCTAAACCTGTACCCCTCCATAACCTTCTGTCTCACTGGAACTTACCATTGCAGAACACCACACAAATATGCCCTGAAACTGTACCCGCCCATAACCTCCTTGTCTCACTGCAACGCACCAATGCAGAACTCCACACAAATTTGCCCTGAACCTGTACCCCTCCATAACCTCCCTGTCTCACTGGAACGTACCATTGCAGAACACCACACAAATATGCCCTGAAAGTGTACCCGCCCATAAACTCCTTGTCTCACTGGAACGCACCAATGCAGAACTCCACACAAATTTGCCCTGAACCTGTACCCCTCCATAACCTCCCTGTCTCACTGGAACGCACCAATGCCGAACTCCACTCAAATATGCCCTGATCCTGTACCGTGCATAACCTCCCTGTCTCACTGGAACGTACCATTGCAGAACACCACACAAATATGCCCTGAACCTGTACCCCTCCATAACCTCCCTGTCTCACTGGAACGTACCAATGCAGAACTCCACACAAATTTGCCCTGAACCTGTAACCCTCCATAACCTCCCTGTCTCACTGGAACGTACCAATGCAGAACTACAAACAAATATGCCCTGAACCTGTACCCGCCCATAACCTCCCTGTCTCACTGGAACGTACCACTGCAGAAATCCACACAAATATTCCCTGAACCTGTAACCTCCATACCCTCCCTGTCTCACTGGAACGTACCAATGCAGAACTACAAACAAATATGCCCTGAACCTGTACCCCTCCATAACTTCCCAGTCTCACTGGAACGCAGCAATGCCGAACTCCACTCAAATATGCCCTGAACCTGTACCCCTCCATAACCTTCTGTCTCACTGGAAAGTACCATTGCAGAACACCACACAAATATGCCCTGAAAGTGTACCCGCCCATAAACTCCTTGTCTCACTGGAACGCACCAATGCAGAACTCCACACAAATTTGCCCTGAACCTGTACCCCTCCATAACCTCCCTGTCTCACTGGAACGTACCAATGCAGAACTCCACACAAATATGCCCTGAACCTGCACCCTCCATAACCTCCCTGACTCACTGCAACGTACAAATGCAGAAATACACTCAAATATGCCCTGAACCTTTACCCCTCCATAACCTCCCAGTCTCACTGGAACGTACCATTGCAGAACACCACACAAATATGCCCTGAACGTCTACCCGCTCATAAGCTCCTTGTCTCACTGGAACGTACCAACGCAGAACTCCAAACAAATATGCCCTGAACCTGTACCCTCCATAACCTCCCTGTCTCACTGGAACGTACCAATGCAGAACTACACACAAATATGCCCTGAACCTGTACCCCTCCATAACCTCCCTGTCTCACTGGAACGCACCAATGCCGAACTCCACTCAAATATGCCCTGATCCTGTACCGTGCATAACCTCCCTGTCTCACTGGAACGTACCATTGCAGAACACCACACAAATATGCCCTGAACCTGTACCCCTCCATAACCTCCCTGTCTCACTGGAACGTACCAATGCAGAACTCCACACAAATATGCCCTGAACCTGTACCCGTCCATAAACTCCCTGTCTCACTGGAACGTACCAATGCAGAACTCCTCACAAATATGCACTGAACCTGTACCCCTCCATAACTTCCCTGTCTCAATGGAACGCACCAATGCCGAATTCCACTCAAATATGCCCTGAACCTGTACCCCTCCATAACCTTCTGTCTCACTGGAACGTACCATTGCAGAACACCACACAAATATGCCCTGAAAGTGTAACCGCCCATAACCTCCTTGTCTCACTGGAACGCACCAATGCAGAACTCCACACAAATTTGCCCTGAACCTGTACCCCTCCATAACCTCCCTGTCTCATTGGAACGTACCAATGCAGAACTCCACACAAATATGCCCTGAACCTGTACCCGCCCATAACCTCCTTGTCTCACTGGAACGTACCAACGCAGAACTCCACACAAATTTGCCCTGAACCTGTAACCCTCCATAACCTCCCTGTCTCACTGGAACGTACCAATGCAGAACTAAAAAAAAATATGCCCTGAACCTGTACCCGCCCATAACCTCCCTGTCTCACTGGAACGTACCACTGCAGAAATCCACACAAATATTCCCTGAACCTGTAACCTCCATAACCTCCCTGTCTCACTGGAACGTACCAATGCAGAAATACACTCAAATATGCCCTGAACCTTTACCCCTCCATAACCTCCCAGTCTCACTGGAACGTACCATTGCAGAACACCACACAAATATGCCCTGAACGTCTACCCGCTCATAAGCTCCTTGTCTCACTGGAACGTACCAACGCAGAACTCCAAACAAATATGCCCTGAACCTGTACCCTCCATAACCTCCCTGTCTCACTGGAACGTACCAATGCAGAACTACACACAAATATGCCCTGAACCTGTACCCCTCCATAACCTCCCTGTCTCATTGGAACGTACCAATGCAGAACTCCACACAAATATGCCCTGAACCTGCACCCTCCATAACCTCCCTGTCTCACTGGAACGTACCAATGCAGAACTACACACAAATATGCCCTGAACCTGTACCCCTCCATAACCTCCCTGTCTCACTGGAACGCACCAATGCCGAACTCCACTCAAATATGCCCTGATCCTGTAACGTGCATAACCTCCCTGTCTCACTGGAACGTACCATTGCAGAACACCACACAAATATGCCCTGAACCTGTACCCCTCCATAACCTCCCTGTCTCACTGGAACGTACCAATGTAGAACTCCACACAAATATGCCCTGAACCTGTACCCGTCCATAAACTCCCTGTCTCACTGGAACGTACCAATGCAGAACTCCTCACAAATATGCACTGAACCTGTACCCCTCCATAACTTCCCTGTCTCACTGGAACGCACCAATGCCGAATTCCACTCAAATATGCCCTGAACCTGTACCCCTCCATAACCTTCTGTCTCGCTGGAACGTACCATTGCAGAACACCACACAAATATGCCCTGAAAGTGTAACCGCCCATAACCTCCTTGTCTCACTGGAACGCACCAATGCAGAACTCCACACAAATTTGCCCTGAACCTGTACCCCTCCATAACCTCCCTGTCTCATTGGAACGTACCAATGCAGAACTCCACACAAATATGCCCTGAACCTGTACCCGCCCATAACCTCCTTGTCTCACTGGAACGTACGAACGCAGAACTCCACACAAATTTGCCCTGAACCTGTAACCCTCCATAACCTCCCTGTCTCACTGGAACGTACCAATGCAGAACTACAAACAAATATGCCCTGAACCTGTACCCGCCCATAACCTCCCTGTCTCACTGGAACGTACCACTGCAGAAATCCACACAAATATTCCCTGAACCTGTAACCTCCATACCCTCCCTGTCTCACTGGAACGTACCAATGCAGAACTACAAACAAATATGCCCTGAACCTGTACCCCTCCATAACTTCCCAGTCTCACTGGAACGCAGCAATGCCGAACTCCACTCAAATATGCCCTGAACCTGTACCCCTCCATAACCTTCTGTCTCACTGGAAAGTACCATTGCAGAACACCACACAAATATGCCCTGAAAGTGTACCCGCCCATAAACTCCTTGTCTCACTGGAACGCACCAATGCAGAACTCCACACAAATTTGCCCTGAACCTGTACCCCTCCATAACCTCCCTGTCTCACAGGAACGTACCAATGCAGAACTCCACACAAATATGCCCTGAACCTGCACCCTCCATAACCTCCCTGACTCACTGGAACGTACAAATGCAGAAATACACTCAAATATGCCCTGAACCTTTACCCCTCCATAACCTCCCAGTCTCACTGGAACGTACCATTGCAGAACACCACACAAATATGCCCTGAACGTCTACCCGCTCATAAGCTCCTTGTCTCACTGGAACGTACCAACGCAGAACTCCAAACAAATATGCCCTGAACCTGTACCCTCCATAACCTCCCTGTCTCACTGGAACGTACCAATGCCGAACTACACACAAATATGCCCTGAACCTGTACCCCTCCATAACCTCCCTGTCTCACTGGAACGCACCAATGCCGAACTCCACTCAAATATGCCCTGATCCTGTACCGTGCATAACCTCCCTGTCTCACTGGAACGTACCATTGCAGAACACCACACAAATATGCCCTGAACCTGTACCCCTCCATAACCTCCCTGTCTCACTGGAACGTACCAATGCAGAACTCCACACAAATATGCCCTGAACCTGTACCCGTCCATAAACTCCCTGTCTCACTGGAACGTACCAATGCAGAACTCCTCACAAATATGCACTGAACCTGTACCCCTCCATAACTTCCCTGTCTCACTGGAAAGCACCAATGCCGAATTCCAATCAAATATGCCCTGAACCTGTACCCCTCCATAACCTTCTGTCTCACTGGAACGTACCATTGCAGAACACCACACAAATATGCCCTGAAAGTGTAACCGCCCATAACCTCCTTGTCTCACTGGAACGCACCAATGCAGAACTCCACACAAATTTGCCCTGAACCTGTACCCCTCCATAACCTGCCTGTCTCATTGGAACGTACCAATGCAGAACTCCACACAAATATGCCCTGAACCTGTACCCGCCCATAACCTCCTTGTCTCACTGGAACGTACCAACGCAGAACTCCACACAAATTTGCCCTGAACCTGTAACCCTCCATAACCTCCCTGTCTCACTGGAACGTACCAATGCAGAACTAAAAAAAAATATGCCCTGAACCTGTACCCGCCCATAACCTCCCTGTCTCACTGGAACGTACCACTGCAGAAATCCACACAAATATTCCCTGAACCTGTAACCTCCATAACCTCCCTGTCTCACTGGAACGTACCAATGCAGAACTACAAACAAATATGCCCTGAACCTGTACCCCTCAATAACTTCCCAGTCTCACTGGAACGCAGCAATGCCGAACTCCACTCAAATATGCCCTGAACCTGTACCCCTCCATAACCTTCCGTCTCACTGGAAAGTACCATTGCAGAACACCACACAAATATGCCCTGAAAGTGTACCCGCCCATAAACTCCTTGTCTCACTGGAACGCACCAATGCAGAACTCCACACAAATTTGCCCTGAACCTGTACCCCTCCATAGCCTCCCTGTCTCACTGGAACGTACCAATGCAGAACTCCACACAAATATGCCCTGAACCTGCACCCTCCATAACCTCCCTGACTCACTGGAACGTACAAATGCAGAAATACACTCAAATATGCCCTGAACCTTTACCCCTCCATAACCTCCCAGTCTCACTGGAACGTACCATTGCAGAACACCACACAAATATGCCCTGAACGTCTACCCGCTCATAAGCTCCTTGTCTCACTGGAACGTACCAACGCAGAACTCCAAACAAATATGCCCTGAACCTGTACCCTCCATAACCTCCCTGTCTCACTGGAACGTACCAATGCAGAACTACACACAAATATGCCCTGAACCTGTACCCCTCCATAACCTCCCTGTCTCACTGGAACGCACCAATGCAGAACTCCACTCAAATATGCCCTGATCCTGTACCGTGCATAACCTCCCTGTCTCACTGGAACGTACCATTGCAGAACACCACACAAATATGCCCTGAACCTGTACCCCTCCATAACCACCCTGTCTCACTGGAACGTACCAATGCAGAACTCCACACAAATATGCCCTGAACCTGTAACCCTCCATAACCTCCCTGTCTCACTGGAACGTACCAATGCAGAACTACAAACAAATATGCCCTGAACCTGTACCCGCCCATAACCTCCCTGTCTCACTGGAACGTACCACTGCAGAAATCCACACAAATATTCCCTGAACCTGTAACCTCCATAACCTCCCTGTCTCACTGGAACGTACCAATGCAGAACTACAAACAAATATGCCCTGAACCTGTACCCCTCCATAACTTCCCAGTCTCACTGGAACGCAGCAATGCCGAACTCCACTCAAATATGCCCTGAACCTGTACCCCTCCATAACCTTCTGTATCACTGGAAAGTACCATTGCAGAACACCACACAAATATGCCCTGAACCTGCACCCTCCATAACCTCCCTGACTCACTGGAAAGTACAAATGCAGAAATACACTCAAATATGCCCTGAACCTTTACCCCTCCATAACCTCCCAGTCTCACTGGAACGTACCATTGCAGAACACCACACAAATATGCCCTGAACCTGTACCCCTCCATAAACTCCTTGTCTCACTGGAACGCACCAATGCAGAACTCCACACAAATTTGCCCTGAACCTGTACCCCTCCATAACCTCCCTGTCTCACTGGAACGTACCAATGCAGAACTCCACACAAATATGCCCTGAACCTGCACCCTCCATAACCTCCCTGACTCACTGGAACGTACAAATGCAGAAATACACTCAAATATGCCCTGAACCTTTACCCCTCCATAACCTCCCAGTCTCACTGGAACGTACCATTGCAGAACACCACACAAATATGCCCTGAACGTCTACCCGCTCATAAGCTCGTTGTCTCACTGGAACGTACCAACGCAGAACTCCACACAAATATGCCCTGAACCTGTACCCCTCCATAACCTCCCTGTCTCACTGGAACGCAACAATGCCGAACTCCACTCAAATATGCCCTGATCCTGTACCATGCATAAGCTCCCTGTCTCACTGGAACGTACCATTGCAGAACACCACACAAATATGCCCTGAACCTGTACCCCTCCATAACCTCCCTGTCTCACTGGAACGTACCAATGCAGAACTCCACACAAATATGCCCGGAACCTGTACCCGTCCATAAACTCCCTGTCTCATTGGATCGTCCCACTGCAGAACTCCACACAAATATGCCCTGAACCTGTACCCTCCATAACCTCCCTGTCTCACTGGAACGTACTAATGCAGAACTCCACTCAAATATGCCCTGATCCTGTACCGTGCATAACCTCCCTGTCTCACTTGAAATTACCAATGCAGAATTCCACAGAAATATGCCCTGAACGTGTACCCGCCCATAACCTCCTTGTCTCACTGGAACGCACCAATGCAGAACTCCACACAAATATGCCCTAAACCTGTACCCTCCATAACCTCCCTGTCTCACTGGAACGTACCAATGCAGAACTACACACACATATGCCATGAACCTGTACCCCTCCATAACCTCCCTGTCTCACTGGAACGTACCAACGCAGAACTACAAACAAATATGCCCTGAACCTGTACCACTCCATAACCTCCCGGACTCACTGGAACGCACCAATGCCGAACTCCACTCAAATATGCCCTGATCCTGTACCGTGCATAACCTCCCTGTCTCACTGGAACGTACCATTGCAGAACACCACACAAATATGCCCTGAACCTGTACCCCTCCATAACCTCCCTGTCTCACTGGAACGTACCAATGCAGAACTCCACACAAATATGCCCTGAACCTGTACCCGTCCATAAACTCCCTGTCTCAATGGATCGTCCCACTGCAGAACTCCACACAAATATGCCATGGACCGGTACCCTCCATAACCTCCCTGTCTCACTGGAAAGTACCAATGCAGAACTCCACACAAATATGCCCTGAACCTGTACCCGACCATAACATCCTTGTCTCAATGGAACGTACCACTGCAGAACTCCACACAAATATGCCCTGAACCTGTACCACTCCATAACCTCCCGGACTCACTGGAACGTACCAATGCAGAAATCCACACAAATATGCCCTGAACCTGCACCCCTCCATAACTTCGCTGTCTCACTGGAACGCACCAATGCCGAGCTCCACTCAAATATGCCCTAAACCTGTACCCCTCCATAACCTTCTGTCTCACTGGAACTTACCATTGCAGAACACCACACAAATATGCCCTGAAACTGTACCCGCCCATAACCTCCTTGTCTCACTGCAACGCACCAATGCAGAACTCCACACAAATTTGCCCTGAACCTGTACCCCTCCATAACCTCCCTGTCTCACTGGAACGTACCATTGCAGAACACCACACAAATATGCCCTGAAAGTGTACCCGCCCATAAACTCCTTGTCTCACTGGAACGCACCAATGCAGAACTCCACACAAATTTGCCCTGAACCTGTACCCCTCCATAACCTCCCTGTCTCACTGGAACGCACCAATGCCGAACTCCACTCAAATATGCCCTGATCCTGTACCGTGCATAACCTCCCTGTCTCACTGGAACGTACCATTGCAGAACACCACACAAATATGCCCTGAACCTGTACCCCTCCATAACCTCCCTGTCTCACTGGAACGTACCAATGCAGAACTCCACACAAATATGCCCTGAACCTGTACCCGTCCATAAACTCCCTGTCTCATTGGATCGTCCCACTGCAGAACTCCACACAAATATGCCATGGACCGGTACCCTCCATAACCTCCCTGTCTCACTGGAAAGTACCAATGCAGAACTCCACACAAATATGCCCTGAACCTGTACCCGACCATAACATCCTTGTCTCAATGGAACGTACCACTGCAGAACTCCACACAAATATGCCCTAAACCTGTACCCTCCATAACCTCCCTGACTCACTGGAACGTACAAATGCAGAAATACACTCAAATATGCCCTGAACCTTTACCCCTCCATAACCTCCCAGTCTCACTGGAACGTACCATTGCAGAACACCACACAAATATGCCCTGAACGTCTACCCGCTCATAAGCTCCTTGTCTCACTGGAACGTACCAACGCAGAACTCCAAACAAATATGCCCTGAACCTGTACCCTCCATAACCTCCCTGTCTCACTGGAACGTACCAATGCAGAACTACACACAAATATGCCCTGAACCTGTACCCCTCCATAACCTCCCTGTCTCACTGGAACGCACCAATGCCGAACTCCACTCAAATATGCCCTGATCCTGTACCGTGCATAACCTCCCTGTCTCACTGGAACGTACCATTGCAGAACACCACACAAATATGCCCTGAACCTGTACCCCTCCATAACCACCCTGTCTCACTGGAACGTACCAATGCAGAACTCCACACAAATATGCCCTGAACCTGTAACCCTCCATAACCTCCCTGTCTCACTGGAACGTACCAATGCAGAACTACAAACAAATATGCCCTGAACCTGTACCCGCCCATAACCTCCCTGTCTCACTGGAACGTACCACTGCAGAAATCCACACAAATATTCCCTGAACCTGTAACCTCCATAACCTCCCTGTCTCACTGGAACGTACCAATGCAGAACTACAAACAAATATGCCCTGAACCTGTACCCCTCCATAACTTCCCAGTCTCACTGGAACGCAGCAATGCCGAACTCCACTCAAATATGCCCTGAACCTGTACCCCTCCATAACCTTCTGTATCACTGGAAAGTACCATTGCAGAACACCACACAAATATGCCCTGAACCTGCACCCTCCATAACCTCCCTGACTCACTGGAACGTACAAATGCAGAAATACACTCAAATATGCCCTGAACCTTTACCCCTCCATAACCTCCCAGTCTCACTGGAACGTACCATTGCAGAACACCACACAAATATGCCCTGAACCTGTACCCCTCCATAAACTCCTTGTCTCACTGGAACGCACCAATGCAGAACTCCACACAAATTTGCCCTGAACCTGTACCCTTCCATAACCTCCCTGTCTCACTGGAACGTACCAATGCAGAACTCCACACAAATATGCCCTGAACCTGCACCCTCCATAACCTCCCTGACTCACTGGAACGTACAAATGCAGAAATACACTCAAATATGCCCTGAACCTTTACCCCTCCATAACCTCCCAGTCTCACTGGAACGTACCATTGCAGAACACCACACAAATATGCCCTGAACGTCTACCCGCTCATAAGCTCGTTGTCTCACTGGAACGTACCAACGCAGAACTCCACACAAATTTGCCCTGAACCTGTACCCCTCCATAACCTCCCTGTCTCACTGGAACGTACCAATGCAGAACTCCACACAAATATGCCCTGAACCTGCACCCTCCATAACCTCCCTGACTCACTGGAACGTACAAATGCAGAAATACACTCAAATATGCCCTGAACCTTTACCCCTCCATAACCTCCCAGTCTCACTGGAACGTACCATTGCAGAACACCACACGAATATGCCCTGAACGTCTACGCGCTCATAAGCTCCTTGTCTCACTGGAACGCACCAACGCAGAACTCCAAACAAATATGCCCTGAACCTGTACCCTCCATAACCTCCCTGTCTCACTGGAACGTACCAATGCAGAACTACACACAAATATGCCCTGAACCTGTACCCCTCCATAACCTCCCTGTCTCACTGGAACGCACCAATGCCGAACTCCACTCAAATATGCCCTGATCCTGTACCGTGCATAACCTCCCTGTCTCACTGGAACGTACCATTGCAGAACACCACAGAAATATGCCCTGAACCTGTACCCCTCCATAACCTCCCTGTCTCACTGGAACGTACCAATGTAGAACTCCACACAAATATGCCCTGAACCTGTACCCGTTCATAAACTCCCTGTCTCACTGGAACGTACCAATGCAGAACTCCTCACAAATATGCACTGAACCTGTACCCCTCCATAACTTCCCTGTCTCACTGGAACGCACCAATGCCGAATTCCACTCAAATATGCCCTGAACCTGTACCCCTCCATAACCTTCCGTCTCACTGGAACGTACCATTGCAGAACACCACACAAATATGCCCTGAAAGTGTAACCGCCCATAACCTCCTTGTCTCACTGGAACGCACCAATGCAGAACTCCACACAAATTTGCCCTGAACCTGTACCCCTCCATAACCTCCCTGTCTCACTGGAAAGTACCAATGCAGAACTCCACACAAATATGCCCTGAACCTGTACCCGACCATAACATCCTTGTCTCAATGGAACGTACCACTGCAGAACTCCACACAAATATGCCCTGAACCTGTACCACTCCATAACCTCCCGGACTCACTGGAACGTACCAATGCAGAAATCCACACAAATATGCCCTGAACCTGCACCCCTCCATAACTTCGCTGTCTCACTGGAACGCACCAATGCCGAGCTCCACTCAAATATGCCCTAAACCTGTACCCCTCCATAACCTTCTGTCTCACTGGAACTTACCATTGCAGAACACCACACAAATATGCCCTGAAACTGTACCCGCCCATAACCTCCTTGTCTCACTGCAACGCACCAATGCAGAACTCCACACAAATTTGCCCTGAACCTGTACCCCTCCATAACCTCCCTGTCTCACTGGAACGTACCATTGCAGAACACCACACAAATATGCCCTGAAAGTGTACCCGCCCATAAACTCCTTGTCTCACTGGAACGCACCAATGCAGAACTCCACACAAATTTGCCCTGAACCTGAACCCCTCCATAACCTCCCTGTCTCACTGGAACGCACCAATGCCGAACTCCACTCAAATATGCCCTGATCCTGTACCGTGCATAACCTCCCTGTCTCACTGGAACGTACCATTGCAGAACACCACACAAATATGCCCTGAACCTGTACCCCTCCATAACCTCCCTGTCTCACTGGAACGTACCAATGCAGAACTCCACACAAATATGCCCTGAACCTGTACCCGTCCATAAACTCCCTGTCTCATTGGATCGTCCCACTGCAGAACTCCACACAAATATGCCATGGACCGGTACCCTCCATAACCTCCCTGTCTCACTGGAAAGTACCAATGCAGAACTCCACACAAATATGCCCTGAACCTGTACCCGACCATAACATCCTTGTCTCAATGGAACGTACCACTGCAGAACTCCACACAAATATGCCCTAAACCTGTACCCTCCATAACCTCCCTGTCTCACTGGAACGTACCAATGCAGAACTACACACACATATGCCATGAACCTGTACCCCTCCATAACCTCCCTGTCTCACTGCAACGTACCAATGCAGAACTACAAACAAATATGCCCTGAACCTGTACCACTCCATAACCTCCCGGACTCACTGGAACGTACCAATGCAGAAATCCACACAAATATGCCCTGAACCTGCACCCCTCCATAACTTCCCTGTCTCACTGGAACGCACCAATGCCGAACTCCACTCAAATATGCCCTGAACCTGTACCCCTCCATAACCTTCTGTCTCACTGGAACTTACCATTGCAGAACACCACACAAATATGCCCTGAAAGGGTACCCGCCCATAACCTCCTTGTCTCATTGCAACGCACCAATGCAGAACTCCACACAAATTTGCCCTGAACCTGTACCCCTCCATAACCTCCCTGTCTCACTGGAACGTACCATTGCAGAACACCACACAAATATGCCCTGAAAGTGTACCCGCCCATAAACTCCTTGTCTCACTGGAACGCACCAATGCAGAACTCCACACAAATCTGCCCTGAACCTGTACCCCTCCATAACCTCCCTGTCTCACTGGAACGTACCAATGCAGAACTCCACACAAATATGCCCTGGACCTGCACCCTCCATAACCTCCCTGACTCACTGGAACGTACAAATGCAGAAATACACTCAAATATGCCCTGAACCTTTACCCCTCCATAACCTCCCAGTCTCACTGGAACGTACCATTGCAGAACTCCACACAAATATGCCCTGAACCTGTACCCGCCCATAACCTCCCTGCCTCACTGGAACGTACCACTGCAGAAATCCACACAAATATTCCCTGAACCTGTAACCTCCATAACCTCCCTGTCTCACTGGAACGTACCAATGCAGAACTACAAACAAATATGCCCTGAACCTGTACCCCTCCATAACTTCCCAGTCTCACTGGAACGCAGCAATGCCGAACTCCACTCAAATATGCCCTAAACCTGTACCCCTCCATAACCTTCTGTCTCACTGGAAAGTACCATTGCAGAACACCACACAAATATGCCCTGAAAGTGTACCCGCCCATAAACTCCTTGTCTCACTGGAACGCACCAATGCAGAACTCCACACAAATTTGCCCTGAACCTGTACCCCTCCATAACCTCCCTGTCTCACTGGAACGTACCAATGCAGAACTCCACACAAATATGCCCTGAACCTGCACCCTCCATAATCTCCCTGACTCACTGGAACGTACAAATGCAGAAATACACTCAAATATGCCCTGAAACTTTACCCCTCCATAACCTCCCAGTCTCACTGGAACGTACCATTGCAGAACACCACACAAATATGCCCTGAACGTCTACCCGCTCATAAGCTCCTTGTCTCACTGGAACGCACCAACGCAGAACTCCAAACAAATATGCCCTGAACCTGTACCCTCCATAACCTCCCTGTCTCACTGGAACGTACCAATGCAGAACTACACACAAATATGCCCTGAACCTGTACCCCTCCATAACCTCCCTGTCTCACTGGAACGCACCAATGCCGAACTCCACTCAAATATGCCCTGATCCTGTACCGTGCATAACCTCCCTGTCTCACTGGAACGTACCATTGCAGAACACCACACAAATATGCCCTGAACCTGTACCCCTCCATAACCTCCCTGTCTCACTGGAACGTACCAATGTAGAACTCCACACAAATATGCCCTGAACCTGTACCCGTTCATAAACTCCCTGTCTCACTGGAACGTACCAATGCAGAACTCCTCACAAATATGCACTGAACCTGTACCCCTCCATAACTTCCCTGTCTCACTGGAACGCACCAATGCCGAATTCCACTCAAATATGCCCTGAACCTGTACCCCTCCATAACCTTCTGTCTCACTGGAACGTACCATTGCAGAACACCACACAAATATGCCCTGAAAGTGTAACCGCCCATAACCTCCTTGTCTCACTGGAACGCACCAATGCAGAACTCCACACAAATTTGCCCTGAACCTGTACCCCTCCATAACCTCCCTGTCTCATTGGAACGTACCAATGCAGAACTCCACACAAATATGCCCTGAACCTGTACCCGCCCATAACCTCCTTGTCTCACTGGAACGTACCAACGCAGAACTCCACACAAATTTGCCCTGAACCTGTAACCCTCCATAACCTCCCTGTCTCACTGGAACGTACCAATGCAGAACTACAAACAAATATGCCCTGAACCTGTACCCGCCCATAACCTCCCTGTCTCACTGGAACGTACCACTGCAGAAATCCACACAAATATTCCCTGAACCTGTAACCTCCATACCCTCCCTGTCTCACTGGAACGTACCAATGCAGAACTACAAACAAATATGCCCTGAACCTGTACCCCTCCATAACTTCCCAGTCTCACTGGAACGCAGCAATGCCGAACTCCACTCAAATATGCCCTGAACCTGTACCCCTCCATAACCTTCTGTCTCACTGGAAAGTACCATTGCAGAACACCACACAAATATGCCCTGAAAGTGTACCCGCCCATAAACTCCTTGTCTCACTGGAACGCACCAATGCAGAACACCACACAAATTTGCCCTGAACCTGTACCCCTCCATAACCTCCCTGTCTCACTGGAACGTAGCAATGCAGAACTCCACACAAATATGCCCTGAACCTGCACCCTCCATAACCTCCCTGACTCACTGGAACGTACAAATGCAGAAATACACTCAAATATGCCCTGAACCTTTACCCCTCCATAACCTCCCAGTCTCACTGGAACGTACCATTGCAGAACACCACACAAATATGCCCTGAACGTCTACCCGCTCATAAGCTCCTTGTCTCACTGGAACGTACCAACGCAGAACTCCAAACAAATATGCCCTGAACCTGTACCCTCCATAACCTCCCTGTCTCACTGGAACGTACCAATGCCGAACTACACACAAATATGCCCTGAACCTGTACCCCTCCATAACCTCCCTGTCTCACTGGAACGCACCAATGCCGAACTCCACTCAAATATGCCCTGATCCTGTACCGTGCATAACCTCCCTGTCTCACTGGAACGTACCATTGCAGAACACCACACAAATATGCCCTGAACCTGTACCCCTCCATAACCTCCCTGTCTCACTGGAACGTACCAATGCAGAACTCCACACAAATATGCCCTGAACCTGTACCCGTCCATAAACTCCCAGTCTCACTGGAACGTACCAATGCAGAACTCCTCACAAATATGCACTGAACCTGTACCCCTCCATAACTTCCCTGTCTCACTGGAACGCACCAATGCCGAATTCCAATCAAATATGCCCTGAACCTGTACCCCTCCATAACCTTCTGTCTCACTGGAACGTACCATTGCAGAACACCACACAAATATGCCCTGAAAGTGTAACCGCCCATAACCTCCTTGTCTCACTGGAACGCACCAATGCAGAACTCCACACAAATTTGCCCTGAACCTGTACCCCTCCATAACCTCCCTGTCTCATTGGAACGTACCAATGCAGAACTCCACACAAATATGCCCTGAACCTGTAACCCTCCATAACCTCCCTGTCTCACTGGAACGTACCAATGCAGAACTAAAAAAAAATATGCCCTGAACCTGTACCCGCCCATAACCTCCCTGTCTCACTGGAACGTACCACTGCAGAAATCCACACAAATATTCCCTGAACCTGTAACCTCCATAACCTCCCTGTCTCACTGGAACGTACCAATGCAGAACTACAAACAAATATGCCCTGAACCTGTACCCCTCCATAACTTCCCAGTCTCACTGGAACGCAGCAATGCCGAACTCCACTCAAATATGCCCTGAACCTGTACCCCTCCATAACCTTCTGTCTCACTGGAAAGTACCATTGCAGAACACCACACAAATATGCCCTGAAAGTGTACCCGCCCATAACCTCCTTGTCTCACTGGAACGTACCAACGCAGAACTCCACACAAATTTGCCCTGAACCTGTAACCCTCCATAACCTCCCTGTCTCACTGGAACGTACCAATGCAGAACTAAAAAAAAATATGCCCTGAACCTGTACCCGCCCATAACCTCCCTGTCTCACTGGAACGTACCACTGCAGAAATCCACACAAATATTCCCTGAACCTGTAACCTCCATAACCTCCCTGTCTCACTGGAACGTACCAATGCAGAACTACAAACAAATATGCCCTGAACCTGTACCCCTCCATAACTTCCCAGTCTCACTGGAACGCAGCAATGCCGAACTCCACTCAAATATGCCCTGAACCTGTACCCCTCCATAACCTTCTGTCTCACTGGAAAGTACCATTGCAGAACACCACACAAATATGCCCTGAAAGTGTACCCGCCCATAAACTCCTTGTCTCACTGGAACGCACCAATGCAGAACTCCACACAAATTTGCCCAGAACCTGTACCCCTCCATAGCCTCCCTGTCTCACTGGAACGTACCAATGCAGAACTCCACACAAATATGCCCTGAACCTGCACCCTCCATAACCTCCCTGACTCACTGGAACGTACAAATGCAGAAATACACTCAAATATGCCCTGAACCTTTACCCCTCCATAACCTCCCAGTCTCACTGGAACGTACCATTGCAGAACACCACACAAATATGCCCTGAACGTCTACCCGCTCATAAGCTCCTTGTCTCACTGGAACGTACCAACGCAGAACTCCAAACAAATATGCCCTGAACCTGTACCCTCCATAACCTCCCTGTCTCACTGGAACGTACCAATGCAGAACTACACACAAATATGCCCTGAACCTGTACCCCTCCATAACCTCCCTGTCTCACTGGAACGCACCAATGCCGAACTCCACTCAAATATGCCCTGATCCTGTACCGTGCATAACCTCCCTGTCTCACTGGAACGTACCATTGCAGAACACCACACAAATATGCCCTGAACCTGTACCCCTCCATAACCACCCTGTCTCACTGGAACGTACCAATGCAGAACTCCACACAAATATGCCCTGAACCTGTAACCCTCCATAACCTCCCTGTCTCACTGGAACGTACCAATGCAGAACTACAAACAAATATGCCCTGAACCTGTACCCGCCCATAACCTCCCTGTCTCACTGGAACGTACCACTGCAGAAATCCACACAAATATTCCCTGAACC
This sequence comes from Hemitrygon akajei, assembly GCF_048418815.1. Lineage (NCBI taxonomy): Eukaryota > Metazoa > Chordata > Chondrichthyes > Myliobatiformes > Dasyatidae > Hemitrygon > Hemitrygon akajei. The sequence continues at coordinate 1,156,243 of NW_027331952.1, read as the reverse complement.
TGTAACCTCCATAACCTCCCTGTCTCACTGGAACGTACCAATGCAGAACTACAAACAAATATGCCCTGAACCTGTACCCCTCCATAACTTCCCAGTCTCACTGGAACGCAGCAATGCCGAACTCCACTCAAATATGCCCTGAACCTGTACCCCTCCATAACCTTCTGTATCACTGGAAAGTACCATTGCAGAACACCACACAAATATGCCCTGAACCTGCACCCTCCATAACCTCCCTGACTCACTGGAACGTACAAATGCAGAAATACACTCAAATATGCCCTGAACCTTTACCCCTCCATAACCTCCCAGTCTCACTGGAACGTACCATTGCAGAACACCACACAAATATGCCCTGAACCTGTACCCCTCCATAAACTCCTTGTCTCACTGGAACGCACCAATGCAGAACTCCACACAAATTTGCCCTGAACCTGTACCCCTCCATAACCTCCCTGTCTCACTGGAACGTACCAATGCAGAACTCCACACAAATATGCCCTGAACCTGCACCCTCCATAACCTCCCTGACTCACTGGAACGTACAAATGCAGAAATACACTCAAATATGCCCTGAACCTTTACCCCTCCATAACCTCCCAGTCTCACTGGAACGTACCATTGCAGAACACCACACAAATATGCCCTGAACGTCTACCCGCTCATAAGCTCGTTGTCTCACTGGAACGTACCAACGCAGAACTCCACACAAATTTGCCCTGAACCTGTACCCCTCCATAACCTCCCTGTCTCACTGGAACGTACCAATGCAGAACTCCACACAAATATGCCCTGAACCTGCACCCTCCATAACCTCCCTGACTCACTGGAACGTACAAATGCAGAAATAAACTCAAATATGCCCTGAACCTTTACCCCTCCATAACCTCCCAGTCTCACTGGAACGTACCATTGCAGAACACCACACAAATATGCCCTGAACGTCTACGCGCTCATAAGCTCCTTGTCTCACTGGAACGCACCAACGCAGAACTCCAAACAAATATGCCCTGAACCTGTAACCTCCATAACCTCCCTGTCTCACTGGAACGTACCAATGCAGAACTACACACAAATATGCCCTGAACCTGTACCCCTCCATAACCTCCCTGTCTCACTGGAACGCACCAATGCCGAACTCCACTCAAATATGCCCTGATCCTGTACCGTGCATAACCTCCCTGTCTCACTGGAACGTACCATTGCAGAACACCACACAAATATGCCCTGAACCTGTACCCCTCCATAACCTCCCTGTCTCACTGGAACGTACCAATGTAGAACTCCACACAAATATGCCCTGAACCTGTACCCGTTCATAAACTCCCTGTCTCACTGGAACGTACCAATGCAGAACTCCTCACAAATATGCACTGAACCTGTACCCCTCCATAACTTCCCTGTCTCACTGGAACGCACCAATGCCGAATTCCACTCAAATATGCCCTGAACCTGTACCCCTCCATAACCTTCTGTCTCACTGGAACGTACCATTGCAGAACACCACACAAATATGCCCTGAAAGTGTAACCGCCCATAACCTCCTTGTCTCACTGGAACGCACCAATGCAGAACTCCACACAAATTTGCCCTGAACCTGTACCCCTCCATAACCTCCCTGTCTCATTGGAACGTACCAATGCAGAACTCCACACAAATATGCCCTGAACCTGTACCCGCCCATAACCTCCTTGTCTCACTGGAACGTACCAACGCAGAACTCCACACAAATTTGCCCTGAACCTGTAACCCTCCATAACCTCCCTGTCTCACTGGAACGTACCAATGCAGAACTACAAACAAATATGCCCTGAACCTGTACCCGCCCATAACCTCCCTGTCTCACTGGAACGTACCACTGCAGATATCCACACAAATATTCCCTGAACCTGTAACCTCCATACCCTCCCTGTCTCACTGGAACGTACCAATGCAGAACTACAAACAAATATGCCCTGAACCTGTACCCCTCCATAACTTCCCAGTCTCACTGGAACGCAGCAATGCCGAACTCCACTCAAATATGCCCTGAACCTGTACCCCTCCATAACCTTCTGTCTCACTGGAAAGTACCATTGCAGAACACCACACAAATATGCCCTGAAAGTGTACCCGCCCATAAACTCCTTGTCTCACTGGAACGCACCAATGCAGAACACCACACAAATTTGCCCTGAACCTGTACCCCTCCATAACCTCCCTGTCTCACTGGAACGTACCAATGCAGAACTCCACACAAATATGCCCTGAACCTGCACCCTCCATAACCTCCCTGACTCACTGGAACGTACAAATGCAGAAATACACTCAAATATGCCCTGAACCTTTACCCCTCCATAACCTCCCAGTCTCACTGGAACGTACCATTGCAGAACACCACACAAATATGCCCTGAACGTCTACCCGCTCATAAGCTCCTTGTCTCACTGGAACGTACCAACGCAGAACTCCAAACAAATATGCCCTGAACCTGTACCCTCCATAACCTCCCTGTCTCACTGGAACGTACCAATGCCGAACTACACACAAATATGCCCTGAACCTGTACCCCTCCATAACCTCCCTGTCTCACTGGAACGCACCAATGCCGAACTCCACTCAAATATGCCCTGATCCTGTACCGTGCATAACCTCCCTGTCTCACTGGAACGTACCATTGCAGAACACCACACAAATATGCCCTGAAAGTGTAACCGCCCATAACCTCCTTGTCTCACTGGAACGCACCAATGCAGAACTCCACACAAATATGCCCTGAACCTGTACCCGTCCATAAACTCCCAGTCTCACTGGAACGTACCAATGCAGAACTCCTCACAAATATGCACTGAACCTGTACCCCTCCATAACTTCCCTGTCTCACTGGAACGCACCAATGCCGAATTCCAATCAAATATGCCCTGAACCTGTACCCCTCCATAACCTTCTGTCTCACTGGAACGTACCATTGCAGAACACCACACAAATATGCCCTGAAAGTGTAACCGCCCATAACCTCCTTGTCTCACTGGAACGCACCAATGCAGAACTCCACACAAATTTGCCCTGAACCTGTACCCCTCCATAACCTCCCTGTCTCATTGGAACGTACCAATGCAGAACTCCACACAAATATGCCCTGAACCTGTACCCGCCCATAACCTCCTTGTCTCACTGGAACGTACCAACGCAGAACTCCACAAAAATTTGCCCTGAACCTGTAACCCTCCATAACCTCCCTGTCTCACTGGAACGTACCAATGCAGAACTAAAAAAAAATATGCCCTGAACCTGTACCCGCCCATAACCTCCCTGTCTCACTGGAACGTACCACTGCAGAAATCCACACAAATATTCCCTGAACCTGTAACCTCCATAACCTCCCTGTCTCACTGGAACGTACCAATGCAGAACTACAAACAAATATGCCCTGAACCTGTACCCCTCCATAACTTCCCAGTCTCACTGGAACGCAGCAATGCCGAACTCCACTCAAATATGCCCTGAACCTGTACCCCTCCATAACCTTCTGTCTCACTGGAAAGTACCATTGCAGAACACCACACAAATATGCCCTGAAAGTGTACCCGCCCATAAACTCCTTGTCTCACTGGAACGCACCAATGCAGAACTCCACACAAATTTGCCCAGAACCTGTACCCCTCCATAGCCTCCCTGTCTCACTGGAACGTACCAATGCAGAACTCCACACAAATATGCCCTGAACCTGCACCCTCCATAACCTCCCTGACTCACTGGAACGTACAAATGCAGAAATACACTCAAATATGCCCTGAACCTTTACCCCTCCATAACCTCCCAGTCTCACTGGAACGTACCATTGCAGAACACCACACAAATATGCCCTGAACGTCTACCCGCTCATAAGCTCCTTGTCTCACTGGAACGTACCAACGCAGAACTCCAAACAAATATGCCCTGAACCTGTACCCTCCATAACCTCCCTGTCTCACTGGAACGTACCAATGCAGAACTACACACAAATATGCCCTGAACCTGTACCCCTCCATAACCTCCCTGTCTCACTGGAACGCACCAATGCCGAACTCCACTCAAATATGCCCTGATCCTGTACCGTGCATAACCTCCCTGTCTCACTGGAACGTACCATTGCAGAACACCACACAAATATGCCCTGAACCTGTACCCCTCCATAACCACCCTGTCTCACTGGAACGTACCAATGCAGAACTCCACACAAATATGCCCTGAACCTGTAACCCTCCATAACCTCCCTGTCTCACTGGAACGTACCAATGCAGAACTACAAACAAATATGCCCTGAACCTGTACCCGCCCATAATCTCCCTGTCTCACTGGAACGTACCACTGCAGAAATCCACACAAATATTCCCTGAACCTGTAACCTCCATAACCTCCCTGTCTCACTGGAACGTACCAATGCAGAACTACAAACAAATATGCCCTGAACCTGTACCCCTCCATAACTTCCCAGTCTCACTGGAACGCAGCAATGCCGAACTCCACTCAAATATGCCCTGAACCTGTACCCCTCCATAACCTTCTGTATCACTGGAAAGTACCATTGCAGAACACCACACAAATATGCCCTGAACGTCTACCCGCTCATAAGCTCGTTGTCTCACTGGAACGTACCAACGCAGAACTCCACACAAATATGCCCTGAACCTGTACCCCTCCATAACCTCCCTGTCTCACTGGAACGCAACAATGCCGAACTCCACTCAAATATGCCCTGATCCTGTACCATGCATAAGCTCCCTGTCTCACTGGAACGTACCATTGCAGAACACCACACAAATATGCCCTGAACCTGTACCCCTCCATAACCTCCCTGTCTCACTGGAACGTACCAATGCAGAACTCCACACAAATATGCCCTGAACCTGTACCCGTCCATAAACTCCCTGTCTCATTGGATCGTCCCACTGCAGAACTCCACACAAATATGCCCTGAACCTGTACCCTCCATAACCTCCCTGTCTCACTGGAACGTACCAATGCAGAACTCCACTCAAATATGCCCTGATCCTGTACCGTGCATAACCTCCCTGTCTCACTTGAAATTACCAATGCAGAATTCCACAGAAATATGCCCTGAACGTGTACCCGCCCATAACCTCCTTGTCTCACTGGAACGCACCAATGCAGAACTCCACACAAATATGCCCTAAACCTGTACCCTCCATAACCTCCCTGTCTCACTGGAACGTACCAATGCAGAACTACACACACATATGCCATGAACCTGTACCCCTCCATAACCTCCCTGTCTCACTGGAACGTACCAACGCAGAACTACAAACAAATATGCCCTGAACCTGTACCACTCCATAACCTCCCGGACTCACTGGAACGCACCAATGCCGAACTCCACTCAAATATGCCCTGATCCTGTACCGTGCATAACCTCCCTGTCTCACTGGAACGTACCATTGCAGAACACCACACAAATATGCCCTGAACCTGTACCCCTCCATAACCTCCCTGTCTCACTGGAACGTACCAATGCAGAACTCCACACAAATATGCCCTGAACCTGTACCCGTCCATAAACTCCCTGTCTCAATGGATCGTCCCACTGCAGAACTCCACACAAATATGCCATGGACCGGTACCCTCCATAACCTCCCTGTCTCACTGGAAAGTACCAATGCAGAACTCCACACAAATATGCCCTGAACCTGTACCCGACCATAACATCCTTGTCTCAATGGAACGTACCACTGCAGAACTCCACACAAATATGCCCTGAACCTGTACCACTCCATAACCTCCCGGACTCACTGGAACGTACCAATGCAGAAATCCACACAAATATGCCCTGAACCTGCACCCCTCCATAACTTCGCTGTCTCACTGGAACGCACCAATGCCGAGCTCCACTCAAATATGCCCTAAACCTGTACCCCTCCATAACCTTCTGTCTCACTGGAACTTACCATTGCAGAACACCACACAAATATGCCCTGAAACTGTACCCGCCCATAACCTCCTTGTCTCACTGCAACGCACCAATGCAGAACTCCACACAAATTTGCCCTGAACCTGTACCCCTCCATAACCTCCCTGTCTCACTGGAACGTACCATTGCAGAACACCACACAAATATGCCCTGAAAGTGTACCCGCCCATAAACTCCTTGTCTCACTGGAACGCACCAATGCAGAACTCCACACAAATTTGCCCTGAACCTGTACCCCTCCATAACCTCCCTGTCTCACTGGAACGCACCAATGCCGAACTCCACACAAATATGCCCTGAACCTGTACCCCTCCATAACCTCCCTGTCTCACTGGAACGTACCAATGCAGAACTCCACACAAATATGCCCTGAACCTGTACCCGTCCATAAACTCCCTGTCTCATTGGATCGTCCCACTGCAGAACTCCACACAAATATGCCATGGACCGGTACCCTCCATAACCTCCCTGTCTCACTGGAAAGTACCAATGCAGAACTCCACACAAATATGCCCTGAACCTGTACCCGACCATAACATCCTTGTCTCAATGCAACGTACCACTGCAGAACTCCACACAAATATGCCCTAAACCTGTACCCTCCATAACCTCCCTGTCTCACTGGAACGTACCAATGCAGAACTACACACACATATGCCCTGAACCTGTACCCCTCCATAACCTCCCTGTCTCACTGGAACGCACCAATGCCGAACTCCACTCAAATATGCCCTGATCCTGTACCGTGCATAACCTCCCTGTCTCACTGGAACGTACCATTGCAGAACACCACACAAATATGCCCTGAACCTGTACCCCTCCATAACCTCCCTGTCTCACTGGAACGTACCAATGCAGAACTCCACACAAATATGCCCTGAACCTGTACCCGTCCATAAACTCCCTGTCTCATTGGATCGTCCCACTGCAGAACTCCACACAAATATGCCATGGACCGGTACCCTCCATAACCTCCCTGTCTCACTGGAAAGTACCAATGCAGAACTCCACACAAATATGCCCTGAACCTGTACCCTCCATAACCTCCCTGTCTCACTGGAACGTACCATTGCAGAACACCACACAAATATGCCCTGAACCTGTACCCCTCCATAACCTCCCTGTCTCACTGGAACGTACCAATGCAGAACTCCACACAAATATGCCCTGAACCTGTACCCGTCCATAAACTCCCTGTCTCAATGGATCGTCCCACTGCAGAACTCCACACAAATATGCCATGGACCGGTACCATCCATAACCTCCCTGTCTCACTGGAAAGTACCAATGCAGAACTCCACACAAATATGCCCTGAACCTGTACCCGACCATAACATCCTTGTCTCAATGGAACGTACCACTGCAGAACTCCACACAAATATGCCCTGAACCTGTACCACTCCATAACCTCCCGGACTCACTGGAACGTACCAATGCAGAAATCCACACAAATATGCCCTGAACCTGCACCCCTCCATAACTTCGCTGTCTCACTGGAACGCACCAATGCCGAGCTCCACTCAAATATGCCCTAAACCTGTACCCCTCCATAACCTTCTGTCTCACTGGAACTTACCATTGCAGAACACCACACAAATATGCCCTGAAACTGTACCCGCCCATAACCTCCTTGTCTCACTGCAACGCACCAATGCAGAACTCCACACAAATTTGCCCTGAACCTGTACCCCTCCATAACCTCCCTGTCTCACTGGAACGTACCATTGCAGAACACCACACAAATATGCCCTGAAAGTGTACCCGCCCATAAACTCCTTGTCTCACTGGAACGCACCAATGCAGAACTCCACACAAATTTGCCCTGAACCTGTACCCCTCCATAACCTCCCTGTCTCACTGGAACGCACCAATGCCGAACTCCACTCAAATATGCCCTGATCCTGTACCGTGCATAACCTCCCTGTCTCACTGGAACGTACCATTGCAGAACACCACACAAATATGCCCTGAACCTGTACCCCTCCATAACCTCCCTGTCTCACTGGAACGTACCAATGCAGAACTCCACACAAATATGCCCTGAACCTGTACCCGTCCATAAACTCCCTGTCTCATTGGATCGTCCCACTGCAGAACTCCACACAAATATGCCATGGACCGGTACCCTCCATAACCTCCCTGTCTCACTGGAAAGTACCAATGCAGAACTCCACACAAATATGCCCTGAACCTGTACCCGACCATAACATCCTTGTCTCAATGCAACGTACCACTGCAGAACTCCACACAAATATGCCCTAAACCTGTACCCTCCATAACCTCCCTGTCTCACTGGAACGTACCAATGCAGAACTACACACACATATGCCCTGAACCTGTACCCCTCCATAACCTCCCTGTCTCACTGGAACGCACCAATGCCGAACTCCACTCAAATATGCCCTGATCCTGTACCGTGCATAACCTCCCTGTCTCACTGGAACGTACCATTGCAGAACACCACACAAATATGCCCTGAACCTGTACCCCTCCATAACCTCCCTGTCTCACTGGAACGTACCAATGCAGAACTCCACACAAATATGCCCTGAACCTGTACCCGTCCATAAACTCCCTGTCTCATTGGATCGTCCCACTGCAGAACTCCACACAAATATGCCATGGACCGGTACCCTCCATAACCTCCCTGTCTCACTGGAAAGTACCAATGCAGAACTCCACACAAATATGCCCTGAACCTGTACCCTCCATAACCTCCCTGTCTCACTGGAACGTACCAATGCAGAACTACACACAAATATGCCCTGAACCTGTAGCCCTCCATTACCTCCCTGTCTCACTGGAACGTACCAATGCAGAACTCCTCACAAATATGCACTGAACCTGTACCCCTCCATAACTTCCCTGTCTCACTGGAACGCACCAATGCCGAATTCCACTCAAATATGCCCTGAACCTGTACCCCTCCATAACCTTCTGTCTCACTGGAAAATACCATTGCAGAACACCACACAAATATGCCCTGAAAGTGTAACCGCCCATAACCTCCTTGTCTCACTGGAACGCACCAATGCAGAACTCCACACAAATTTGCCCTGAACCTGTACCCCTCCATAACCTCCCTGTCTCACTGGAACGTACCAATGCAGAACTCCACACAAATATGCCCTGAACCTGTACCATGCATAACCTCCCTGTCTCACTGGAACGTACCATTGCAGAACACCACACAAATATGCCCTGAACCTGTACCCCTCCATAACCTCCCTGTCTCACTGGAACGTACCAATGCAGAACTCCACACAAATATGCCCTGAACCTGTACCCGTCCATAAACTCCCTGTCTCATTGGATCGTCCCACTGCAGAACTCCACACAAATATGCCCTGAACCTGTACCCTCCATAACCTCTCTGTCTCACTGGAACGTACCAATGCAGAACTCCACTCAAATATGCCCTGATCATGTACCGTGCATAACCTCCCTGTCTCACTTGAAATTACCAATGCAGAATTCCACAGAAATATGCCCTGAACGTGTACCCGCCCATAACCTCCTTGTCTCACTGGAACGCACCAATGCAGAACTCCACACAAATATGCCCTAAACCTGTACCCTCCATAACCTCCCTGTCTCACTGGAACGTACCAATGCAGAACTACACACACATATGCCATGAACCTGTACCCCTCCATAACCTCCCTGTCTCACTGGAACGTACCAACGCAGAACTACAAACAAATATGCCCTGAACCTGTACCACTCCATAACCTCCCGGACTCACTGGAACGCACCAATGCCGAACTCCACTCAAATATGCCCTGATCCTGTACCGTGCATAACCTCCCTGTCTCACTGGAACGTACCAATGCAGAACTCCACACAAATATGCCCTGAACCTGTACCCGTCCATAAACTCCCTGTCTCATTGGATCGTCCCACTGCAGAACTCCACACAAATATGCCATGGACCGGTACCCTCCATAACCTCCCTGTCTCACTGGAAAGTACCAATGCAGAACTCCACACAAATATGCCCTGAACCTGTACCCGACCATAACATCCTTGTCTCAATGGAACGTACCACTGCAGAACTCCACACAAATATGCCCTGAACCTGTACCACTCCATAACCTCCCGGACTCATTGGAACGTACCAATGCAGAAATCCACAGAAATATGCCCTGAACCTGCACCCCTCCATAACTTCGCTGTCTCACTGGAACGCACCAATGCCGAACTCCACTCAAATATGCCCTGAACCTGTACCCCTCCATAACCTTCTGTCTCACTGGAACTTACCTTTGCAGAACACCACACAAATATGCCCTGAAACTGTACCCGCCCATAACCTCCTTGTCTCACTGCAACGCACCAATGCAGAACTCCACACAAATTTGCCCTGAACCTGTACCCCTCCATAACCTCCCTGTCTCACTGGAACGTACCATTGCAGAACACCACACAAATATGCCCTGAAAGTGTACCCGCCCATAAACTCCTTGTCTCACTGGAACGCACCAATGCAGAACTCCACACAAATTTGCCCTGAACCTGTACCCCTCCATAACCTCCCTGTCTCACTGGAACGCACCAATGCCGAACTCCACTCAAATATGCCCTGATCCTGTACCGTGCATAACCTCCCTGTCTCACTGGAACGTACGATTGCAGAACACCACACAAATATGCCCTGAACCTGTACCCCTCCATAACCTCCCTGTCTCACTGGAACGTACCAATGCAGAACTCCACACAAATATGCCCTGAACCTGTACCCGTCCATAAACTCCCTGTCTCATTGGATCGTCCCACTGCAGAACTCCACACAAATATGCCATGGACCGGTACCCTCCATAACCTCCCTGTCTCACTGGAAAGTACAAATGCAGAACTCCACACAAATATGCCCTGAACCTGTACCCTCCATAACCTCCCTGTCTCACTGGAACGTACCAATGCAGAACTACACACAAATATGCCCTGAACCTGTAGCCCTCCATAACCTCCCTGTCTCACTGGAACGTACCAATGCAGAACTCCTCACAAATATGCACTGAACCTGTACCCCTCCATAACTTCCCTGTCTCACTGGAACGCACCAATGCCGAATTCCACTCAAATATGCCCTGAACCTGTACCCCTCCATAACCTTCTGTCTCACTGGAAAATACCATTGCAGAACACCACACAAATATGCCCTGAAAGTGTAACCGCCCATAACCTCCTTGTCTCACTGGAACGCACCAATGCAGAACTCCACACAAATTTGCCCTGAACCTGTACCCCTCCATAACCTCCCTGTCTCACTGGAACGTACCAATGCAGAACTCCACACAAATATGCCCTGAACCTGTACCATGCATAACCTCCCTGTCTCACTGGAACGTACCATTGCAGAACACCACACAAATATGCCCTGAACCTGTACCCCTCCATAACCTCCCTGTCTCACTGGAATGTACCAATGCAGAACTCCACACAAATATGCCCTGAACCTGTACCCGTCCATAAACTCCCTGTCTCATTGGATCGTCCCACTGCAGAACTCCACACAAATATGCCCTGAACCTGTACCCTCCATAACCTCTCTGTCTCACTGGAACGTACCAATGCAGAACTCCACTCAAATATGCCCTGATCCTGTACCGTGCATAACCTCCCTGTCTCACTTGAAATTACCAATGCAGAATTCCACAGAAATATGCCCTGAACGTGTACCCGCCCATAACCTCCTTGTCTCACTGGAACGCACCAATGCAGAACTCCACACAAATATGCCCTAAACCTGTACCCTCCATAACCTCCCTGTCTCACTGGAACGTACCAATGCAGAACTACACACACATATGCCATGAACCTGTACCCCTCCATAACCTCCCTGTCTCACTGGAACGTACCAACGCAGAACTACAAACAAATATGCCCTGAACCTGTACCACTCCATAACCTCCCGGACTCACTGGAACGCACCAATGCCGAACTCCACTCAAATATGCCCTGATCCTGTACCGTGCATAACCTCCCTGTCTCACTGGAACGTACCATTGCAGAACACCACACAAATATGCCCTGAACCTGTACCCCTCCATAACCTCCCTGTCTCACTGGAACGTACCAATTCAGAACTCCACACAAATATGCCCTGAACCTGTACCCGTCCATAAACTCCCTGTCTCATTGGATCGTCCCACTGCAGAACTCCACACAAATATGCCATGGACCGGTACCCTCCATAACCTCCCTGTCTCACTGGAAAGTACCAATGCAGAACTCCACACAAATATGCCCTGAACCTGTACCCGACCATAACATCCTTGTCTCAATGGAACGTACCACTGCAGAACTCCACACAAATATGCCCTGAGCCTGTACCACTCCATAACCTCCCGGACTCACTGGAACGTACTAATGCAGAAATCCACACAAATATGCCCTGAACCTGCACCCCTCCATAACTTCGCTGTCTCACTGGAACGCACCAATGCCGAACTCCACTCAAATATGCCCTGAACCTGTACCCCTCCATAACCTTCTGTCTCACTGGAACTTACCTTTGCAGAACACCACACAAATATGCCCTGAAACTGTACCCGCCCATAACCTCCTTGTCTCACTGCAACGCACCAATGCAGAACTCCACACAAATTTGCCCTGAACCTGTACCCCTCCATAACCTCCCTGTCTCACTGGAACGTACCATTGCAGAACACCACACAAATATGCCCTGAAAGTGTACCCGCCCATAAACTCCTTGTCTCACTGGAACGCACCAATGCAGAACTCCACACAAATTTGCCCTGAACCTGTACCCCTCCATAACCTCCCTGTCTCACTGGAACGCACCAATGCCGAACTCCACTCAAATATGCCCTGATCCTGTACCGTGCATAACCTCCCTGTCTCACTGGAACGTACGATTGCAGAACACCACACAAATATGCCCTGAACCTGTACCCCTCCATAACCTCCCTGTCTCACTGGAACGTACCAATGCAGAACTCCACACAAATATGCCCTGAACCTGTACCCGTCCATAAACTCCCTGTCTCATTGGATCGTCCCACTGCAGAACTCCACACAAATATGCCATGGACCGGTACCCTCCATAACCTCCCTGTCTCACTGGAAAGTACAAATGCAGAACTCCACACAAATATGCCCTGAACCTGTACCCTCCATAACCTCCCTGTCTCACTGGAACGTACCAATGCAGAACTACACACAAATATGCCCTGAACCTGTAGCCCTCCATAACCTCCCTGTCTCACTGGAACGTACCAATGCAGAACTCCTCACAAATATGCACTGAACCTGTACCCCTCCATAACTTCCCTGTCTCACTGGAACGCACCAATGCCGAATTCCAGTCAAATATGCCCTGAACCTGTACCCCTCCATAACCTTCTGTCTCACTGGAAAATACCATTGCAGAACACCACACAAATATGCCCTGAAAGTGTAACCGCCCATAACCTCCTTGTCTCACTGGAACGCACCAATGCAGAACTCCACACAAATATGCCCTAAACCTGTACCCTCCATAACCTCCCTGTCTCACTGGAACGTACCAATGCAGAACTACACACACATATGCCATGAACCTGTACCCCTCCATAACCTCCCTGTCTCACTGGAACGTACCAACGCAGAACTACAAACAAATATGCCCTGAACCTGTACCACTCCATAACCTCCCGGACTCACTGGAACGCACCAATGCCGAACTCCACTCAAATATGCCCTGATCCTGTACCGTGCATAACCTCCCTGTCTCACTGGAACGTACCATTGCAGAACACCACACAAATATGCCCTGAACCTGTACCCCTCCATAACCTCCCTGTCTCACTGGAACGTACCAATTCAGAACTCCACACAAATATGCCCTGAACCTGTACCCGTCCATAAACTCCCTGTCTCATTGGATCGTCCCACTGCAGAACTCCACACAAATATGCCATGGACCGGTACCCTCCATAACCTCCCTGTCTCACTGGAAAGTACCAATGCAGAACTCCACACAAATATGCCCTGAACCTGTACCCGACCATAACATCCTTGTCTCAATGGAACGTACCACTGCAGAACTCCACACAAATATGCCCTGAGCCTGTACCACTCCATAACCTCCCGGACTCACTGGAACGTACTAATGCAGAAATCCACACAAATATGCCCTGAACCTGCACCCCTCCATAACTTCGCTGTCTCACTGGAACGCACCAATGCCGAACTCCACTCAAATATGCCCTGAACCTGTACCCCTCCATAACCTTCTGTCTCACTGGAACTTACCTTTGCAGAACACCACACAAATATGCCCTGAAACTGTACCCGCCCATAACCTCCTTGTCTCACTGCAACGCACCAATGCAGAACTCCACACAAATTTGCCCTGAACCTGTACCCCTCCATAACCTCCCTGTCTCACTGGAACGTACCATTGCAGAACACCACACAAATATGCCCTGAAAGTGTACCCGCCCATAAACTCCTTGTCTCACTGGAACGCACCAATGCAGAACTCCACACAAATTTGCCCTGAACCTGTACCCCTCCATAACCTCCCTGTCTCACTGGAACGCACCAATGCCGAACTCCACTCAAATATGCCCTGATCCTGTACCGTGCATAACCTCCCTGTCTCACTGGAACGTACGATTGCAGAACACCACACAAATATGCCCTGAACCTGTACCCCTCCATAACCTCCCTGTCTCACTGGAACGTACCAATGCAGAACTCCACACAAATATGCCCTGAACCTGTACCCGTCCATAAACTCCCTGTCTCATTGGATCGTCCCACTGCAGAACTCCACACAAATATGCCATGGACCGGTACCCTCCATAACCTCCCTGTCTCACTGGAAAGTACAAATGCAGAACTCCACACAAATATGCCCTGAACCTGTACCCTCCATAACCTCCCTGTCTCACTGGAACGTACCAATGCAGAACTACACACAAATATGCCCTGAACCTGTAGCCCTCCATAACCTCCCTGTCTCACTGGAACGTACCAATGCAGAACTCCTCACAAATATGCACTGAACCTGTACCCCTCCATAACTTCCCTGTCTCACTGGAACGCACCAATGCCGAATTCCACTCAAATATGCCCTGAACCTGTACCCCTCCATAACCTTCTGTCTCACTGGAAAATACCATTGCAGAACACCACACAAATATGCCCTGAAAGTGTAACCGCCCATAACCTCCTTGTCTCACTGGAACGCACCAATGCAGAACTCCACACAAATTTGCCCTGAACCTGTACCCCTCCATAACCTCCCTGTCTCACTGGAACGTACCAATGCAGAACTCCACACAAATATGCCCTGAACCTGTACCATGCATAACCTCCCTGTCTCACTGGAACGTACCATTGCAGAACACCACACAAATATGCCCTGAACCTGTACCCCTCCATAACCTCCCTGTCTCACTGGAATGTACCAATGCAGAACTCCACACAAATATGCCCTGAACCTGTACCCGTCCATAAACTCCCTGTCTCATTGGATCGTCCCACTGCAGAACTCCACACAAATATGCCCTGAACCTGTACCCTCCATAACCTCTCTGTCTCACTGGAACGTACCAATGCAGAACTCCACTCAAATATGCCCTGATCCTGTACCGTGCATAACCTCCCTGTCTCACTTGAAATTACCAATGCAGAATTCCACAGAAATATGCCCTGAACGTGTACCCGCCCATAACCTCCTTGTCTCACTGGAACGCACCAATGCAGAACTCCACACAAATATGCCCTAAACCTGTACCCTCCATAACCTCCCTGTCTCACTGGAACGTACCAATGCAGAACTACACACACATATGCCATGAACCTGTACCCCTCCATAACCTCCCTGTCTCACTGGAACGTACCAACGCAGAACTACAAACAAATATGCCCTGAACCTGTACCACTCCATAACCTCCCGGACTCACTGGAACGCACCAATGCCGAACTCCACTCAAATATGCCCTGATCCTGTACCGTGCATAACCTCCCTGTCTCACTGGAACGTACCATTGCAGAACACCACACAAATATGCCCTGAACCTGTACCCCTCCATAACCTCCCTGTCTCACTGGAACGTACCAATTCAGAACTCCACACAAATATGCCCTGAACCTGTACCCGTCCATAAACTCCCTGTCTCATTGGATCGTCCCACTGCAGAACTCCACACAAATATGCCATGGACCGGTACCCTCCATAACCTCCCTGTCTCACTGGAAAGTACCAATGCAGAACTCCACACAAATATGACCTGAACCTGTACCCGACCATAACATCCTTGTCTCAATGGAACGTACCACTGCAGAACTCCACACAAATATGCCCTGAGCCTGTACCACTCCATAACCTCCCGGACTCACTGGAACGTACTAATGCAGAAATCCACACAAATATGCCCTGAACCTGCACCCCTCCATAACTTCGCTGTCTCACTGGAACGCACCAATGCCGAACTCCACTCAAATATGCCCTGAACCTGTACCCCTCCATAACCTTCTGTCTCACTGGAACTTACCTTTGCAGAACACCACACAAATATGCCCTGAAACTGTACCCGCCCATAACCTCCTTGTCTCACTGCAACGCACCAATGCAGAACTCCACACAAATTTGCCCTGAACCTGTACCCCTCCATAACCTCCCTGTCTCACTGGAACGTACCATTGCAGAACACCACACAAATATGCCCTGAAAGTGTACCCGCCCATAAACTCCTTGTCTCACTGGAACGCACCAATGCAGAACTCCACACAAATTTGCCCTAAACCTGTACCCCTCCATAACCTCCCTGTCTCACTGGAACGCACCAATGCCGAACTCCACTCAAATATGCCCTGATCCTGTACCGTGCATAACCTCCCTGTCTCACTGGAACGTACGATTGCAGAACACCACACAAATATGCCCTGAACCTGTACCCCTCCATAACCTCCCTGTCTCACTGGAACGTACCAATGCAGAACTCCACACAAATATGCCCTGAACCTGTACCCGTCCATAAACTCCCTGTCTCATTGGATCGTCCCACTGCAGAACTCCACACAAATATGCCATGGACCGGTACCCTCCATAACCTCCCTGTCTCACTGGAAAGTACAAATGCAGAACTCCACACAAATATGCCCTGAACCTGTACCCTCCATAACCTCCCTGTCTCACTGGAACGTACCAATGCAGAACTACACACAAATATGCCCTGAACCTGTAGCCCTCCATAACCTCCCTGTCTCACTGGAACGTACCAATGCAGAACTCCTCACAAATATGCACTGAACCTGTACCCCTCCATAACTTCCCTGTCTCACTGGAACGCACCAATGCCGAATTCCAGTCAAATATGCCCTGAACCTGTACCCCTCCATAACCTTCTGTCTCACTGGAAAATACCATTGCAGAACACCACACAAATATGCCCTGAAAGTGTAACCGCCCATAACCTCCTTGTCTCACTGGAACGCACCAATGCAGAACTCCACACAAATATGCCCTAAACCTGTACCCTCCATAACCTCCCTGTCTCACTGGAACGTACCAATGCAGAACTACACACACATATGCCATGAACCTGTACCCCTCCATAACCTCCCTGTCTCACTGGAACGTACCAACGCAGAACTACAAACAAATATGCCCTGAACCTGTACCACTCCATAACCTCCCGGACTCACTGGAACGCACCAATGCCGAACTCCACTCAAATATGCCCTGATCCTGTACCGTGCATAACCTCCCTGTCTCACTGGAACGTACCATTGCAGAACACCACACAAATATGCCCTGAACCTGTACCCCTCCATAACCTCCCTGTCTCACTGGAACGTACCAATTCAGAACTCCACACAAATATGCCCTGAACCTGTACCCGTCCATAAACTCCCTGTCTCATTGGATCGTCCCACTGCAGAACTCCACACAAATATGCCATGGACCGGTACCCTCCATAACCTCCCTGTCTCACTGGAAAGTACCAATGCAGAACTCCACACAAATATGCCCTGAACCTGTACCCGACCATAACATCCTTGTCTCAATGGAACGTACCACTGCAGAACTCCACACAAATATGCCCTGAGCCTGTACCACTCCATAACCTCCCGGACTCACTGGAACGTACCAATGCAGAAATCCACACAAATATGCCCTGAACCTGCACCCCTCCATAACTTCGCTGTCTCACTGGAACGCACCAATGCCGAACTCCACTCAAATATGCCCTGAACCTGTACCCCTCCATAACCTTCTGTCTCACTGGAACTTACCTTTGCAGAACACCACACAAATATGCCCTGAAACTGTACCCGCCCATAACCTCCTTGTCTCACTGCAACGCACCAATGCAGAACTCCACACAAATTTGCCCTGAACCTGTACCCCTCCATAACCTCCCTGTCTCACTGGAACGTACCATTGCAGAACACCACACAAATATGCCCTGAAAGTGTACCCGCCCATAAACTCCTTGTCTCACTGGAACGCACCAATGCAGAACTCCACACAAATTTGCCCTGAACCTGTACCCCTCCATAACCTCCCTGTCTCACTGGAACGCACCAATGCCGAACTCCACTCAAATATGCCCTGATCCTGTACCGTGCATAACCTCCCTGTCTCACTGGAACGTACGATTGCAGAACACCACACAAATATGCCCTGAACCTGTACCCCTCCATAACCTCCCTGTCTCACTGGAACGTACCAATGCAGAACTCCACACAAATATGCCCTGAACCTGTACCCGTCCATAAACTCCCTGTCTCATTGGATCGTCCCACTGCAGAACTCCACACAAATATGCCATGGACCGGTACCCTCCATAACCTCCCTGTCTCACTGGAAAGTACAAATGCAGAACTCCACACAAATATGCCCTGAACCTGTACCCTCCATAACCTCCCTGTCTCACTGGAACGTACCAATGCAGAACTACACACAAATATGCCCTGAACCTGTAGCCCTCCATAACCTCCCTGTCTCACTGGAACGTACCAATGCAGAACTCCTCACAAATATGCACTGAACCTGTACCCCTCCATAACTTCCCTGTCTCACTGGAACGCACCAATGCCGAATTCCACTCAAATATGCCCTGATCCTGTACCGTGCATAACCTCCCTGTCTCACTTGAAATTACCAATGCAGAATTCCACAGAAATATGCCCTGAACGTGTACCCGCCCATAACCTCCTTGTCTCACTGGAACGCACCAATGCAGAACTCCACACAAATATGCCCTAAACCTGTACCCTCCATAACCTCCCTGTCTCACTGGAACGTACCAATGCAGAACTACACACACATATGCCATGAACCTGTACCCCTCCATAACCTCCCTGTCTCACTGGAACGTACCAACGCAGAACTACAAACAAATATGCCCTGAACCTGTACCACTCCATAACCTCCCGGACTCACTGGAACGCACCAATGCCGAACTCCACTCAAATATGCCCTGATCCTGTACCGTGCATAACCTCCCTGTCTCACTGGAACGTACCATTGCAGAACACCACACAAATATGCCCTGAACCTGTACCCCTCCATAACCTCCCTGTCTCACTGGAACGTACCAATGCAGAACTCCACACAAATATGCCCTGAACCTGTACCCGTCCATAAACTTCCTGTCTCATTGGATCGTCCCACTGCAGAACTCCACACAAATATGCCATGGACCGGTACCCTCCATAACCTCCCTGTCTCACTGGAAAGTACCAATGCAGAACTCCACACAAATATGCCCTGAACCTGTACCCGACCATAACATCCTTGTCTCAATGGAACGTACCACTGCAGAACTCCACACAAATATGCCCTGAACCTGTACCACTCCATAACCTCCCGGACTCACTGGAACGTACCAATGCAGAAATCCACAGAAATATGCCCTGAACCTGCACCCCTCCATAACTTCGCTGTCTCACTGGAACGCACCAATGCCGAACTCCACTCAAATATGCCCTGAACCTGTACCCCTCCATAACCTTCTGTCTCACTGGAACTTACCATTGCAGAACACCACACAAATATGCCCTGAAACTGTACCCGCCCATAACCTCCTTGTCTCACTGCAACGCACCAATGCAGAACTCCACACAAATTTGCCCTGAACCTGTACCCCTCCATAACCTCCCTGTCTCACTGGAACGTACCATTGCAGAACACCACACAAATATGCCCTGAAAGTGTACCCGCCCATAAACTCCTTGTCTCACTGGAACGCACCAATGCAGAACTCCACACAAATTTGCCCTGAACCTGTACCCCTCCATAACCTCCCTGTCTCACTGGAACGCACCAATGCCGAACTCTACTCAAATATGCCCTGATCCTGTACCGTGCATAACCTCCCTGTCTCACTGGAACGTACGATTGCAGAACACCACACAAATATGCCCTGAACCTGTACCCCTCCATAACCTCCCTGTCTCACTGGAACGTACCATTGCAGAACACCACACAAATATGCCCTGAAAGTGTACCCGCCCATAAACTCCTTGTCTCACTGGAACGCACCAATGCAGAACTCCACACAAATTTGCCTTGAACCTGTACCCCTCCATAACCTCCCTGTCTCACTGGAACGTACCAATGCAGAACTCCACACAAATATGCCCTGGACCTGCACCCTCCATAACCTCCCTGACTCACTGGAACGTACAAATGCAGAAATACACTCAAATATGCCCTGAACCTTTACCCCTCCATAACCTCCCAGTCTCACTGGAACGTACCATTGCAGAACACCACACAAATATGCCCTGAACGTCTACCCGCTCATAAGCTCCTTGTCTCACTGGAACGTACCAACGCAGAACTCCAAACAAATATGCCCTGAACCTGTACCCCTCCATAACCTCCCTGTCTCACTGGAACGCACCAAGGCCGAACTCCACTCAAATATGCCCTGATCCTGTACCGTGTATAACCTCCCTGTCTCACTGGAACGTACCATTGCAGAACACCACACAAATATGCCCTGAACCTGTACCCCTCCATAACCTCCCTGTCTCACTGGAACGTACCAATGCAGAACTCCACACAAATATGCCCTGAACCTGTACCCGTCCATAAACTCCCTGTCTCATTGGATCGTCCCACTGCCGAACTCCACACAAATATGCCATGGACCGGTACCCTCCATAACCTCCCTGTCTCACTGGAAAGTACCAATGCAGAACTCCACACAAATATGCCTGAACCTGTACCCGACCATAACCTCCTTGTCTCAATGGAACGTACCACTGCAGAACTCCACACAAATATGCCCTGAACCTGTACCCTCCATAACCTCCCTGTCTCACTGGAACGTACCAATGCAGAACTCCACTCAAATATGCCCTGATCCTGTACCGTGCATAACCTCCCTGTCTCACTTGAAATTACCAATGCAGAATTACACAGAAATATGCCCTGAACGTGTACCCGCCCATAAGCTCCTTGTCTCACTGGAACGCACCAATGCAGAACTCCACACAAATATGCCCTAAACCTGTACCCTCCATAACCTCCCTGTCTCACTGGAACATACCAATGCAGAACTACGCACACATATGCCCTGAACCTGTACCCCTCCATAACCTCCCTGTCTCACTGGAACGTACCAACGTAGAAATACAAACAAATATGCCCTGAACCTGTACCACTCCATAACCTCCCGTACTCACTGGAACGTACCAATGCAGAAATCCACACAAATATACCCTGAACCTGCACCCCTCCATAAATTCCCTGTCTCACTGGAACGCACCAATGCCGAACTCCACTCAAATATGCCCTGAACCTGTAACCCTCCATAACCTTCTGTCTCACTGGAACTTATCATTGCAGAACACCACACAAATATGCCCTGAAAGTGTACCCGCCCATAACCTCCTTGTCTCACTGCAACGCACCAATGCAGAACTCCACACAAATTTGCCCTGAACCTGTACCCCTCCATAACTTCCCTGTCTCACTGGAACGCACCAATGCCGAACTCCACTCAAATATGCCCTGAACCTGTACCCCTCCATAACCTTCTGTCTCACTGGAATGTACCATTGCAGAACACCACACAAATATGCCCTGAAACTGTACCCCTCCATAAACTCCTTGTCTCACTGGAACGCACCAATGCAGAACTCCACACAAATTTGCCCTGAACCTGTACCCGCCCATAACCTCCCTGTCTCACTGGAACGTACCAATGCAGAACTCCACACAAATATGCCCTGAACCTGCACCCTCCATAACCTCCCTGTCTCACTGGAACGTACCAATGCAGAACTACAAACAAATATGCCCTGAACCTGTACCCGCCCATAACCTCCCTGTCTCACTGGAACGTACCACTGCAGAAATCCACACAAATATTCCCTGAACCTGTAACCTCCATACCCTCCCTGTCTCACTGGAACGTACCAATGCAGAACTACAAACAAATATGCCCTGAACCTGTACCCGACCATAACATCCTTGTCTCAATGGAACGTACCACTGCAGAACTCCACACAAATATGCCCTGAACCTGTACCACTCCATAACCTCCCGGACTCACTGGAACGTACCAATGCAGAAATCCACACAAATATGCCCTGAACCTGCACCCCTCCATAACTTCGCTGTCTCACTGGAACGCACCAATGCCGAACTCCACTCAAATATGCCCTGAACCTGTACCCCTCCATAACCTTCTGTCTCACTGGAACTTACCATTGCAGAACACCACACAAATATGCCCTGAAACTGTACCCGCCCATAACCTCCTTGTCTCACTGCAACGCACCAATGCAGAACTCCACACAAATTTGCCCTGAACCTGTACCCCTCCATAACCTCCCTGTCTCACTGGAACGTACCATTGCAGAACACCACACAAATATGCCCTGAAAGTGTACCCGCCCATAAACTCCTTGTCTCACTGGAACGCACCAATGCAGAACTCCACACAAATTTGCCCTGAACCTGTACCCCTCCATAACCTCCCTGTCTCACTGGAACGCACCAATGCCGAACTCTACTCAAATATGCCCTGATCCTGTACCGTGCATAACCTCCCTGTCTCACTGGAACGTACGATTGCAGAACACCACACAAATATGCCCTGAACCTGTACCCCTCCATAACCTCCCTGTCTCACTGGAACGTACCATTGCAGAACACCACACAAATATGCCCTGAAAGTGTACCCGCCCATAAACTCCTTGTCTCACTGGAACGCACCAATGCAGAACTCCACACAAATTTGCCCTGAACCTGTACCCCTCCATAACCTCCCTGTCTCACTGGAACGTACCAATGCAGAACTCCACACAAATATGCCCTGGACCTGCACCCTCCATAACCTCCCTGACTCACAGGAACGTACAAATGCAGAAATACACTCAAATATGCCCTGAACCTTTACCCCTCCATAACCTCCCAGTCTCACTGGAACGTACCATTGCAGAACACCACACAAATATGCCCTGAACGTCTACCCGCTCATAAGCTCCTTGTCTCACTGGAACGTACCAACGCAGAACTCCAAACAAATATGCCCTGAACCTGTACCCCTCCATAACCTCCCTGTCTCACTGGAACGCACCAAGGCCGAACTCCACTCAAATATGCCCTGATCCTGTACCGTGCATAAACTCCCTGTCTCACTGGAACGTACCATTGCAGAACACCACACAAATATGCCCTGAACCTGTACCCCTCCATAACCTCCCTGTCTCACTGGAACGTACCAATGCAGAAATCCACAGAAATATACCCTGAACCTGCACCCCTCCATAACTTCGCTGTCTCACTGGAACGCACCAATGCCGAACTCCACTCAAATATGCCCTGAACCTGTACCCCTCCATAACCTTCTGTCTCACTGGAACTTACCATTGCAGAACACCACACAAATATGCCCTGAAACTGTACCCGCCCATAACCTCCTTGTCTCACTGCAACGCACCAATGCAGAACTCCACACAAATTTGCCCTGAACCTGTACCCCTCCATAACCTCCCTGTCTCACTGGAACGTACCATTGCAGAACACCACACAAATATGCCCTGAAAGTGTACCCGCCCATAAACTCCTTGTCTCACTGGAACGCACCAATGCAGAACTCCACACAAATTTGCCCTGAACCTGTACCCCTCCATAACCTCCCTGTCTCACTGGAACGCACCAATGCCGAACTCTACTCAAATATGCCCTGATCCTGTACCGTGCATAACCTCCCTGTCTCACTGGAACGTACGATTGCAGAACACCACACAAATATGCCCTGAACCTGTACCCCTCCATAACCTCCCTGTCTCACTGGAACGTACCATTGCAGAACACCACACAAATATGCCCTGAAAGTGTACCCGCCCATAAACTCCTTGTCTCACTGGAACGCACCAATGCAGAACTCCACACAAATTTGCCTTGAACCTGTACCCCTCCATAACCTCCCTGTCTCACTGGAACGTACCAATGCAGAACTCCACACAAATATGCCCTGGACCTGCTCCCTCCATAACCTCCCTGACTCACTGGAACGTACAAATGCAGAAATACACTCAAATATGCCCTGAACCTTTACCCCTCCATAACCTCCCAGTCTCACTGGAACGTACCATTGCAGAACACCACACAAATATGCCCTGAACGTCTACCCGCTCATAAGCTCCTTGTCTCACTGGAACGTACCAACGCAGAACTCCAAACAAATATGCCCTGAACCTGTACCCCTCCATAACCTCCCTGTCTCACTGGAACGCACCAAGGCCGAACTCCACTCAAATATGCCCTGATCCTGTACCGTGTATAACCTCCCTGTCTCACTGGAACGTACCATTGCAGAACACCACACAAATATGCCCTGAACCTGTACCCCTCCATAACCTCCCTGTCTCACTGGAACGTACCAATGCAGAACTCCACACAAATATGCCCTGAACCTGTACCCGTCCATAAACTCCCTGTCTCATTGGATCGTCCCACTGCCGAACTCCACACAAATATGCCATGGACCGGTACCCTCCATAACCTCCCTGTCTCACTGGAAAGTACCAATGCAGAACTCCACACAAATATGCCTGAACCTGTACCCGACCATAACCTCCTTGTCTCAATGGAACGTACCACTGCAGAACTCCACACAAATATGCCCTGAACCTGTACCCTCCATAACCTCCCTGTCTCACTGGAACGTACCAATGCAGAACTCCACTCAAATATGCCCTGATCCTGTACCGTGCATAACCTCCCTGTCTCACTTGAAATTACCAATGCAGAATTACACAGAAATATGCCCTGAACGTGTACCCGCCCATAAGCTCCTTGTCTCACTGGAACGCACCAATGCAGAACTCCACACAAATATGCCCTAAACCTGTACCCTCCATAACCTCCCTGTCTCACTGGAACGTACCAACGTAGAAATACAAACAAATATGCCCTGAACCTGTACCACTCCATAACCTCCCGTACTCACTGGAACGTACCAATGCAGAAATCCACACAAATATACCCTGAACCTGCACCCCTCCATAAATTCCCTGTCTCACTGGAACGCACCAATGCCGAACTCCACTCAAATATGCCCTGAACCTGTAACCCTCCATAACCTTCTGTCTCACTGGAACTTATCATTGCAGAACACCACACAAATATGCCCTGAAAGTGTACCCGCCCATAACCTCCTTGTCTCACTGCAACGCACCAATGCAGAACTCCACACAAATTTGCCCTGAACCTGTACCCCTCCATAACTTCCCTGTCTCACTGGAACGCACCAATGCCGAACTCCACTCAAATATGCCCTGAACCTGTACCCCTCCATAACCTTCTGTCTCACTGGAATGTACCATTGCAGAACACCACACAAATATGCCCTGAAACTGTACCCCTCCATAAACTCCTTGTCTCACTGGAACGCACCAATGCAGAACTCCACACAAATTTGCCCTGAACCTGTACCCGCCCATAACCTCCCTGTCTCACTGGAACGTACCAATGCAGAACTCCACACAAATATGCCCTGAACCTGCACCCTCCATAACCTCCCTGTCTCACTGGAACGTACCAATGCAGAACTACAAACAAATATGCCCTGAACCTGTACCCGCCCATAACCTCCCTGTCTCACTGGAACGTACCACTGCAGAAATCCACACAAATATTCCCTGAACCTGTAACCTCCATACCCTCCCTGTCTCACTGGAACGTACCAATGCAGAACTACAAACAAATATGCCCTGAACCTGTACCCGACCATAACATCCTTGTCTCAATGGAACGTACCACTGCAGAACTCCACACAAATATGCCCTGAACCTGTACCACTCCATAACCTCCCGGACTCACTGGAACGTACCAATGCAGAAATCCACACAAATATGCCCTGAACCTGCACCCCTCCATAACTTCGCTGTCTCACTGGAACGCACCAATGCCGAACTCCACTCAAATATGCCCTGAACCTGTACCCCTCCATAACCTTCTGTCTCACTGGAACTTACCATTGCAGAACACCACACAAATATGCCCTGAAACTGTACCCGCCCATAACCTCCTTGTCTCACTGCAACGCACCAATGCAGAACTCCACACAAATTTGCCCTGAACCTGTACCCCTCCATAACCTCCCTGTCTCACTGGAACGTACCATTGCAGAACACCACACAAATATGCCCTGAAAGTGTACCCGCCCATAAACTCCTTGTCTCACTGGAACGCACCAATGCAGAACTCCACACAAATTTGCCCTGAACCTGTACCCCTCCATAACCTCCCTGTCTCACTGGAACGCACCAATGCCGAACTCTACTCAAATATGCCCTGATCCTGTACCGTGCATAACCTCCCTGTCTCACTGGAACGTACGATTGCAGAACACCACACAAATATGCCCTGAACCTGTACCCCTCCATAACCTCCCTGTCTCACTGGAACGTACCATTGCAGAACACCACACAAATATGCCCTGAAAGTGTACCCGCCCATAAACTCCTTGTCTCACTGGAACGCACCAATGCAGAACTCCACACAAATTTGCCCTGAACCTGTACCCCTCCATAACCTCCCTGTCTCACTGGAACGTACCAATGCAGAACTCCACACAAATATGCCCTGGACCTGCACCCTCCATAACCTCCCTGACTCACAGGAACGTACAAATGCAGAAATACACTCAAATATGCCCTGAACCTTTACCCCTCCATAACCTCCCAGTCTCACTGGAACGTACCATTGCAGAACACCAC
The DNA here is from genome assembly GCF_048418815.1 of Hemitrygon akajei. Classification (NCBI taxonomy): domain Eukaryota; kingdom Metazoa; phylum Chordata; class Chondrichthyes; order Myliobatiformes; family Dasyatidae; genus Hemitrygon; species Hemitrygon akajei. The sequence goes on along the minus strand of NW_027331952.1, from coordinate 1,129,086 downwards.
ACAAATATGCCCTGAACGTCTACCCGCTCATAAGCTCCTTGTCTCACTGGAACGTACCAACGCAGAACTCCAAACAAATATGCCCTGAACCTGTACCCCTCCATAACCTCCCTGTCTCACTGGAACGCACCAAGGCCGAACTCCACTCAAATATGCCCTGATCCTGTACCGTGCATAAACTCCCTGTCTCACTGGAACGTACCATTGCAGAACACCACACAAATATGCCCTGAACCTGTACCCCTCCATAACCTCCCTGTCTCACTGGAACGTACCAATGCAGAAATCCACAGAAATATACCCTGAACCTGCACCCCTCCATAACTTCGCTGTCTCACTGGAACGCACCAATGCCGAACTCCACTCAAATATGCCCTGAACCTGTACCCCTCCATAACCTTCTGTCTCACTGGAACTTACCATTGCAGAACACCACACAAATATGCCCTGAAACTGTACCCGCCCATAACCTCCTTGTCTCACTGCAACGCACCAATGCAGAACTCCACACAAATTTGCCCTGAACCTGTACCCCTCCATAACCTCCCTGTCTCACTGGAACGTACCATTGCAGAACACCACACAAATATGCCCTGAAAGTGTACCCGCCCATAAACTCCTTGTCTCACTGGAACGCACCAATGCAGAACTCCACACAAATTTGCCCTGAACCTGTACCCCTCCATAACCTCCCTGTCTCACTGGAACGCACCAATGCCGAACTCTACTCAAATATGCCCTGATCCTGTACCGTGCATAACCTCCCTGTCTCACTGGAACGTACGATTGCAGAACACCACACAAATATGCCCTGAACCTGTACCCCTCCATAACCTCCCTGTCTCACTGGAACGTACCATTGCAGAACACCACACAAATATGCCCTGAAAGTGTACCCGCCCATAAACTCCTTGTCTCACTGGAACGCACCAATGCAGAACTCCACACAAATTTGCCTTGAACCTGTACCCCTCCATAACCTCCCTGTCTCACTGGAACGTACCAATGCAGAACTCCACACAAATATGCCCTGGACCTGCACCCTCCATAACCTCCCTGACTCACTGGAACGTACAAATGCAGAAATACACTCAAATATGCCCTGAACCTTTACCCCTCCATAACCTCCCAGTCTCACTGGAACGTACCATTGCAGAACACCACACAAATATGCCCTGAACGTCTACCCGCTCATAAGCTCCTTGTCTCACTGGAACGTACCAACGCAGAACTCCAAACAAATATGCCCTGAACCTGTACCCCTCCATAACCTCCCTGTCTCACTGGAACGCACCAAGGCCGAACTCCACTCAAATATGCCCTGATCCTGTACCGTGTATAACCTCCCTGTCTCACTGGAACGTACCATTGCAGAACACCACACAAATATGCCCTGAACCTGTACCCCTCCATAACCTCCCTGTCTCACTGGAACGTACCAATGCAGAACTCCACACAAATATGCCCTGAACCTGTACCCGTCCATAAACTCCCTGTCTCATTGGATCGTCCCACTGCCGAACTCCACACAAATATGCCATGGACCGGTACCCTCCATAACCTCCCTGTCTCACTGGAAAGTACCAATGCAGAACTCCACACAAATATGCCTGAACCTGTACCCGACCATAACCTCCTTGTCTCAATGGAACGTACCACTGCAGAACTCCACACAAATATGCCCTGAACCTGTACCCTCCATAACCTCCCTGTCTCACTGGAACGTACCAATGCAGAACTCCACTCAAATATGCCCTGATCCTGTACCGTGCATAACCTCCCTGTCTCACTTGAAATTACCAATGCAGAATTACACAGAAATATGCCCTGAACGTGTACCCGCCCATAAGCTCCTTGTCTCACTGGAACGCACCAATGCAGAACTCCACACAAATATGCCCTAAACCTGTACCCTCCATAACCTCCCTGTCTCACTGGAACATACCAATGCAGAACTACGCACACATATGCCCTGAACCTGTACCCCTCCATAACCTCCCTGTCTCACTGGAACGTACCAACGTAGAAATACAAACAAATATGCCCTGAACCTGTACCACTCCATAACCTCCCGTACTCACTGGAACGTACCAATGCAGAAATCCACACAAATATACCCTGAACCTGCACCCCTCCATAAATTCCCTGTCTCACTGGAACGCACCAATGCCGAACTCCACTCAAATATGCCCTGAACCTGTAACCCTCCATAACCTTCTGTCTCACTGGAACTTATCATTGCAGAACACCACACAAATATGCCCTGAAAGTGTACCCGCCCATAACCTCCTTGTCTCACTGCAACGCACCAATGCAGAACTCCACACAAATTTGCCCTGAACCTGTACCCGCCCATAACCTCCCTGTCTCACTGGAACGTACCAATGCAGAACTCCACACAAATATGCCCTGAACCTGCACCCTCCATAACCTCCCTGTCTCACTGGAACGTACCAATGCAGAACTACAAACAAATATGCCCTGAACCTGTACCCGCCCATAAACTCCCTGTCTCACTGGAACGTACCACTGCAGAAATCCACACAAATATTCCCTGAACCTGTAACCTCCATACCCTCCCTGTCTCACTGGAACGTACCAATGCAGAACTACAAACAAATATGCCCTGAACCTGTACCCGACCATAACATCCTTGTCTCAATGGAACGTACCACTGCAGAACTCCACACAAATATGCCCTGAACCTGTACCACTCCATAACCTCCCGGACTCACTGGAACGTACCAATGCAGAAATCCACACAAATATGCCCTGAACCTGCACCCCTCCATAACTTCGCTGTCTCACTGGAACGCACCAATGCCGAACTCCACTCAAATATGCCCTGAACCTGTACCCCTCCATAACCTTCTGTCTCACTGGAACTTACCATTGCAGAACACCACACAAATATGCCCTGAAACTGTACCCGCCCATAACCTCCTTGTCTCACTGCAACGCACCAATGCAGTACTCCACACAAATTTGCCCTGAACCTGTACCCCTCCATAACCTCCCTGTCTCACTGGAACGTACCATTGCAGAACACCACACAAATATGCCCTGAAAGTGTACCCGCCCATAAACTCCTTGTCTCACTGGAACGCACCAATGCAGAACTCCACACAAATTTGCCCTGAACCTGTACCCCTCCATAACCTCCCTGTCTCACTGGAACGCACCAATGCCGAACTCTACTCAAATATGCCCTGATCCTGTACCGTGCATAACCTCCCTGTCTCACTGGAACGTACGATTGCAGAACACCACACAAATATGCCCTGAACCTGTACCCCTCCATAACCTCCCTGTCTCACTGGAACGTACCATTGCAGAACACCACACAAATATGCCCTGAAAGTGTACCCGCCCATAAACTCCTTGTCTCACTGGAACGCACCAATGCAGAACTCCACACAAATTTGCCCTGAACCTGTACCCCTCCATAACCTCCCTGTCTCACTGGAACGTACCAATGCAGAACTCCACACAAATATGCCCTGGACCTGCACCCTCCATAACCTCCCTGACTCACAGGAACGTACAAATGCAGAAATACACTCAAATATGCCCTGAACCTTTACCCCTCCATAACCTCCCAGTCTCACTGGAACGTACCATTGCAGAACACCACACAAATATGCCCTGAACGTCTACCCGCTCATAAGCTCCCTGTCTCACTGGAACGCACCAAGGCCGAACTCCACTCAAATATGCCCTGATCCTGTACCGTGCATAAACTCCCTGTCTCACTGGAACGTACCATTGCAGAACACCACACAAATATGCCCTGAACCTGTACCCCTCCATAACCTCCCTGTCTCACTGGAACGTACCAATGCAGAACTCCACACAAATATGCCCTGAACCTGTACCCGTCCATAAACTCCCTGTCTCATTGGATCGTCCCACTGCAGAACTCCACACAAATATGCCATGGACCGGTACCCTCCATAACCTCCCTGTCTCACTGGAAAGTACCAATGCAGAACTCCACACAAATATGCCTGAACCTGTACCCGACCATAACCTCCTTGTCTCAATGGAACGTACCACTGCAGAACTCCACACAAATATGCCCTGAACCTGTACCCTCCATAACCTCCCTGTCTCACTGGAACGTACCAATGCAGAACTCCACTCAAATATGCCCTGATCCTGTACCGTGCATAACCTCCCTGTCTCACTTGAAATTACCAATGCAGAATTACACAGAAATATGCCCTGAACGTGTACCCGCCCATAAGCTCCTTGTCTCACTGGAACGCACCAATGCAGAACTCCACACAAATATGCCCTAAACCTGTACCCTCCATAACCTCCCTGTCTCACTGGAACATACCAATGCAGAACTACGCACACATATGCCCTGAACCTGTACCCCTCCATAACCTCCCGTACTCACTGGAACGTACCAATGCAGAAATCCACACAAATATACCCTGAACCTGCACCCCTCCATAAATTCCCTGTCTCACTGGAACGCACCAATGCCGAACTCCACTCAAATATGCCCTGAACCTGTAACCCTCCATAACCTTCTGTCTCACTGGAACTTATCATTGCAGAACACCACACAAATATGCCCTGAAAGTGTACCCGCCCATAACCTCCTTGTCTCACTGCAACGCACCAATGCAGAACTCCACACAAATTTGCCCTGAACCTGTACCCCTCCATAACTTCCCTGTCTCACTGGAACGCACCAATGCCGAACTCCACTCAAATATGCCCTGAACCTGTACCCCTCCATAACCTTCTGTCTCACTGGAAAGTACCATTGCAGAACACCACACAAATATGCCCTGAAACTGTACCCCTCCATAAACTCCTTGTCTCACTGGAACGCACCAATGCAGAACTCCACACAAATTTGCCCTGAACCTGTACCCGCCCATAACCTCCCTGTCTCACTGGAACGTACCAATGCAGAACTCCACACAAATATGCCCTGAACCTGCACCCTCCATAACATCCCTGTCTCACTGGAACGTACCAATGCAGAACTACAAACAAATATGCCCTGAACCTGTACCCGCCCATAACCTCCCTGTCTCACTGGAACGTACCACTGCAGAAATCCACACAAATATTCCCTGAACCTGTAACCTCCATACCCTCCCTGTCTCACTGGAACGTACCAATGCAGAACTACAAACAAATATGCCCTGAACCTGTACCCCTCCATAACTTCCCAGTCTCACTGGAACGTACCAATGCAGAACTACAAACAAATTTGCCCTGAACCTGTACCCCTCCATAACCTCCCTGTCTCACTGGAACGTACCAATGCAGAACTCCACACAAATATGCCCTGAACCTGCACCCTCCATAACCTCCCTGACTCACTGGCACGTACAAATGCAGAAATACACTCAAATATGCCCTGAACCTTTACCCCTCCATAACCTCCCAGTCTCACTGGAACGTACCATTGCAGAACACCACACAAATATGCCCTGAACGTCTACCCGCTCATAAGCTCCTTGTCTCACTGGAACGTACCAACGAAGAACTCCAAACAAATATGCCCTGAACCTGTACCCTCCATAACCTCCCTGTCTCACTGGAACGTACCAATGCAGAACTACACACAAATATGCCCTGAACCTGTACCCCTCCATAACCTCCCTGTCTCACTGGAACGCACCAATGCCGAACTCCACTCAAATATGCCCTGATCCTGTACCGTGCATAACCTCCCTGTCTCACTGGAACGTACCATTGCAGAACACCACACAAATATGCCCTGAACCTGTACCCCTCCATAACCTCCCTGTCTCACTGGAACGTACCAATGCAGAACTCCACACAAATATGCCCTGAACCTGTACCCGTCCATAAACTCCCTGTCTCACTGGAACGTACCAATGCAGAACTCCTCACAAATATGCACTGAACCTGTACCCCTCCATAACTTCCCTGTCTCACTGGAACGCACCAATGCCGAATTCCACTCAAATATGCCCTGAACCTGTACCCCTCCATAACCTTCTGTCTCACTGGAACGTACCATTGCAGAACACCACACAAATATGCCCTGAAAGTGTAACCGCCCATAACCTCCTTGTCTCACTGGAACGCACCAATGCAGAACTCCACACAAATTTGCCCTGAACCTGTACCCCTCCATAACCTCCCTGTCTCATTGGAACGTACCAATGCAGAACTCCACACAAATATGCCCTGAACCTGTACCCGCCCATAACCTCCTTGTCTCACTGGAACGTACCAACGCAGAACTCCACACAAATTTGCCCTGAACCTGTAACCCTCCATAACCTCCCTGTCTCACTGGAACGTACCAATGCAGAACTACAAACAAATATGCCCTGAACCTGTACCCCTCCATAACTTCCCAGTCTCACTGGAACGCAGCAATGCCGAACTCCACTCAAATATGCCCTGAACCTGTACCCCTCCATAACCTTCTGTCTCACTGGAAAGTACCATTGCAGAACACCACACAAATATGCCCTGAAAGTGTACCCGCCCATAAACTCCTTGTCTCACTGGAACGCACCAATGCAGAACTCCACACAAATTTGCCCTGAACCTGTACCCCTCCATAGCCTCCCTGTCTCACTGGAACGTACCAATGCAGAACTCCACACAAATATGCCCTGAACCTGCACCCTCCATAACCTCCCTGACTCACTGGAACGTACAAATGCAGAAATACACTCAAATATGCCCTGAACCTTTACCCCTCCATAACCTCCCAGTCTCACTGGAACGTACCATTGCAGAACACCACACAAATATGCCCTGAACGTCTACCCGCTCATAAGCTCCTTGTCTCACTGGAACGTACCAACGCAGAACTCCAAACAAATATGCCCTGAACCTGTACCCTCCATAACCTCCCAGTCTCACTGGAACGCACCAATGCCGAACTCCACTCAAATATGCCCTGATCCTGTACCGTGCATAACCTCCCTGTCTCACTGGAACGTACCATTGCAGAACACCACACAAATATGCCCTGAACCTGTACCCCTCCATAGCCACCCTGTCTCACTGGAACGTACCAATGCAGAACTCCACACAAATATGCCCTGAACCTGTAACCCTCCATAACCTCCCTGTCTCACTGGAACGTACCAATGCAGAACTACAAACAAATATGCCCTGAACCTGTACCCGCCCATAACCTCCCTGTCTCACTGGAACGTACCACTGCAGAAATCCACACAAATATTCCCTGAACCTGTAACCTCCATAACCTCCCTGTCTCACTGGAACGTACCAATGCAGAACTACAAACAAATATGCCCTGAACCTGTACCCCTCCATAACTTCCCAGTCTCACTGGAACGCAGCAATGCCGAACTCCACTCAAATATGCCCTGAACCTGTACCCCTCCATAACCTTCTGTCTCACTGGAAAGTACCATTGCAGAACACCACACAAATATGCCCTGAACCTGCACCCTCCATAACCTCCCTGACTCACTGGAACGTACAAATGCAGAAATACACTCAAATATGCCCTGAACCTTTACCCCTCCATAACCTCCCAGTCTCACTGGAACGTACCATTGCAGAACACCACACAAATATGCCCTGAACCTGTACCCCTCCATAAACTCCTTGTCTCACTGGAACGCACCAATGCAGAACTCCACACAAATTTGCCCTGAACCTGTACCCCTCCATAACCTCCCTGTCTCACTGGAACGTACCAATGCAGAACTCCACACAAATATGCCCTGAACCTGCACCCTCCATAACCTCCCTGACTCACTGGAACGTACAAATGCAGAAATACACTCAAATATGCCCTGAACCTTTACCCCTCCATAACCTCCCAGTCTCACTGGAACGTACCATTGCAGAACACCACACAAATATGCCCTGAACGTCTACCCGCTAATAAGCTCCTTGTCTCACTGGAACGTACCAACGCAGAACTCCACACAAATATGCCCTGAACCTGTACCCCTCCATAACCTCCCTGTCTCACTGGAACGCACCAATGCCGAACTCCACTCAAATATGCCCTGATCCTGTACCATGCATAAGCTCCCTGTCTCACTGGAACGTACCATTGCAGAACACCACACAAATATGCCCTGAACCTGTACCCCTCCATAACCTCCCTGTCTCACTGGAACGTACCAATGCAGAACTCCACACAAATATGCCCTGAACCTGTACCCGTCCATAAACTCCCTGTCTCATTGGATCGTCCCACTGCAGAACTCCACACAAATATGCCCTGAACCTGTACCCTCCATAACCTCCCTGTCTCACTGGAACGTACCAATGCAGAACTCCACTCAAATATGCCCTGATCCTGTACCGTGCATAACCTCCCTGTCTCACTTGAAATTACCAATGCAGAATTCCACAGAAATATGCCCTGAACGTGTACCCGCCCATAACCTCCTTGTCTCACTGGAACGCACCAATGCAGAACTCCACACAAATATGCCCTAAACCTGTACCCTCCATAACCTCCCTGTCTCACTGGAACGTACCAATGCAGAACTACACACACATATGCCATGAACCTGTACCCCTCCATAACCTCCCTGTCTCACTGGAACGTACCAACGCAGAACTACAAACAAATATGCCCTGAACCTGTACCACTCCATAACCTCCCGGACTCACTGGAACGCACCAATGCCGAACTCCACTCAAATATGCCCTGATCCTGTACCGTGCATAACCTCCCTGTCTCACTGGAACGTACCATTGCAGAACACCACACAAATATGCCCTGAACCTGTACCCCTCCATAACCTCCCTGTCTCACTGGAACTTACCAATGCAGAACTCCACACAAATATGCCCTGAACCTGTACCCGTCCATAAACTCCCTGTCTCAATGGATCGTCCCACTGCAGAACTCCACACAAATATGCCATGGACCGGTACCCTCCATAACCTCCCTGTCTCACTGGAAAGTACCAATGCAGAACTCCACACAAATATGCCCTGAACCTGTACCCGACCATAACATACTTGTCTCAATGGAACGTACCACTGCAGAACTCCACACAAATATGCCCTGAACCTGTACCACTCCATAACCTCCCGGACTCACTGGAACGTACCAATGCAGAAATCCACACAAATATGCCCTGAACCTGCACCCCTCCATAACTTCGCTGTCTCACTGGAACGCACCAATGCCGAACTCCACTCAAATATGCCCTAAACCTGTACCCCTCCATAACCTTCTGTCTCACTGGAACTTACCATTGCAGAACACCACACAAATATGCCCTGAAACTGTACCCGCCCATAACCTCCTTGTCTCACTGCAACGCACCAATGCAGAAATACACTCAAATATGCCCTGAACCTTTACCCCTCCATAACCTCCCAGTCTCACTGGAACGTACCATTGCAGAACACCACACAAATATGCCCTGAACCTGTACCCCTCCATAAACTCCTTGTCTCACTGGAACGCACCAATGCAGAACTCCACACAAATTTGCCCTGAACCTGTACCCCTCCATAACCTCCCTGTCTCACTGGAACGTACCAATGCAGAACTCCACACAAATATGCCCTGAACCTGCACCCTCCATAACCTCCCTGACTCACTGGAACGTACAAATGCAGTAATACACTCAAATATGCCCTGAACCTTTACCCCTCCATAACCTCCCAGTCTCACTGGAACGTACCATTGCAGAACACCACACAAATATGCCCTGAACGTCTACCCGCTCATAAGCTCCTTGTCTCACTGGAACGTACCAACGCAGAACTCCACACAAATATGCCCTGAACCTGTACCCCTCCATAACCTCCCTGTCTCACTGGAACGCACCAATGCCGAACTCCACTCAAATATGCCCTGATCCTGTACCATGCATAAGCTCCCTGTCTCACTGGAACGTACCATTGCAGAACACCACACAAATATGCCCTGAACCTGTACCCCTCCATAACCTCCCTGTCTCACTGGAACGTACCAATGCAGAACTCCACACAAATATGCCCTGAACCTTTACCCGTCCATAAACTCCCTGTCTCATTGGATCGTCCCACTGCAGAACTCCACACAAATATGCCCTGAACCTGTACCCTCCATAACCTCCCTGTCTCACTGGAACGTACCAATGCAGAACTCCACTCAAATATGCCCTGATCCTGTACCGTGCATAACCTCCCTGTCTCACTTGAAATTACCAATGCAGAATTCCACAGAAATATGCCCTGAACGTGTACCCGCCCATAACCTCCTTGTCTCACTGGAACGCACCAATGCAGAACTCCACACAAATATGCCCTAAACCTGTACCCTCCATAACCTCCCTGTCTCACTGGAACGTACCAATGCAGAACTCCACACAAATATGCCCTGAACCTGCACCCTCCATAACCTCCCTGACTCACTGGAACGTACAAATGCAGAAATACACTCAAATATGCCCTGAACCTTTACCCCTCCATAACCTCCCAGTCTCACTGGAACGTACCATTGCAGAACACCACACAAATATGCCCTGAACGTCTACCCGCTCATAAGCTCCTTGTCTCACTGGAACGTACCAACGCAGAACTCCACACAAATATGCCCTGAACCTGTACCCCTCCATAACCTCCCTGTCTCACTGGAACGCACCAATGCCGAACTCCACTCAAATATGCCCTGATCCTGTACCATGCATAAGCTCCCTGTCTCACTGGAACGTACCATTGCAGAACACCACACAAATATGCCCTGAACCTGTACCCCTCCATAACCTCCCTGTCTCACTGGAACGTACCAATGCAGAACTCCACACAAATATGCCCTGAACCTGTACCCGTCCATAAACTCCCTGTCTCATTGGATCGTCCCACTGCAGAACTCCACACAAATATGCCCTGAACCTGTACCCTCCATAACCTCTCTGTCTCACTGGAACGTACCAATGCAGAACTCCACTCAAATATGCCCTGATCCTGTACCGTGCATAACCTCCCTGTCTCACTTGAAATTACCAATGCAGAATTCCACAGAAATATGCCCTGAACGTGTACCCGCCCATAACCTCCTTGTCTCACTGGAACGCACCAATGCAGAACTCCACACAAATATGCCCTAAACCTGTACCCTCCATAACCTCCCTGTCTCACTGGAACGTACCAATGCAGAACTACACACACATATGCCATGAACCTGTACCCCTCCATAACCTCCCTGTCTCACTGGAACGTACCAACGCAGAACTACAAACAAATATGCCCTGAACCTGTACCACTCCATAACCTCCCGGACTCACTGGAACGCACCAATGCCGAACTCCACACAAATATGCCCTGAACCTGTACCCGTCCATAAACTCCCTGTCTCAATGGATCGTCCCACTGCAGAACTCCACACAAATATGCCATGGACCGGTACCCTCCATAACCTCCCTGTCTCACTGGAAAGTACCAATGCAGAACTCCACACAAATATGCCCTGAACCTGTACCCGACCATAACATCCTTGTCTCAATGGAACGTACCACTGCAGAACTCCACACAAATATGCCCTGAACCTGTACCACTCCATAACCTCCCCGACTCACTGGAACGTACCAATGCAGAAATCCACACAAATATGCCCTGAACCTGCACCCCTCCATAACTTCGCTGTCTCACTGGAACGCACCAATGCCGAACTCCACTCAAATATGCCCTAAACCTGTACCCCTCCATAACCTTCTGTCTCACTGGAACTTACCATTGCAGAACACCACACAAATATGCCCTGAAACTGTACCCGCCCATAACCTCCTTGTCTCACTGCAACGCACCAATGCAGAACTCCACACAAATTTGCCCTGAACCTGTACCCCTCCATAACCTCCCTGACTCACTGGAACGTACCATTGCAGAACACCACACAAATATGCCCTGAAAGTGTACCCGCCCATAAACTCCTTGTCTCACTGGAACGCACCAATGCAGAACTCCACACAAATTTGCCCTGAACCTGTACCCCTCCATAACCTCCCTGTCTCACTGGTACGCACCAATGCCGAACTCCACTCAAATATGCCCTGATCCTGTACCGTGCATAACCTCCCTGTCTCACTGGAACGTACCATTGCAGAACACCACACAAATATGCCCTGAACCTGTACCCCTCCATAACCTCCCTGTCTCACTGGAACGTACCAATGCAGAACTCCACACAAATATGCCCTGAACCTGTACCCGTCCATAAACTCCCTGTCTCATTGGATCGTCCCACTGCAGAACTCCACACAAATATGCCATGGACCGGTACCCTCCATAACCTCCCTGTCTCACTGGAAAGTACCAATGCAGAACTCCACACAAATATGCCCTGAACCTGTACCCGACCATAACATCCTTGTCTCAATGGAACGTACCACTGCAGAACTCCACACAAATATGCCCTGAACCTGTACCCTCCATAACCTCCCTGTCTCACTGGAACGTACCAATGCAGAACTCCACTCAAATATGCCCTGATCCTGTACCGTGCATAACCTCCCTGTCTCACTTGAATTTACCAATGCAGAATTCCACAGAAATATGCCCTGAACGTGTACCCGCCCATAACCTCCTTGTCTCACTGGAACGCACCAATGCAGAACTCCACACAAATATGCCCTAAAGCTGTACCCTCCATAACCTCCCTGTCTCACTGGAACGTACCAATGCAGAACTACACACACATATGCCATGAACCTGTACCCCTCCATAACCTCCCTGTCTCACTGGAACTTACCAATGCAGAACTACAAACAAATATGCCCTGAACCTGTACCACTCCATAACCTCCCGGACTCACTGGAACGTACCAATGCAGAAATCCACACAAATATGCCCTGAACCTGCACCCCTCCATAACTTCCCTGTCTCACTGGAACGCACCAATGCCGAACTCCACTCAAATATGCCCTGAACCTGTACCCCTCCATAACCTCCCTGTCTCACTGGAACGTACCATTGCAGAACACCACACAAATATGCCCTGAAAGTGTACCCGCCCATAAACTCCTTGTCTCACTGGAACGCACCAATGCAGAACTCCACACAAATCTGCCCTGAACCTGTACCCCTCCATAACCTCCCTGTCTCACTGGAACGTACCAATGCAGAACTCCACACAAATATGCCCTGGACCTGCACCCTCCATAACCTCCCTGACTCACTGGAACGTACAAATGCAGAAATACACTCAAATATGCCCTGAACCTTTACCCCTCCATAACCTCCCAGTCTCACTGGAACGTACCATTGCAGAACACCACACAAATATGCCCTGAACGTCTACCCGCTCATAAGCTCCTTGTCTCACTGGAACGTACCAACGCAGAACTCCAAACAAATATGCCCTGAACCTGTAACCTCCATAACCTCCCTGTCTCACTGGAACGTACCAATGCAGAACTACACACAAATATGCCCTGAACCTGTACCCCTCCATAACCTCCCTGTCTCACTGGAACGCACCAATGCCGAACACCACTCAAATATGCCCTGATCCTGTACCGTGCATAACCTCCCTGTCTCACTGGAACGTACCATTGCAGAACACCACACAAATATGCCCTGAACCTGTACCCCTCCATAACCTCCCTGTCTCACTGGAACGTACCAATGCAGAACTCCACACAAATATGCCCTGAACCGGTACCCGTCCATAAACTCCCTGTCTCATTGGATCGTCCCACTGCAGAACTCCACACAAATATGCCATGGACCGGTACCCTCCATAACCTCCCTGTCTCACTGGAAAGTACCAATGCAGAACTCCACACAAATATGCCCTGAACCTGTACCCTCCATAACCTCCCTGTCTCACTGGAACGTACCAATGCAGAACTACACACAAATATGCCCTGAACCTGTAGCCCTCCATAACCTCCCTGTCTCACTGGAACGTACCAATGCAGAACTCCTCACAAATATGCACTGAACCTGTACCCCTCCATAACTTCCCTGTCTCACTGGAACGCACCAATGCCGAATTCCACTCAAATATGCCCTGAACCTGTACCCCTCCATAACCTTCTGTCTCACTGGAAAATACCATTGCAGAACACCACACAAATATGCCCTGAAAGTGTAACCGCCCATAACCTCCTTGTCTCACTGGAACGCACCAATGCAGAACTCCACACAAATTTGCCCTGAACCTGTACCCCTCCATAACCTCCCTGTCTCACTGGAACGTACCAATGCAGAACTCCACACAAATATGCCCTGAACCTGTACCATGCATAACCTCCCTGTCTCACTGGAACGTACCATTGCAGAACACCACACAAATATGCCCTGAACCTGTACCCCTCCATAACCTCCCTGTCTCACTGGAACGTACCAATGCAGAACTCCACACAAATATGCCCTGAACCTGTACCCGTCCATAAACTCCCTGTCTCATTGGATCGTCCCACTGCAGAACTCCACACAAATATGCCCTGAACCTGTACCCTCCATAACCTCTCTGTCTCACTGGAACGTACCAATGCAGAACTCCACTCAAATATGCCCTGATCCTGTACCGTGCATAACCTCCCTGTCTCACTTGAAATTACCAATGCAGAATTCCACAGAAATATGCCCTGATCGTGTAACCGCCCATAACCTCCTTGTCTCAATGGAACGCACCAATGCAGAACTCCACACAAATATGCCCTAAACCTGTACCCTCCATAACCTCCCTGTCACACTGGAACGTACCAATGCAGAACTACACACACATATGCCATGAACCTGTACCCCTCCATAACCTCCCTGTCTCACTGGAACGTACCAACGCAGAACTACAAACAAATATGCCCTGAACCTGTACCACTCCATAACCTCCCGGACTCACTGGAACGCACCAATGCCGAACTCCACTCAAATATGCCCTGATCCTGTACCGTGCATAACCTCCCTGTCTCACTGGAACGTACCATTGCAGAACACCACACAAATATGCCCTGAACCTGTACCCCTCCATAACCTCCCTGTCTCACTGGAACGTACCAATGCAGAACTCCACACAAATATGCCCTGAACCTGTACCCGTCCATAAACTCCCTGTCTCATTGGATCGTCCCACTGCAGAACTCCACACAAATATGCCATGGACCGGTACCCTCCATAACCTCCCTGTCTCACTGGAAAGTACCAATGCAGAACTCCACACAAATATGCCCTGAACCTGTACCCGACCATAACATCCTTGTCTCAATGGAACGTACCACTGCAGAACTCCACACAAATATGCCCTGAACCTGTACCACTCCATAACCTCCCGGACTCACTGGAACGTACCAATGCAGAAATCCACAGAAATATGCCCTGAACCTGCACCCCTCCATAACTTCGCTGTCTCACTGGAACGCACCAATGCCGAACTCCACTCAAATATGCCCTGAACCTGTACCCCTCCATAACCTTCTGTCTCACTGGAACTTACCATTGCAGAACACCACACAAATATGCCCTGAAACTGTACCCGCCCATAACCTCCTTGTCTCACTGCAACGCACCAATGCAGAACTCCACACAAATTTGCCCTGAACCTGTACACCTCCATAACCTCCCTGTCTCACTGGAACGTACCATTGCAGAACACCACACAAATATGCCCTGAAAGTGTACCCGCCCATAAACTCCTTGTCTCACTGGAACGCACCAATGCAGAACTCCACACAAATTTGCCCTGAACCTGTACCCCTCCATAACCTCCCTGTCTCACTGGAACGCACCAATGCCGAACTCCACTCAAATATGCCCTGATCCTGTACCGTGCATAACCTCCCTGTCTCACTGGAACGTACGATTGCAGAACACCACACAAATATGCCCTGAACCTGTACCCCTCCATAACCTCCCTGTCTCACTGGAACGTACCAATGCAGAACTCCACACAAATATGCCCTGAACCTGTACCCGTCCATAAACTCCCTGTCTCATTGGATCGTCCCACTGCAGAACTCCACACAAATATGCCATGGACCGATACCCTCCATAACCTCCCTGTCTCACTGGAAAGTACCAATGCAGAACTCCACACAAATATGCCCTGAACCTGTACCCTCCATAACCTCCCTGTCTCACTGGAACGTACCAATGCAGAACTACACACAAATATGCCCTGAACCTGTAGCCCTCCATAACCTCCCTGTCTCACTGGAACGTACCAATGCAGAACTCCTCACAAATATGCACTGAACCTGTACCCGTCCATAACTTCCCTGTCTCACTGGAACGCACCAATGCCGAATTCCACTCAAATATGCCCTGAACCTGTACCCCTCCATAACCTTCTGTCTCACTGGAAAATACCATTGCAGAACACCACACAAATATGCCCTGAAAGTGTAACCGCCCATAACCTCCTTGTCTCACTGGAACGCACCAATGCAGAACTCCACACAAATTTGCCCTGAACCTGTACCCCTCCATAACCTCCCTGTCTCACTGGAACGTACCAATGCAGAACTCCACACAAATATGCCCTGAACCTGTACCATGCATAACCTCCCTGTCTCACTGGAACGTACCATTGCAGAACACCACACAAATATGCCCTGAACCTGTACCCCTCCATAACCTCCCTGTCTCACTGGAACGTACCAATGCAGAACTCCACACAAATATGCCCTGAACCTGTACCCGTCCATAAACTCCCTGTCTCATTGGATCGTCCCACTGCAGAACTCCACACAAATATGCCCTGAACCTGTACCCTCCATAACCTCTCTGTCTCACTGGAACGTACCAATGCAGAACTCCACTCAAATATGCCCTGATCCTGTACCGTGCATAACCTCCCTGTCTCACTTGAAATTACCAATGCAGAATTCCACAGAAATATGCCCTGAACGTGTACCCGCCCATAACCTCCTTGTCTCACTGGAACGCACCAATGCAGAACTCCGCACAAATATGCCCTAAACCTGTACCCTCCATAACCTCCCTGTCTCACTGGAACGTACCAATGCAGAACTACACACACATATGCCATGAACCTGTACCCCTCCATAACCTCCCTGTCTCACTGGAACGTACCAACGCAGAACTACAAACAAATATGCCCTGAACCTGTACCACTCCATAACCTCCCGGACTCACTGGAACGCACCAATGCCGAACTCCACTCAAATATGCCCTGATCCTGTACCGTGCATAACCTCCCTGTCTCACTGGAACGTACCATTGCAGAACACCACACATATATGCCCTGAACCTGTACCCCTCCATAACCTCCCTGTCTCACTGGAACGTACCAATTCAGAACTCCACACAAATATGCCCTGAACCTGTACCCGTCCATAAACTCCCTGTCTCATTGGATCGTCCCACTGCAGAACTCCACACAAATATGCCATGGACCGGTACCCTCCATAACCTCCCTGTCTCACTGGAAAGTACCAATGCAGAACTCCACACAAATATGCCCTGAACCTGTACCCGACCATAACATCCTTCTCTCAATGGAACGTACCACTGCAGAACTCCACACAAATATGCCCTGAACCTGTACCACTCCATAACCTCCCGGACTCACTGGAACGTACCAATGCAGAAATCCACACAAATATGCCCTGACCCTGCACCCCTCCATAACTTCGCTGTCTCACTGGAACGCACCAATGCCGAACTCCACTCAAATATGCCCTGAACCTGTACCCCTCCATAACCTTCTGTCTCACTGGAACTTACCATTGCAGAACACCACACAAATATGCCCTGAAACTGTACCCGCCCATAACCTCCTTGTCTCACTGCAACGCACCAATGCAGAACTCCACACAAATTTGCCCTGAACCTGTACCCCTCCATAACCTCCCTGTCTCACTGGAACGTACCATTGCAGAACACCACACAAATATGCCCTGAAAGTGTACCCGCCCATAAACTCCTTGTCTCACTGGAACGCACCAATGCAGAACTCCACACAAATTTGCCCTGAACCTGTACCCCTCCATAACCTCCCTGTCTCACTGGAACGCACCAATGCCGAACTCTACTCAAATATGCCCTGATCCTGTACCGTGCATAACCTCCCTGTCTCACTGGAACGTACGATTGCAGAACACCACACAAATATGCCCTGAACCTGTACCCCTCCATAACCTCCCTGTCTCACTGGAACGTACCAATGCAGAACTCCACACAAATATGCCCTGAACCTGTACCCGTCCATAAACTCCCTGTCTCATTGGATCGTCCCACTGCAGAACTCCACACAAATATGCCATGGACCGGTACCCTCCATAACCTCCCTGTCTCACTGGAAAGTACCAATGCAGAACTCCACACAAATATGCCCTGAACCTGTACCCGACCATAACATCCTTGTCTCAATGGAACGTACCACTGCAGAACTCCACACAAATATGCCCTGAACCTGTACCCTCCATAACCTCCCTGTCTCACTGGAACGTACCAATGCAGAACTCCACTCAAATATGCCCTGATCCTGTACCGTGCATAACCTCCCTGTCTCACTTGAAATTACCAATGCAGAATTCCACAGAAATATGCCCTGAACGTGTACCGGCCCATAACCTCCTTGTCTCACTGGAACGCACCAATGCAGAACTCCACACAAATATGCCCTAAACCTGTACCCTCCATAACCTCCCTGTCTCACTGGAACGTACCAATGCAGAACTACACACACATATGCCATGAACCTGTACCCCTCCATAACCTCCCTGTCTCACTGGAACGTACCAATGCAGAACTACAAACAAATATGCCCTGAACCTGTACCACTCCATAACCTCCCGGACTCACTGGAACGTACCAATGCAGAAATCCACACAAATATGCCCTGAACCTGCACCCCTCCATAACTTCCCTGTCTCACTGGAACGCACCAATGCCGAACTCCACTCAAATATGCCCTGAACCTGTACCCCTCCATAACCTTCTGTCTCACTGGAACTTACCATTGCAGAACACCACACAAATATGCCCTGAAAGGGTACCCGCCCATAACCTCCTTGTCTCACTGCAACGCACCAATGCAGAACTCCACACAAATTTGCCCTGAACCTGTACCCCTCCATAACCTCCCTGTCTCACTGGAACGTACCATTGCAGAACACCACACAAATATGCCCTGAAAGTGTACCCGCCCATAAACTCCTTGTCTCACTGGAACGCACCAATGCAGAACTCCACACAAATTTGCCCTGAACCTGTACCCCTCCATAACCTCCCTGTCTCACTGGAACGCACCAATGCCGAACTCCACTCAAATATGCCCTGATCCTGTACCGTGCATAACCTCCCTGTCTCACTGGAACGTACGATTGCAGAACACCACACAAATATGCCCTGAACCTGTACCCCTCCATAACCTCCCTGTCTCACTGGAACGTACCAATGCAGAACTCCACACAAATATGCCCTGAACCTGTACCCGTCCATAAACTCCCTGTCTCATTGGATCGTCCCACTGCAGAACTCCACACAAATATGCCATGGACCGGTACCCTCCATAACCTCCCTGTCTCACTGGAAAGTACCAATGCAGAACTCCACACAAATATGCCCTGAACCTGTACCCTCCATAACCTCCCTGTCTCACTGGAACGTACCAATGCAGAACTACACACAAATATGCCCTGAACCTGTAGCCCTCCATAACCTCCCTGTCTCACTGGAACGTACCAATGCAGAACTCCTCACAAATATGCACTGAACCTGTACCCCTCCATAACTTCCCTGTCTCACTGGAACGCACCAATGCCGAATTCCACTCAAATATGCCCTGAACCTGTACCCCTCCGTAACCTTCTGTCTCACTGGAAAATACCATTGCAGAACACCACACAAATATGCCCTGAAAGTGTAACCGCCCATAACCTCCTTGTCTCACTGGAACGCACCAATGCAGAACTCCACACAAATTTGCCCTGAACCTGTACCCCTCCATAACCTCCCTGTCTCACTGGAACGTACCAATGCAGAACTCCACACAAATATGCCCTGAACCTGTACCATGCATAACCTCCCTGTCTCACTGGAACGTACCATTGCAGAACTCCACACAAATATGCCCTGAACCTGTACCCCTCCATAACCTCCCTGTCTCACTGGAACGTACCAATGCAGAACTCCACACAAATATGCCCTGAACCTGTACCCGTCCATAAACTCCCTGTCTCATTGGATCGTCCCACTGCAGAACTCCACACAAATATGCCCTGAACCTGTACCCTCCATAACCTCTCTGTCTCACTGGAACGTACCAATGCAGAACTCCACTCAAATATGCCCTGATCCTGTACCGTGCATAACCTCCCTGTCTCACTTGAAATTACCAATGCAGAATTCCACAGAAATATGCCCTGAACGTGTACCCGCCCATAACCTCCTTGTCTCACTGGAACGCACCAATGCAGAACTCCACACAAATATGCCCTAAACCTGTACCCTCCATAACCTCCCTGTCTCACTGGAACGTACCAATGCAGAACTACACACACATATGCCATGAACCTGTACCCCTCCATAACCTCCCTGTCTCACTGGAACGTACCAACGCAGAACTACAAACAAATATGCCCTGAACCTGTACCACTCCATAACCTCCCGGACTCACTGGAACGCACCAATGCCGAACTCCACTCAAATATGCCCTGATCCTGTACCGTGCATAACCTCCCTGTCTCACTGGAACGTACCATTGCAGAACACCACACAAATATGCCCTGAACCTGTACCCCTCCATAACCTCCCTGTCTCACTGGATCGTCCCACTGCAGAACTCCACACAAATATGCCATGGACCGGTACCCTCCATAACCTCCCTGTCTCACTGGAAAGTACCAATGCAGAACTCCACACAAATATGCCCTGAACCTGTACCCGACCATAACATCCTTGTCTCAATGGAACGTACCACTGCAGAACTCCACACAAATATGCCCTGAACCTGTACCACTCCATAACCTCCCGGACTCACTGGAACGTACCAATGCAGAAATCCACACAAATATGCCCTGAACCTGCACCCCTCCATAACTTCGCTGTCTCACTGGAACGCACCAATGCCGAACTCCACTCAAATATGCCCTGAACCTGTACCCCTCCATAACCTTCTGTCTCACTGGAACTTACCATTGCAGAACACCACACAAATATGCCCTGAAACTGTACCCGCCCATAACCTCCTTGTCTCACTGCAACGCACCAATGCAGAACTCCACACAAATTTGCCCTGAACCTGTACCCCTCCATAACCTCCCTGTCTCACTGGAACGTACCATTGCAGAACACCACACAAATATGCCCTGAAAGTGTACCCGCCCATAAACTCCTTGTCTCACTGGAACGCACCAATGCAGAACTCCACACAAATTTGCCCTGAACCTGTACCCCTCCATAACCTCCCTGTCTCACTGGAACGCACCAATGCCGAACTCTACTCAAATATGCCCTGATCCTGTACCGTGCATAACCTCCCTGTCTCACTGGAACGTACGATTGCAGAACACCACACAAATATGCCCTGAACCTGTACCCCTCCATAACCTCCCTGTCTCACTGGAACGTACCAATGCAGAACTCCACACAAATATGCCCTGAACCTGTACCCGTCCATAAACACCCTGTCTCATTGGATCGTCCCACTGCAGAACTCCACACAAATATGCCATGGACCGGTACCCTCCATAACCTCCCTGTCTCACTGGAAAGTACCAATGCAGAACTCCACAGAAATATGCCCTGAACCTGTACCCGACCATAACATCCTTGTCTCAATGGAACGTACCACTGCAGAACTCCACACAAATATGCCCTGAACCTGTACCCTCCATAACCTCCCTGTCTCACTGGAACGTACCAATGCAGAACTCCACTCAAATATGCCCTGATCCTGTACCGTGCATAACCTCCCTGTCTCACTTGAAATTACCAATGCAGAATTCCACAGAAATATGCCCTGAACGTGTACCCGCCCATAACCTCCTTGTCTCACTGGAACGCACCAATGCAGAACTCCACACAAATATGCCCTAAACCTGTACCCTCCATAACCTCCCTGTCTCACTGGAACGTACCAATGCAGAACTACACACACATATGCCATGAACCTGTACCCCTCCATAACCTCCCTGTCTCACTGGAACGTACCAATGCAGAACTACAAACAAATATGCCCTGAACCTGTACCACTCCATAACCTCCCGGACTCACTGGAACGTACCAATGCAGAAATCCACACAAATATGCCCTGAACCTGCAGCCCTCCATAACTTCCCTGTCTCACTGGAACGCACCAATGCCGAACTCCACTCAAATATGCCCTGAACCTGTACCCCTCCATAACCTTCTGTCTCACTGGAACTTACCATTGCAGAACACCACACAAATATGCCCTGAAAGGGTACCCGCCCATAACCTCCTTGTCTCACTGCAACGCACCAATGCAGAACTCCACACAAATTTGCCCTGAACCTGTACCCCTCCATAACCTCCCTGTCTCACTGGAACGTACCATTGCAGAACACCACACAAATATGCCCTGAAAGTGTACCCGCCCATAAACTCCTTGTCTCACTGGAACGCACCAATGCAGAAAACCACACAAATATGCCCTGAACGTCTACCCGCTCATAAGCTCCTTGTCTCACTGGAACGTACCAACGCAGAACTCCAAACAAATATGCCCTGAACCTGTACCCTCCATAACCTCCCTGTCTCACTGGAACGTACCAATGCAGAACGACACACAAATATGCCCTGAACCTGTACCCCTCCATAACCTCCCTGTCTCACTGGAACGCACCAATGCCGAACTCCACTCAAATATGCCCTGATCCTGTACCGTCCATAAACTCCCTGTCTCATTGGATCGTCCCACTGCAGAACTCCACACAAATATGCCATGGACCGGTAGCCTCCATAACCTCCCTGTCTCACTGGAAAGTACCAATGCAGGACTCCACACAAATATGCCCTGAACCTGTACCCTCCATAACCTCCCTGTCTCACTGGAACGTACCAATGCAGAACTACACACAAATATGCCCTGAACCTGTAGCCCTCCATAACCTCCCTGTCTCACTGGAACGTACCAATGCAGAACTCCTCACAAATATGCACTGAACCTGTACCCCTCCATAACTTCCCTGTCTCACTGGAACGCACCAATGCCGAATTCCACTCAAATATGCCCTGAACCTGTACCCCTCCATAACCTTCTGTCTCACTGGAAAATACCATTGCAGAACACCACACAAATATGCCCTGAAATTGTAACCGCCCATAACCTCCTTGTCTCACTGGAACGTACCAATGCAGAACTCCACACAAATATGCCCTGAACCTGTACCCGCCCATAACCCCCCTGTCTCACTAGAACGTACCACTGCAGAAATCTACACAAATATTCCCTGAACCTGTAACCTCCATAACCTCCCTGTCTCACTGGAACGTACCAATGCAGAACTACAAACAAATATGCCCTGAACCTGTACCCCTCCATAACTTCCCAGTCTCACTGGAACGCAGCAATGCCGAACTCCACTCAAATATGCCCTGAACCTGTACCCGTCCATAACCTTCTGTCTCACTGGAAAGTACCATTGCAGAACACCACACAAATATGCCCTGAAAGTGTACCCGCCCATAAACTCCTTGTCTCACTGGAACGCACCAATGCAGAACTCCACACAAATTTGCCCTGACCCTGTACCCGTCCATAACCTCCCTGTCTCACTGGAACGTACCAATGCAGAACTCCACACAAATATGCCCTGAACCTGCACCCTCCATAACCTCCCTGACTCACTGGAACGTACAAATGCAGAAATACACTCAAATATGCCCTGAACCTTTACCCCTCCATAACCTCCCAGTCTCACTGGAACGTACCATTGCAGAACACCACACAAATATGCCCTGAACGTCTACCCGCTCATAAGCTCCTTGTCTCACTGGAACGTACCAACGCAGAACTCCAAACAAATATGCCCTGAACCTGTACCCTCCAAAACCTCCCTGTCTCACTGGAACGTACCAATGCAGAACTACACACAAATATGCCCTGATCCTGTACCGTGCATAACCTCCCTGTCTCACTGGAACGTACCATTGCAGAACACCACACAAATATGCCCTGAACCTGTACCCCTCCATAACCTCCCTGTCTCACTGGAAAGTACCAATGCAGAACTCCACACAAATATGCCCTGAACCTGTACCCGACCATAACCTCCTTGTCTCAATGGAACGTACCACTGCAGAACTCCACACAAATATGCCCTGAACCTGTACCCCTCCATAACCTCCCTGTCTCACTGGAAAGTACCAATGCAGAACTCCACACAAATATGCCCTGAACCTCTACCCGACCATAACCTCCTTGTCTCACTGGAACTTACCATTGCAGAACACCACACAAATATGCCCTGAAAGGGTACCCGCCCATAACCTCCCTGTCTCACTGGAACGTACCACTGCAGAAATCCACACAAATATTCCCTGAACCTGTAACCTCCATAAACTCCCTGTCTCACTGGAACGTACCAATGCAGAACTACAAACAAATATGCCCTGAACCTGTACCCCTCCATAACTTCCCAGTCTCACTGGAACGCAGCAATGCCGAACTCCACTCAAATATGCCCTGAACCTGTCCCCCTCCATAACCTTCTGTCTCACTGGAAAGTACCATTGCAGAACACCACACAAATATGCCCTGAAAGTGTACCCGCCCATAAACTCCTTGTCTCACTGGAACGCACCAATGCAGAACTCCACACAAATTTGCCCTGAACCTGTACCCCTCCATAACCTCCCTGTCTCACTGGAACGTACCAATGCAGAACTCCACACAAATATGCCCTGAACCTGTACCCGCCCATAACCTCCTTGTCTCACTGGAACGTACCAACGCAGAACTCCACACAAATTTGCCCTGAACCTGTAACCCTCCATAACCTCCCTGTCTCACTGGAACGTACCAATGCAGAACTACAAACAAATATGCCCTGAACCTGTACCCGCCCATAACCCCCCTGTCTCACTAGAACGTACCACTGCAGAAATCTACACAAATATTCCCTGAACCTGTAACCTCCATAACCTCCCTGTCTCACTGGAACGTACCAATGCAGAACTACAAACAAATATGCCCTGAACCTGTACCCCTCCATAACTTCCCAGTCTCACTGGAACGCAGCAATGCCGAACTCCACTCAAATATGCCCTGAACCTGTACCCCTCCATAACCTTCTGTCTCACTGGAAAGTACCATTGCAGAACACCACACAAATATGCCCTGAAAGTGTACCCGCCCATAAACTCCTTGTCTCACTGGAACGCACCAATGCAGAACTCCACACAAATTTGCCCTGAACCTGTACCCCTCCATAACCTCCCTGTCTCACTGGAACGTACCAATGCAGAACTCCACACAAATATGCCCTGAACCTGTACCCGCCCATAACCTCCTTGTCTCACTGGAACGTACCAACGCAGAACTCCACACAAATTTGCCCTGAACCTGTAACCCTCCATAACCTCCCTGTCTCACTGGAACGTACCAATGCAGAACTACAAACAAATATGCCCTGAACCTGTACCCGCCCATAACCCCCCTGTCTCACTAGAACGTACCACTGCAGAAATCTACACAAATATTCCCTGAACCTGTAACCTCCATAACCTCCCTGTCTCACTGGAACGTACCAATGCAGAACTACAAACAAATATGCCCTGAACCTGTACCCCTCCATAACTTCCCAGTCTCACTGGAACGCAGCAATGCCGAACTCCACTCAAATTTGCCCTGAACCTGTACCCCTCCATAACCTTCTGTCTCACTGGAAAGTACCATTGCAGAACACCACACAAATATGCCCTGAAAGTGTACCCGCCCATAAACTCCTTGTCTCACTGGAACGCACCAATGCAGAAAACCACACAAATATGCCCTGAACGTCTACCCGCTCATAAGCTCCTTGTCTCACTGGAACGTACCAACGCAGAACTCCAAACAAATATGCCCTGAACCTGTACCCTCCATAACCTCCCTGTCTCACTGGAACGTACCAATGCAGAACGACACACAAATATGCCCTGAACCTGTACCCCTCCATAACCTCCCTGTCTCACTGGAACGCACCAATGCCGAACTCCACTCAAATATGCCCTGATCCTGTACCGTGCATAACCTCCCTGTCTCACTGGAACGTACCATTGCAGAACACCACACAAATATGCCCTGAACCTGTACCCCTCCATAACCTCCCTGTCTCACTGGAACGTACCAATGCAGAACTCCACACAAATATGCCCTGAACCTGTACCCGTCCATAAACTCCCTGTCTCATTGGATCGTCCCACTGCAGAACTCCACACAAATATGCCATGGACCGGTAGCCTCCATAACCTCCCTGTCTCACTGGAACGTACCAATGCAGAACTACACACAAATATGCCCTGAACCTGTAGCCCTCCATAACCTCCCTGTCTCACTGGAACGTACCAATGCAGAACTCCTCACAAATATGCACTGAACCTGTACCCTCCATAACCTCCCTGTCTCACTGGAACGTACCAATGCAGAACTACACACAAATATGCCCTGAACCTGTAGCCCTCCATAACCTCCCTGTCTCACTGGAACGTACCAATGCAGAACTCCTCACAAATATGCACTGAACCTGTACCCCTCCATAACTTCCCTGTCTCACTGGAACGCACCAATGCCGAATTCCACTCAAATATGCCCTGAACCTGTACCCCTCCATAACCTTCTGTCTCACTGGAAAATACCATTGCAGAACACCACACAAATATGCCCTGAAATTGTAACCGCCCATAACCTCCTTGTCTCACTGGAACGTACCAATGCAGAACTCCACACAAATATGCCCTGAACCTGTACCCGCCCATAACCCCCCTGTCTCACTAGAACGTACCACTGCAGAAATCTACACAAATATTCCCTGAACCTGTAACCTCCATAACCTCCCTGTCTCACTGGAACGTACCAATGCAGAACTACAAACAAATATGCCCTGAACCTGTACCCCTCCATAACTTCCCAGTCTCACTGGAACGCAGCAATGCCGAACTCCACTCAAATATGCCCTGAACCTGTACCCGTCCATAACCTTCTGTCTCACTGGAAAGTACCATTGCAGAACACCACACAAATATGCCCTGAAAGTGTACCCGCCCATAAACTCCTTGTCTCACTGGAACGCACCAATGCAGAACTCCACACAAATTTGCCCTGACCCTGTACCCGTCCATAACCTCCCTGTCTCACTGGAACGTACCAATGCAGAACTCCACACAAATATGCCCTGAACCTGCACCCTCCATAACCTCCCTGACTCACTGGAACGTACAAATGCAGAAATACACTCAAATATGCCCTGAACCTTTACCCCTCCATAACCTCCCAGTCTCACTGGAACGTACCATTGCAGAACACCACACAAATATGCCCTGAACGTCTACCCGCTCATAAGCTCCTTGTCTCACTGGAACGTACCAACGCAGAACTCCAAACAAATATGCCCTGAACCTGTACCCTCCAAAACCTCCCTGTCTCACTGGAACGTACCAATGCAGAACTACACACAAATATGCCCTGATCCTGTACCGTGCATAACCTCCCTGTCTCACTGGAACGTACCATTGCAGAACACCACACAAATATGCCCTGAACCTGTACCCCTCCATAACCTCCCTGTCTCACTGGAAAGTACCAATGCAGAACTCCACACAAATATGCCCTGAACCTGTACCCGACCATAACCTCCTTGTCTCAATGGAACGTACCACTGCAGAACTCCACACAAATATGCCCTGAACCTGTACCCCTCCATAACCTCCCTGTCTCACTGGAAAGTACCAATGCAGAACTCCACACAAATATGCCCTGAACCTCTACCCGACCATAACCTCCTTGTCTCACTGGAACTTACCATTGCAGAACACCACACAAATATGCCCTGAAAGGGTACCCGCCCATAACCTCCCTGTCTCACTGGAACGTACCACTGCAGAAATCCACACAAATATTCCCTGAACCTGTAACCTCCATAAACTCCCTGTCTCACTGGAACGTACCAATGCAGAACTACAAACAAATATGCCCTGAACCTGTACCCCTCCATAACTTCCCAGTCTCACTGGAACGCAGCAATGCCGAACTCCACTCAAATATGCCCTGAACCTGTCCCCCTCCATAACCTTCTGTCTCACTGGAAAGTACCATTGCAGAACACCACACAAATATGCCCTGAAAGTGTACCCGCCCATAAACTCCTTGTCTCACTGGAACGCACCAATGCAGAACTCCACACAAATTTGCCCTGAACCTGTACCCCTCCATAACCTCCCTGTCTCACTGGAACGTACCAATGCAGAACTCCACACAAATATGCCCTGAACCTGTACCCGCCCATAACCTCCTTGTCTCACTGGAACGTACCAACGCAGAACTCCACACAAATTTGCCCTGAACCTGTAACCCTCCATAACCTCCCTGTCTCACTGGAACGTACCAATGCAGAACTACAAACAAATATGCCCTGAACCTGTACCCGCCCATAACCCCCCTGTCTCACTAGAACGTACCACTGCAGAAATCTACACAAATATTCCCTGAACCTGTAACCTCCATAACCTCCCTGTCTCACTGGAACGTACCAATGCAGAACTACAAACAAATATGCCCTGAACCTGTACCCCTCCATAACTTTCCAGTCTCACTGGAACGCAGCAATGCCGAACTCCACTCAAATATGCCCTGAACCTGTACCCCTCCATAACCTTCTGTCTCACTGGAAAGTACCATTGCAGAACACCACACAAATATGCCCTGAAAGTGTACCCGCCCATAAACTCCTTGTCTCACTGGAACGCACCAATGCAGAACTCCACACAAATTTGCCCTGACCCTGTACCCCTCCATAACCTCCCTGTCTCACTGGAACGTACCAATGCAGAACTCCACACAAATATGCCCTGAACCTACACCCTCCATAACCTCCCTGACTCACTGGAACGTACAAATGCAGAAATACACTCAAATATGCCCTGAACCTTTACCCCTCCATAACCTCCCAGTCTCACTGGAACGTACCATTGCAGAACACCACACAAATATGCCCTGAACGTCTACCCGCTCATAAGCTCCTTGTCTCACTGGAACGTACCAACGCAGAACTCCAAACAAATATGCCCTGAACCTGTACCCTCCATAACCTCCCTGTCTCACTGGAACGTACCAATGCAGAACTACACACAAATATGCCCTGAACCTGTACCCCTCCATAACCTCCCTGTCTCACTGGAACGCACCAATGCCGAACTCCACTCAAATATGCCCTGATCCTGTACCGTGCATAACCTCCCTGTCTCACTGGAACGTACCATTGCAGAACACCACACAAATATGCCCTGAACCTGTACCCCTCCATAACCTCCCTGTCTCACTGGAAAGTACCAATGCAGAACTCCACACAAATATGCCCTGAACCTGTACCCGACCATAACCTCCTTGTCTCAATGGAACGTACCACTGCAGAACTCCACACAAATATGCCCTGAACCTGTACCCCTCCATAACCTCCCTGTCTCACTGGAAAGTACCAATGCAGAACTCCACACAAATATGCCCTGAACCTCTACCCGACCATAACCTCCTTGTCTCACTGGAACTTACCATTGCAGAACACCACACAAATATGCCCTGAAAGGGTACCCGCCCATAACCTCCCTGTCTCACTGGAACGTACCACTGCAGAAATCCACACAAATATTCCCTGAACCTGTAACCTCCATAAACTCCCTGTCTCACTGGAACGTACCAATGCAGAACTACAAACAAATATGCCCTGAACCTGTACCCCTCCATAACTTCCCAGTCTCACTGGAACGCAGCAATGCCGAACTCCACTCAAATATGCCCTGAACCTGTACCCCTACATAACCTTCTGTCTCACTGGAAAGTACCATTGCAGAACACCACACAAATATGCCCTGAAAGTGTACCCGCCCATAAACTCCTTGTCGCACTGGAACGCACCAATGCAGAACTCC
This sequence comes from Hemitrygon akajei, assembly GCF_048418815.1. Lineage (NCBI taxonomy): Eukaryota > Metazoa > Chordata > Chondrichthyes > Myliobatiformes > Dasyatidae > Hemitrygon > Hemitrygon akajei. The sequence goes on along the minus strand of NW_027331952.1, from coordinate 1,099,083 downwards.
ACACAAATTTGCCCTGAACCTGTACCCCTCCATAACCTCCCTGTCTCACTGGAAAGTACCAATGCAGAACTCCACACAAATATGCCCTGAACCTGTACCCGACCATAACCTCCTTGTCTCAATGGAACGTACCACTGCAGAACTCCACACAAATATGCCCTGAACCTGTACCCCTCCATAACCTCCCTGTCTCACTGGAAAGTACCAATGCAGAACTCCACACAAATATGCCCTGAACCTCTACCCGACCATAACCTCCTTGTCTCACTGGAACTTACCATTGCAGAACACCATACAAATATGCCCTGAAAGGGTACCCGCCCATAACCTCCCTGTCTCACTGGAACGTACCAATGCAGAACTACAAACAAATATGCCCTGAACCTGTACCCCTCCATAACTTCCCTGTCTCACTAGAACGTACCACTGCAGAAATCTACACAAATATTCCCTGAACCTGTAACCTCCATAACCTCCCTGTCTCACTGGAACGTACCAATGCAGAACTACAAACAAATATGCCCTGAACCTGTACCCCTCCATAACTTCCCAGTCTCACTGGAACGCAGCAATGCCGAACTCCACTCAAATTTGCCCTGAACCTGTACCCCTCCATAACCTTCTGTCTCACTGGAAAGTACCATTGCAGAACACCACACAAATATGCCCTGAAAGTGTACCCGCCCATAAACTCCTTGTCTCACTGGAACGCACCAATGCAGAACTCCACACAAATTTGCCCTGACCCTGTACCCCTCCATAACCTCCCTGTCTCACTGGAACGTACCAATGCAGAACTCCACACAAATATGCCCTGAACCTACACCCTCCAAAACCTCCCTGACTCACTGGAACGTACCATTGCAGAACACCACACAAATATGCCCTGAACGTCTACCCGCTCATAAGCTCCTTGTCTCACTGGAACGTACCAATGCAGAACTCCAAACAAATATGCCCTGAACCTGTACCCTCCATAACCTCCCTGTCTCACTGGAACGTACCAATGCAGAACTACACACAAATATGCCCTGAACCTGTACCCCTCCATAAGCTCCCTGTCTCACTGGAACGCACCAATGCCGAACTCCACTCAAATATGCCCTGATCCTGTACCGTGCATAACCTCCCTGTCTCACTGGAACGTACCATTGCAGAATACCACACAAATATGCCCTGAACCTGTACCCCTCCATAACCTCCCTGTCTCACTGGAAAGTACCAATGCAGAACTCCACACAAATATGCCCTGAACCTGTACCCGACCATAACCTCCTTGTCTCAATGGAACGTACCACTGCAGAACTCCACACAAATATGCCCTGAACCTGTACCCCTCCATAACCTCCCTGTCTCACTGGAAAGTACCAATGCAGAACTCCACACAAATATGCCCTGAACCTCTACCCGACCATAACCTCCTTGTCTCACTGGAACTTACCATTGCAGAACACCACACAAATATGCCCTGAAAGGGTACCCGCCCATAACCTCCCTGTCTCACTGGAACGTACCACTGCAGAAATCCACACAAATATTCCCTGAACCTGTAACCTCCATAAACTCCCTGTCTCACTGGAACGTACCAATGCAGAACTACAAACAAATATGCCCTGAACCTGTACCCCTCCATAACTTCCCAGTCTCACTGGAACGCAGCAATGCCGAACTCCACTCAAATATGCCCTGAACCTGTACCCCTCCATAACCTTCTGTCTCACTGGAAAGTACCATTGCAGAACACCACACAAATATGCCCTGAAAGTGTACCCGCCCATAAACTCCTTGTCTCACTGGAACGCACCAATGCAGAACTCCACACAAATTTGCCCTGAACCTGTACCCCTCCATAACCTCCCTGTCTCACTGGAACGTACCAATGCAGAACTCCACACAAATATGCCCTGAACCTGCACCCTCCATAACCTCCCTGACCCACTGGAATGTACAAATGCAGAAATACACTCAAATATGCCCTGAACCTTTACCCCTCCATAACCTCCCAGTCTCACTGGAACGTACCATTGCAGAACACCACACAAATATGCCCTGAACGTCTACCCGCTCATAGGCTCCTTGTCTCACTGGAACGTACCAACGCAGAACTCCAAACAAATATGCCCTGAACCTGTACCCTCCATAACCTCCCTGTCTCACTGGAACGTACCAATGCAGAACTACACACAAATATGCCCTGAACCTGTACCCCTCCATAACCTCCCTGTCTCACTGGAACGCACCAATGCCGAACTCCACTCAAATATGCCCTGATCCTGTACCGTGCATAACCTCCCTGTCTCACTGGAACGTACCATTGCAGAACACCACACAAATATGCGCTGAACCTGTACCCCTCCATAACCTCCCTGTCTCACTGGAAAGTACCAATGCAGAACTCCACACAAATATGCCCTGAACCTGTACCCGACCATAACCTCCTTGTCTCAATGGAACGTACCACTGCAGAACTCCACACAAATATGCCCTGAACCTGTACCCCTCCATAACCTCCCTGTCTCACTGGAAAGTACCAATGCAGAACTCCACACAAATATGCCCTGAACCTGTACCCGCCCATAACCTCCTTGTCTCACTGCAACGCACCAATGCAGAACTCCACGCAAATATGCCCTAAACCTGTACCCTCCATAACCTCCCTGTCTCACTGGAACGTACCAATGCAGAACTACACACACATATGCCATGAACCTGTACCCCTCCATAACCTCCCTGTCTCACTGGAACGTACCAACGCAGAACTACAAACAAATATGCCCTGAACCTGTACCACTCCATAACCTCCCGGACTCACTGGAACGTACCAATGCAGAAATCCACACAAATATGCCCTGAACCTGCACCCCTCCATAACTTCCCTGTCTCACTGGAACGCACCAATGCCGAACTCCACTCAAATATGCCCTGAACCTGTACCCCTCCATAACCTTCTGTGTCACTGGAACTTACCATTGCAGAACACCACACAAATATGCCCTGAAAGGGTACCCGCCCATTACCTCCTTGTCTCACTGCAACGCACCAATGCAGAACTCCACACAAATTTGCCCTGATCCTGTACCCCTCCATAACCTCCCTGTCTCACTGGAACGTACCATTGCAGAACACCACACAAATATGCCCTGAAAGTGTACCCGCCCATAAACTCCTTGTCTCACTGGAACGCACCAATGCAGAACTCCACACAAATTTGCCCTGAACCTGTACCCCTCCATAACCTCCCTGTCTCACTGGAACGTACCAATGCAGAACTCCACACAAATATGCCCTGGACCTGCACCCTCCATAACCTCCCTGACTCACTGGAACGTACAAATGCAGAAATACACTCAAATATGCCCTGAACCTTTACCCCTCCATAACCTCCCAGTCTCACTGGAACGTACCATTGCAGAACACCACACAAATATGCCCTGAACGTCTACCCGCTCATAAGCTCCTTGTCTCACTGGAACGTACCAACGCAGAACTCCAAACAAATATGCCCTGAACCTGTACCCCTCCATAACCTCCCTGTCTCACTGGAACGCACCAAGGCCGAACTCCACTCAAATATGCCCTGATCCTGTACCGTGCATAACCTCCCTGTCTCACTGGAACTTACCATTGCAGAACACCACACAAATATGCCCTGAAACTCTACCCGCCCATAACCTCCTTGTCTCACTGCAACGCACCAATGCAGAACTCCACACAAATTTGCCCTGAACCTGTACCCCTCCATAACCTCCCTGTCTCACTGGAACGTACCATTGCAGAACACCACACAAATATGCCCTGAAAGTGTACCCGCCCATAAACTCCTTGTCTCACTGGAACGCACCAATGCAGAACTCCACACAAATTTGCCCTGAACCTGTACCCCTCCATAACCTCCCTGTCTCACTGGAACGCACCAATGCCGAACTTCACTCAAATATGCCCTGATCCTGTACCGTGCATAACCTCCCTGTCTCACTGGAACGTACCATTGCAGAACACCACACAAATATGCCCTGAACCTGTACCCCTCCATAACCTCCCTGTCTCACTGGAACGTACCAATGCAGAACTCCACACAAACATGCCCTGAACCTTTACCCGTCCATAAACTCCCTGTCTCATTGGATCGTCCCACTGCAGAACTCCACACAAATATGCCATGGACCGGTACCCTCCATAACCTCCCTGTCTCACTGGAAAGTACCAATGCAGAACTCCACACAAATATGCCCTGAACCTGTACCCGACCATAACATCCTTGTCTCAATGGAACGTACCACTGCAGAACTCCACACAAATATGCCCTGAACCTGTACCCTCCATAACCTCCCTGTCTCACTGGAACGTACCAATGCAGAACTCCACTCAAATATGCCCTGATCCTGTACCGTGCATAACCTCCCTGTCTCACTTGAAATTACCAATGCAGAATTCCACAGAAATATGCCCTGAACGTGTACCCGCCCATAACCTCCTTGTCTCACTGGAACGCACCAATGCAGAACTCCACACAAATATGCCCTAAACCTGTACCCTCCATAACCTATCTGTCTCACTGGAACGTACCAATGCAGAACTACACACACATATGCCATGAACCTGTACCCCTCCATAACCTCCCTGTCTCACTGGAACGTACCAATGCAGAACTACAAACAAATATGCCCTGAACCTGTACCACTCCATAACCTCCCGGACTCACTGGAACGTACCAATGCAGAAATCCACACAAATATGCCCTGAACCTGCACCCCTCCATAACTTCCCTGTCTCACTGAACGCACCAATGCCGAACTCCACTCAAATATGCCCTGAACCTGTACCCCTCCATAACCTTCAGTCTCACTGGAACTTACCATTGCAGAACACCACACAAATATGCCCTGAAAGGGTACCCGCCCATAACCTCCTTGTCTCACTGCAACGCACCAATGCAGAACTCCACACAAATTTGCCCTGAACCTGTACCCCTCCATAACCTCCCTGTCTCACTGGAACGTACCATTGCAGAACACCACACAAATATGCCCTGAAAGTGTACCCGCCCATAAACTCCTTGTCTCACTGGAACGCACCAATGCAGAACTCCACACAAATTTGCCCTGAACCTGTACCCCTCCATAACCTCCCTGTCTCACTGGAACGTACCAATGCAGAACTCCACACAAATATGCCCTGGACCTGCACCCTCCATAACCTCCCTGACTCACTGGAACGTACAAATGCAGAAATACACTCAAATATGCCCTGAACCTTTACCCCTCCATAACCTCCCAGTCTCACTGGAACGTACCATTGCAGAACACCACACAAATATGCCCTGAACGTCTACCCGCTCATAAGCTCCTTGTCTCACTGGAACGTACCAACGCAGAACTCCAAACAAATATGCCCTGAACCTGTACCCTCCATAACCTCCCTGTCTCACTGGAACGTACCAATGCAGAACTACACACAAATATGCCCTGAACCTGTACCCCTGCATAACCTCCCTGTCTCACTGGAACGCACCAATTTCCGAACTCCACTCAAATATGCCCTGATCCTGTACCGTGCATAACCTCCCTGTCTCACTGGAACGTACCATTGCAGAACACCACACAAATATGCCCTGAACCTGTACCCCTCCATAACCTCCCTGTCTCACTGGAACGTACCAATGCAGAACTCCACACAAATATGCCCTGAACCTGTACCCGTCCATAAACTCCCTGTCTCATTGGATCGTCCCACTGCAGAACTCCACACAAATATGCCATGGACCGGTACCCTCCATAAACTCCCTGTCTCACTGGAAAGTACCAATGCAGAACTCCACACAAATATGCCCTGAACCTGTAACCTCCATAACCTCCCTGTCTCACTGGAACGTACCAATGCAGAACTACACACAAATATGCCCTGAACCTGTAGCCCTCCATAACCTCCCTGTCTCACTGGAACGTACCAATGCAGAACTCCTCACAAATATGCACTGAACCTGTACCCCTCCATAACTTCCCTGTCTCACTGGAACGCACCAAAGCCGAATTCCACTCAAATATGCCCTGAACCTGTACCCCTCCATAACCTTCTTTCTCACTGGAAAATACCATTGCAGAACACCACACAAATATGCCCTGAAAGTGTAACCGCCCATAACCTCCTTGTCTCACTGGAACGTACCAACGCAGAACTCCACACAAATTTGCCCTGAACCTGTAACCCTCCATAACCTCCCTGTCTCACTGGAACGTACCAATGCAGAACTACAAACAAATATGCCCTGAACCTGTACCCGCCCATAACCCCCCTGTCTCACTAGAACGTACCACTGCAGAAATCTACACAAATATTCCCTGAACCTGTAACCTCCATAACCTCCCTGTCTCACTGGAACGTACCAATGCAGAACTACAAACAAATATGCCCTGAACCTGTACCCCTCCATAACTTCCCAGTCTCACTGGAACGCAGCAATGCCGAACTCCACTCAAATATGCCCTGAACCTGTACCCCTCCATAACCTTCTGTCTCACTGGAAAGTACCATTGCAGAACACCACACAAATATGCCCTGAAAGTGTACCCGCCCATAAACTCCTTGTCTCACTGGAACGCACCAATGCAGAACTCCACACAAATGTGCCCTGACCCTGTACCCCTCCATAACCTCCCTGTCTCACTGGAACGTACCAATGCAGAACTCCACACAAATATGCCCTGAACCTGCACCCTCCATAACCTCCCTGACTCACTGGAACGTACAAATGCAGAAATACACTCAAATATGCCCTGAACCTTTACCCCTCCATAACCTCCCAGTCTCACTGGAACGTACCATTGCAGAACACCACACAAATATGCCCTGAACGTCTACCCGCTCATAAGCTCCTTGTCTCACTGGAACGTACCAACGCAGAACTCCAAACAAATATGCCCTGAACCTGTACCCTCCATAACCTCCCTGTCTCACTGGAACGTACCAATGCAGAACTACACACAAATATGCCCTGAACCTGTACCCCTCCATAACCTCCCTGTCTCACTGGAACGCACCAATGCCGAACTCCACTCAAATATGCCCTGATCCTGTACCGTGCATAACCTCCCTGTCTCACTGGAACGTACCATTGCAGAACACCACACAAATATGCCCTGAACCTGTACCCCTCCATAACCTCCCTGTCTCACTGGAAAGTACCAATGCAGAACTCCACACAAATATGCCCGGAACCTGTACCCGACCATAACCTCCTTGTCTCAATGGAACGTACCACTGCAGAACTCCACACAAATATGCCCTGAACCTGTACCCCTCCATAACCTCCCTGTCTCACTGGAAAGTACCAATGCAGAACTCCACACAAATATGCCCTGAACCTCTACCCGACCATAACCTCCTTGTCTCACTGGAACTTACCATTGCAGAACACCACACAAATATGCCCTGAAAGGGTACCCGCCCATAACCTCCCTGTCTCACTGGAACGTACCACTGCAGAAATCCACACAAATATTCCCTGAACCTGTAACCTCCATAAACTCCCTGTCTCACTGGAACGTACCAATGCAGAACTACAAACAAATATGCCCTGAACCTGTACCCCTCCATAACTTCCCAGTCTCACTGGAACGCAGCAATGCCGAACTCCACTCAAATATGCCCTGAACCTGTACCCCTCCATAACCTTCTGTCTCACTGGAAAGTACCATTGCAGAACACCACACAAATATGCCCTGAAAGTGTACCCGCCCATAAACTCCTTGTCTCACTGGAACGCACCAATGCAGAACTCCACACAAATTTGCCCTGAACCTGTACCCCTCCATAACCTCCCTGTCTCACTGGAACGTACCAATGCAGAACTCCACACAAATATGCCCTGAACCTGCACCCTCCATAACCTCCCTGACTCACTGGAACGTACAAATGTAGAAATACAATCAAATATGCCCTGAACCTTTACCCCTCCATAACCTCCCAGTCTCACTGGAACGTACCATTGCAGAACACCACACAAATATGCCCTGAACATCTACCCGCTCATAAGCTCCTTGTCTCACTGGAACGTACCAACGCATAACTCCAAACAAATATGCCCTGAACCTGTACCCTCCATAACCTCCCTGTCTCACTGGAACGTACCAATGCAGAACTACACACAAATATGCCCTGAACCTGTACCCCTCCATAACCTCCCTGTCTCACTGGAACGCACCAATGCCGAACTCCACTCAAATATGCCCTGATCCTGTACCGTGCATAACCTCCCTGTCTCACTGGAACGTACCATTGCAGAACACCACACAAATATGCGCTGAACCTGTACCCCTCCATAACCTCCCTGTCTCACTGGAAAGTACCAATGCAGAACTCCACACAAATATGCCCTGGACCTGCACCCTCCATAACCTCCCTGACTCACTGGAACGTACAAATGCAGAAATACACTCAAATATGCCCTGAACCTTTACCCCTCCATAACCTCCCAGTCTCACTGGAACGTACCATTGCAGAACACCACACAAATATGCCCTGAACGTCTACCCGCTCATAAGCTCCTTGTCTCACTGGAACGTACCAACGTAGAACTCCAAACAAATATGCCCTGAACCTGTACCCCTCCATAACCTCCCTGTCTCACTGGAACGCACCAAGGCCGAACTCCACTCAAATATGCCCTGATCCTGTACCGTGCATAACCTCCCTGTCTCACTGGAACTTACCATTGCAGAACACCACACAAATATGCCCTGAAACTGTACCCGCCCATAACCTCCTTGTCTCACTGCAACGCACCAATGCAGAACTCCACACAAATTTGCCCTGAACCTGTACCCCTCCATAACCTGCCTGTCTCACTGGAACGTACCATTGCAGAACACCACACAAATATGCCCTGAAAGTGTACCCGCCCATAAACTCCTTGTCTCACTGGAACGCACCAATGCAGAACTCCACACAAATTTGCCCTGAACCTGTACCCCTCCATAAACTCCCTGTCTCACTGGAACGCACCAATGCCGAACTTCACTCAAATATGCCCTGATCCTGTACCGTGCATAACCTCCCTGTCTCACTGGAACGTACCATTGCAGAACACCACACAAATATGCCCTGAACCTGTACCCCTCCATAACCTCCCTGTCTCACTGGAACGTACCAATGCAGAACTCCACACAAATATGCCCTGAACCTTTACCCGTCCATAAACTCCCTGTCTCATTGGATCGTCCCACTGCAGAACTCCACACAAATATGCCATGGACCGGTACCCTCCATAACCTCCCTGTCTCACTGGAAAGTACCAATGCAGAACTCCACACAAATATGCCCTGAACCTGTACCCGACCATAACATCCTTGTCTCAATGGAACGTACCACTGCAGAACTCCACACAAGTATGCCCTGAACCTGTACCCTCCATAACCTCCCTGTCTCACTGGAACGTACCAATGCAGAACTCCACTCAAATATGCCCTGATCCTGTACCGTGCATAACCTCCCTGTCTCACTTGAAATTACCAATGCAGAATTCCACAGAAATATGCCCTGAACGTGTACCCGCCCATAACCTCCTTGTCTCACTGGAACGCACCAATGCAGAACTCCACACAAATATGCCCTAAACCTGTACCCTCCATAACCTCCCTGTCTCACTGGAACGTACCAATGCAGAACTACACACACATATGCCATGAACCTGTACCCCTCCATAACCTCCCTGTCTCACTGGAACGTACCAATGCAGAACTACAAACAAATATGCCCTGAACCTGTACCACTCCATAACCTCCCGGACTCACTGGAACGTACCAATGCAGAAATCCACACAAATATGCCCTGAACCTGCACCCCTCCATAACTTCCCTGTCTCACTGGAACGCACCAATGCCGAACTCCACTCAAATATGCCCTGAACCTGTACCCCTCCATAACCTTCTGTCTCACTGGAACTTACCATTGCAGAACACCACACAAATATGCCCTGAAAGGGTACCCGCCCATAACCTCCTTGTCTCACTGCAACGCACCAATGCAGAACTCCACACAAATTTGCCCTGAACCTGTACCCCTCCATAACCTCCCTGTCTCACTGGAACGTACCATTGCAGAACACCACACAAATATGCCCTGAAAGTGTACCCGCCCATAAACTCCTTGTCTCACTGGAACGCACCAATGCAGAACTCCACACAAATGTGCCCTGAACCTGTACCCCTCCATAACCTCCCTGTCTCACTGGAACGTACCAATGCAGAACTCCACACAAATATGCCCTGGACCTGCACCCTCCATAACCTCCCTGACTCACTGGAACGTACAAATGCAGAAATACACTCAAATATGCCCTGAACCTTTACCCCTCCATAACCTCCCAGTCTCACTGGAACGTACCATTGCAGAACACCACACAAATATGCCCTGAACGTCTACCCGCTCATAAGCTCCTTGTCTCACTGGAACGTACCAACGCAGAACTCCAAACAAATATGCCCTGAACCTGTACCCTCCATAACCTCCCTGTCTCACTGGAACGTACCAATGCAGAACTACACACAAATATGCCCTGAACCTGTACCCCTGCATAACCTCCCTGTCTCACTGGAACGCACCAATGCCGAACTCCACTCAAATATGCCCTGATCCTGTACCGTGCATAACCTCCCTGTCTCACTGGAACGTACCATTGCAGAACACCACACAAATATGCCCTGAACCTGTACCCCTCCATAACCTCCCTGTCTCACTGGAACGTACCAATGCAGAACTCCACACAAATATGCCCTGAACCTGTACCCGTCCATAAACTCCCTGTCTCATTGGATCGTCCCACTGCAGAACTCCACACAAATATGCCATGGACCGGTACCCTCCATAAACTCCCTGTCTCACTGGAAAGTACCAATGCAGAACTCCACACAAATATGCCCTGAACCTGTAACCTCCATAACCTCCCTGTCTCACTGGAACGTACCAATGCAGAACTACACACAAATATGCCCTGAACCTGTAGCCCTCCATAACCTCCCTGTCTCACTGGAACGTACCAATGCAGAACTCCTCACAAATATGCCCTGAACCTGTACCCCTCCATAACCTTCTGTCTCACTGGAAAATACCATTGCAGAACACCACACAAATATGCCCTGAAAGTGTAACCGCCCATAACCTCCTTGTCTAACTGGAACGTACCAACGCAGAACTCCACACAAATTTGCCCTGAACCTGTAACCCTCCATAACCTCCCTGTCTCACTGGAACGTACCAATGCAGAACTACAAACAAATATGCCCTGAACCTGTACCCGCCGATAACCCCCCTGTCTCACTAGAACGTACCACTGCAGAAATCTACACAAATATTCCCTGAACCTGTAACCTCCATAACTTCCCTGTCTCACTGGAACGTACCAATGCAGAACTACAAACAAATATGCCCTGAACCTGTACCCCTCCATAACTTCCCAGTCTCACTGGAACGCAGCAATGCCGAACTCCACTCAAATATGCCCTGAACCTGTACCCCTCCATAACCTTCTGTCTCACTGGAAAGTACCATTGCAGAACACCACACAAATATGCCCTGAAAGTGTACCCGCCCATAAACTCCTTGTCTCACTGGAACGCAACAATGCAGAACTCCACACAAATGTGCCCTGACCCTGTACCCCTCCATAACCTCCCTGTCTCACTGGAACGTACCAATGCAGAACTCCACACAAATATGCCCTGAACCTGCACCCTCCATAACCTCCCTGACTCACTGGAACGTACAAATGCAGAAATACACTCAAATATGCCCTGAACCTTTACCCCTCCATAACCTCCCAGTCTCACTGGAACGTACCATTGCAGAACACCACACAAATATGCCCTGAACGTCTACCCGCTCATAAGCTCCTTGTCTCACTGGAACGTACCAACGCAGAACTCCAAACAAATATGCCCTGAACCTGTACCCTCCATAACCTCCCTGTCTCACTGGAACGTACCAATGCAGAACTACACACAAATATGCCCTGAACCTGTACCCCTCCATAACCTCCCTGTCTCACTGGAACGCACCAATGCCGAACTCCACTCAAATATGCCCTGATCCTGTACCGTGCATAACCTCCCTGTCTCACTGGAACGTACCATTGCAGAACACCACACAAATATGCCCTGAACCTGTACCCCTCCATAACCTCCCTGTCTCACTGGAAAGTACCAATGCAGAACTCCACACAAATATGCCCTGAACCTGTACCCGACCATAAACTCCTTGTCTCAATGGAACGTACCACTGCAGAACTCCACACAAATATGCCCTGAACCTGTACCCCTCCATAACCTCCCTGTCTCACTGGAAAGTACCAATGCAGAACTCCACACAAATATGCCCTGAACCTCTACCCGACCATAACCTCCTTGTCTCACTGGAACTTACCATTGCAGAACACCACACAAATATGCCCTGAAAGGGTACCCGCCCATAACCTCCCTGTCTCACTGGAACGTACCACTGCAGAAATCCACACAAATATTCCCTGAACCTGTAACCTCCATAAACTCCCTGTCTCACTGGAACGTACCAATGCAGAACTACAAACAAATATGCCCTGAACCTGTACCCCTCCATAACTTCCCAGTCTCACTGGAACGCAGCAATGCCGAACTCCACTCAAATATGCCCTGAACCTGTACCCCTCCATAACCTTCTGTCTCACTGGAAAGTACCATTGCAGAACACCACACAAATATGCCCTGAAAGTGTACCCGCCCATAAACTCCTTGTCTCACTGGAACGCACCAATGCAGAACTCCACACAAATTTGCCCTGAACCTGTACCCCTCCATAACCTCCCTGTCTCACTGGAACGTACCAATGCAGAACTCCACACAAATATGCCCTGAACCTGCACCCTCCATAACCTCCCTGACTCACTGGAACGTACAAATGCAGAAATACACTCAAATATGCCCTGAACCTTTACCCCTCCATAACCTCCCAGTCTCACTGGAACGTACCATTGCAGAACACCACACAAATATGCCCTGAACGTCTACCCGCTCATAAGCTCCTTGTCTCACTGGAACGTACCAACGCAGAACTCCAAACAAATATGCCCTGAACCTGTACCCTCCATAACCTCCCTGTCTCACTGGAACGTACCAATGCAGAACTACACACAAATATGCCCTGAACCTGTACCCCTCCATAACCTCCCTGTCTCACTGGAACGCACCAATGCCGAACTCCACTCAAATATGCCCTGATCCTGTACCGTGCATAACCTCCCTGTCTCACTGGAACGTACCATTGCAGAACACCACACAAATATGCGCTGAACCTGTACCCCTCCATAACCTCCCTGTCTCACTGGAAAGTACCAATGCAGAACTCCACACAAATATGCCCTGAACCTGTAACCGACCATAACCTCCTTGTCTCAATGGAACGTACCACTGCAGAACTCCACACAAATATGCCCTGAACCTGTACCCCTCCATAACCTCCCTGTCTCACTGGAAAGTACCAATGCAGAACTCCACACAAATATGCCCTGAACCTGTACCCGACCATAACCTCCTTGTCTCACTGGAACTTACCATTGCAGAACACCACACAAATATGCCCTGAAAGGGTACCCGCCCATAACCTCCTTGTCTCACTGCAACGCACCAATGCAGAACTCCACGCAAATATGCCCTAAACCTGTACCCTCCATAACCTCCCTGTCTCACTGGAACGTACCAATGCAGAACTACACACACATATGCCATGAACCTGTACCCCTCCATAACCTCCCTGTCTCACTGGAACGTACCAACGCAGAACTACAAACAAATATGCCCTGAACCTGTACCACTCCATAACCTCCCGGACTCACTGGAACGTACCAATGCAGAAATCCACACAAATATGCCCTGAACCTGCACCCCTCCATAACTTCCCTGTCTCACTGGAACGCACCAATGCCGAACTCCACTCAAATATGCCCTGAACCTGTACCCCTCCATAACCTTCTGTCTCACTGGAACTTACCATTGCAGAACACCACACAAATATGCCCTGAAAGGGTACCCGCCCATTACCTCCTTGTCTCACTGCAACGCACCAATGCAGAACTCCACACAAATTTGCCCTGAACCTGTACCCCTCCATAACCTCCCTGTCTCACTGGAACGTACCATTGCAGAACACCACACAAATATGCCCTGAAAGTGTACCCGCCCATAAACTCCTTGTCCAACTGGAACGCACCAATGCAGAACTCCACACAAATTTGCCCTGAACCTGTACCCCTCCATAACCTCCCTGTCTCACTGGAACGTACCAATGCAGAACTCCACACAAATATGCCCTGGACCTGCACCCTCCATAACCTCCCTGACTCACTGGAACGTACAAATGCAGAAATACACTCAAATATGCCCTGAACCTTTACCCCTCCATAACCTCCCAGTCTCACTGGAACGTACCATTGCAGAACACCACACAAATATGCCCTGAACGTCTACCCGCTCATAAGCTCCTTGTCTCACTGGAACGTACCAACGCAGAACTCCAAACAAATATGCCCTGAACCTGTACCCCTCCATAACCTCCCTGTCTCACTGGAACGCACCAAGGCCGAACTCCACTCAAATATGCCCTGATCCTGTACCGTGCATAACCTCCCTGTCTCACTGGAACGTACCATTGCAGAACACCACACAAATATGCCCTGAACCTGTACCCCTCCATAACCTCCCTGTCTCACTGGAACGTACCAATGCAGAACTCCACACAAATATGCCCTGAACCTGTACCCGACCATAACCTCCTTGTCTCAATGGAACGTACCACTGCAGAACTCCACACAAATATGCCCTGAACCTGTACCCTCCATAACCTCCCTGTCTCACTGGAACGTACCAATGCAGAACTCCACACAAATATGCCCTGAACCTGTACCCGACCATAACCTCCTTGTCTCAATGGAACGTACCACTGCAGAACTCCACACAAATATGCCCTGAACCTGTACCCTCCATAACCTCCCTGTCTCACTGGAACGTACCAATGCAGAACTCCACTCAAATATGCCCTGATCCTGTACCGTGCATAACCTCCCTGTCTCACTTGAAATTACCAATGCAGAATTCCACAGAAATATGCCTGAACGTGTACCCGCCCATAAGCTCCTTGTCTCACTGGAACGCACCAATGCAGAACTCCACACAAATATGCCCTAAACCTGTACCGTCCATAACCTCCCTGTCTCACTGGAACGTACCAATGCAGAACTACACACACATATGCCCTGAACCTGTACCCCTCCATAACCTCCCTGTCTCACTGGAACGTACCAACGCAGAACTACAAACAAATATGCCCTGAACCTGTACCACTCCATAACCTCCCGGACTCACTGGAACGTACCAATGCAGAAATCCACACAAATATACCCTGAACCTGCACCCCTCCATAACTTCCCTGTCTCACTGGAACGCACCAATGCCGAACTCCACTCAAATATGCCCTGAACCTGTACCCCTCCATAACCTTCTGTCTCACTGGAACTTACCATTGCAGAACACCACACAAATATGCCCTGAAAGTGTACCCGCCCATAACCTCCTTGTCTCACTGGAACGTACCAATGCAGAACTACAAACAAATATGCCCTGAACCTGTACCCCTCCATAACTTCCCAGTCTCACTGGAACGCAGCAATGCCGAACTCCACTCAAATATGCCCTGAACCTGTACCCCTCCATAACCTTCTGTCTCACTGGAAAGTACCATTGCAGAACACCACACAAATATGCCCTGAAAGTGTACCCGCCCATAAACTCCTTGTCTCACTGGAACGCACCAATGCAGAACTCCACACAAATTTGCCCTGAACCTGTACCCCTCCATAACCTCCCTGTCTCACTGGAACGTACCAATGCAGAACTCCACACAAATATGCCCTGAACCTGCACCCTCCATAACCTCCCTGACTCACTGGAACGTACAAATGCAGAAATACACTCAAATATGCCCTGAACCTTTACCCCTCCATAACCTCCCAGTCTCACTGGAACGTACCATTGCAGAACACCACACAAATATGCCCTGAACGTCTACCCGCTCATAAGCTCCTTGTCTCACTGGAACGTACCAACGCAGAACTCCAAACAAATATGCCCTGAACCTGTACCCTCCATAACCTCCCTGTCTCACTGGAACGTACCAATGCAGAACTACACACAAATATGCCCTGAACCTGTACCCCTCCATAACCTCCCTGTCTCACTGGAAAGCACCAATGCCGAACTCCACTCAAATATGCCCTGATCCTGTACCGTGCATAACCTCCCTGTCTCACTGGAACGTACCATTGCAGAACACCACACAAATATGCCCTGAACCTGTATCCCTCCATAACCTCCCTGTCTCACTGGAAAGTACCAATGCAGAACTCCACACAAATATGCCCTGAACCTGTACCCGACCATAACCTCCTTGTCTCAATGGAACGTACCACTGCAGAACTCCACACAAATATGCCCTGAACCTGTACCCTCCATAACCTCCCTGTCTCACTGCAACGCACCAATGCAGAACTCCACACAAATTTGCCCTGAACCTGTACCCCTCCATAACCTCCCTGTCTCACTGGAACGTACCATTGCAGAACACCACACAAATATGCCCTGAAAGTGTACCCGCCCATAAACTCCTTGTCCAACTGGAACGCACCAATGCAGAACTCCACACAAATTTGCCCTGAACCTGTACCCCTCCATAACCTCCCTGTCTCACTGGAACGTACCAATGCAGAACTCCACACAAATATGCCCTGGACCTGCACCCTCCATAACCTCCCTGACTCACTGGAACGTACAAATGCAGAAATACACTCAAATATGCCCTGAACCTTTACCCCTCCATAACCTCCCAGTCTCACTGGAACGTACCATTGCAGAACACCACACAAATATGCCCTGAACGTCTACCCGCTCATAAGCTCCTTGTCTCACTGGAACGTACCAACGCAGAACTCCAAACAAATATGCCCTGAACCTGTACCCCTCCATAACCTCCCTGTCTCACTGGAACGCACCAAGGCCGAACTCCACTCAAATATGCCCTGATCCTGTACCGTGCATAACCTCCCTGTCTCACTGGAACGTACCATTGCAGAACACCACACAAATATGCCCTGAACCTGTACCCCTCCATAACCTCCCTGTCTCACTGGAACGTACCAATGCAGAACTCCACACAAATATGCCCTGAACCTGTACCCGTCCATAAACTCCCTGTCTCATTGGATCGTCCAACTGCAGAACTCCACACAAATATGCCATGGACCGGTACCCTCCATAACCTCCCTGTCTCACTGGAAAGTACCAATGCAGAACTCCACACAAATATGCCCTGAACCTGTACCCGACCATAACCTCCTTGTCTCAATGGAACGTACCACTGCAGAACTCCACACAAATATGCCCTGAACCTGTACCCTCCATAACCTCCCTGTCTCACTGGAACGTACCAATGCAGAACTCCACTCAAATATGCCCTGATCCTGTACCGTGCATAACCTCCCTGTCTCACTTGAAATTACCAATGCAGAATTCCACAGAAATATGCCCTGAACGTGTACCCGCCCATAAGCTCCTTGTCTCACTGGAACGCACCAATGCAGAACTCCACACAAATATGCCCTAAACCTGTACCCTCCATAACCTCCCTGTCTCACTGGAACGTACCAATGCAGAACTACACACACATATGCCCTGAACCTGTACCCCTCCATAACCTCCCTGTCTCACTGGAACGTACCAACGCAGAACTACAAACAAATATGCCCTGAACCTGTACCACTCCATAACCTCCCGGACTCACTGGAACGTACCAATGCAGAAATCCACACAAATATACCCTGAACCTGCACCCCTCCATAACTTCCCTGTCTCACTGGAACGCACCAATGCCGAACTCCACTCAAATATGCCCTGAACCTGTACCCCTCCATAACCTTCTGTCTCACTGGAACTTACCATTGCAGAACACCACACAAATATGCCCTGAAAGTGTACCCGCCCATAACCTCCTTGTCTCACTGGAACGTACCAATGCAGAACTACAAACAAATATGCCCTGAACCTGTACCCCTCCATAACTTCCCAGTCTCACTGGAACGCAGCAATGCCGAACTCCACTCAAATATGCCCTGAACCTGTACCCCTCCATAACCTTCTGTCTCACTGGAAAGTACCATTGCAGAACACCACACAAATATGCCCTGAAAGTGTACCCGCCCATAAACTCCTTGTCTCACTGGAACGCACCAATGCAGAACTCCACACAAATTTGCCCTGAACCTGTACCCCTCCATAACCTCCCTGTCTCACTGGAACGTACCAATGCAGAACTCCACACAAATATGCCCTGAACCTGCACCCTCCATAACCTCCCTGACTCACTGGAACGTACAAATGCAGAAATACACTCAAATATGCCCTGAACCTTTACCCCTCCATAACCTCCCAGTCTCACTGGAACGTACCATTGCAGAACACCACACAAATATGCCCTGAACGTCTACCCGCTCATAAGCTCCTTGTCTCACTGGAACGTACCAACGCAGAACTCCAAACAAATATGCCCTGAACCTGTACCCTCCATAACCTCCCTGTCTCACTGGAACGTACCAATGCAGAACTACACACAAATATGCCCTGAACCTGTACCCCTCCATAACCTCCCTGTCTCACTGGAACGCACCAATGCCGAACTCCACTCAAATATGCCCTGATCCTGTACCGTGCATAACCTCCCTGTCTCACTGGAACGTACCATTGCAGAACACCACACAAATATGCCCTGAACCTGTATCCCTCACATAACCTCCCTGTCTCACTGGAAAGTACCAATGCAGAACTCCACACAAATATGCCCTGAACCTGTACCCGACCATAACCTCCTTGTCTCAATGGAACGTACCACTGCAGAACTCCACACAAATATGCCCTGAACCTGTACCCTCCATAACCTCCCTGTCTCACTGGAACGTACCAATGCAGAACTCCACTCAAATATGCCCTGATCCTGTACCGTGCATAACCTCCCTGTCTCACTTGAAATTACCAATGCAGAATTCCACAGAAATATGCCCTGAACGTGTACCCGCCCATAACCTCCTTGTCTCACTGGAACGCACCAATGCAGAACTCCACGCAAATATGCCCTAAACCTGTACCCTCCATAACCTCCCTGTCTCACTGGAACGTACCAATGCAGAACTACACACACATATGCCATGAACCTGTACCCCTCCATAACCTCCCTGTCTCACTGGAACGTACCAACGCAGAACTACAAACAAATATGCCCTGAACCTGTACCACTCCATAACCTCCCGGACTCACTGGAACGTACCAATGCAGAAATCCACACAAATATGCCCTGAACCTGCACCCCTCCATAACTTCCCTGTCTCACTGGAACGCACCAATGCCGAACTCCACTCAAATATGCCCTGAACCTGTACCCCTCCATAACCTTCTGTCTCACTGGAACTTACCATTGCAGAACACCACACAAATATGCCCTGAAAGGGTACCCGCCCATTACCTCCTTGTCTCACTGCAACGCACCAATGCAGAACTCCACACAAATTTGCCCTGAACCTGTACCCCTCCATAACCTCCCTGTCTCACTGGAACGTACCATTGCAGAACACCACACAAATATGCCCTGAAAGTGTACCCGCCCATAAACTCCTTGTCTCACTGGAACGCACCAATGCAGAACTCCACACAAATTTGCCCTGAACCTGTACCCCTCCATAACCTCCCTGTCTCACTGGAACGTACCAATGCAGAACTCCACACAAATATGCCCTGGACCTGCACCCTCCATAACCTCCCTGACTCACTGGAACGTACAAATGCAGAAATACACTCAAATATGCCCTGAACCTTTACCCCTCCATAACCTCCCAGTCTCACTGGAACGTACCATTGCAGAACACCACACAAATATGCCCTGAACGTCTACCCGCTCATAAGCTCCTTGTCTCACTGGAACGTACCAACGCAGAACTCCAAACAAATATGCCCTGAACCTGTACCCCTCCATAACCTCCCTGTCTCACTGGAACGCACCAAGGCCGAACTCCACTCAAATATGCCCTGATCCTGTACCGTGCATAACCTCCCTGTCTCACTGGAACGTACCATTGCAGAACACCACACAAATATGCCCTGAACCTGTACCCCTCCATAACCTCCCTGTCTCACTGGAACGTACCAATGCAGAACTCCACACAAATATGCCCTGAACCTGTACCCGTCCATAAACTCCCTGTCTCATTGGATCGTCCCACTGCAGAACTCCACACAAATATGCCATGGACCGGTACCCTCCATAACCTCCCTGTCTCACTGGAAAGTACCAATGCAGAACTCCACACAAATATGCCCTGAACCTGTACCCGACCATAACCTCCTTGTCTCAATGGAACGTACCACTGCAGAACTCCACACAAATATGCCCTGAACCTGTACCCTCCATAACCTCCCTGTCTCACTGGAACGTACCAATGCAGAACTCCACTCAAATATGCCCTGATCCTGTACCGTGCATAACCTCCCTGTCTCACTTGAAATTACCAATGCAGAATTCCACAGAAATATGCCCTGAACGTGTACCCGCCCATAAGCTCCTTGTCTCACTGGAACGCACCAATGCAGAACTCCACACAAATATGCCCTAAACCTGTACCCTCCATAACCTCCCTGTCTCACTGGAACGTACCAATGCAGAACTACACACACATATGCCCTGAACCTGTACCCCTCCATAATCTCATGTCTCACTGGAACGTACCAACGCAGAACTACAAACAAATATGCCCTGAACCTGTACCACTCCATAACCTCCCGTACTCACTGGAACGTACCAATGCAGAAATCCACACAAATATACCCTGAACCTGCACCCCTCCATAACTTCCCTGTCTCACTGGAACGCACCAATGCCGAACTCCACTCAAATATGCCCTGAACCTGTACCCCTCCATAACCTTCTGTCTCACTGGAACTTACCATTGCAGAACACCACACAAATATGCCCTGAAAGTGTACCCGCCCATAACCTCCTTGTCTCACTGCAACGCACCAATGCAGAACTCCACACAAATTTGCCCTGAACCTGTACCCCTCCATATCTTCCCTGTCTCACTGGAACGCACCAATGCCGAACTCCACTCAAATATGCCCTGAACCTGTACCCCTCCATAACCTTCTGTCTCACTGGAAAGTACCATTGCAGAACACCACACAAATATGCCCTGAAACTGTACCCGCCCATAAACTCCTTGTCTCACTGGAACGCACCAATGCAGAACTCCACACAAATTTGCCCTGAACCTGTACCCCTCCATAAACTCCCTGTCTCACTGGAACGTACCAATGCAGAACTCCACACAAATATGCCCTGAACCTGCACACTCCATAACCTCCCTGTCTCACTGGAACGTACCAATGCAGAACTCCACACAGATATGCCCTGAACCTGTACCCCTCCATAACCTCCCTGTCTCACTGGAACGTACCAATGCAGAACTCCACACAAATATGCCCTGAACCTGTTCCTGTCCATAACCTCCCTGTCTCATTGGATCGTCCCACTGCAGAACTCCACACAAATATGCCATGGACCGGTACCCTCCATAACCTCCCAGTCTCACTGGAACGTACCATTGCAGAACACCACACAAATATGCCCTGAACGTCTACCCGCTCATAAGCTCCTTGTCTCACTGGAACGTACCAACGCAGAACTCCAAACAAATATGCCCTGAACCTGTACCCCTCCATAACCTCCCTGTCTCACTGGAACGCACCAAGGCCGAACTCCACTCAAATATGCCCTGATCCTGTACCGTGCATAACCTCCCTGTCTCACTGGAACGTACCATTGCAGAACACCACACAAATATGCCCTGAACCTGTACCCCTCCATAACCTCCCTGTCTCACTGGAACGTACCAATGCAGAACTCCACACAAATATGCCCTGAACCTGTACCCGTCCATAAACTCCCTGTCTCATTGGATCGTCCCACTGCAGAACTCCACACAAATATGCCATGGACCGGTACCCTCCATAACCTCCCTGTCTCACTGGAAAGTACCAATGCAGAACTCCACACAAATATGCCCTGAACCTGTACCCGACCATAACCTCCTTGTCTCAATGGAACGTACCACTGCAGAACTCCACACAAATATGCCCTGAACCTGTACCCTCCATAACCTCCCTGTCTCACTGGAACGTACCAATGCAGAACTCCACTCAAATATGCCCTGATCCTGTACCGTGCATAACCTCCCTGTCTCACTTGAAATTACCAATGCAGAATTCCACAGAAATATGCCCTGAACGTGTACCCGCCCATAAGCTCCTTGTCTCACTGGAACGCACCAATGCAGAACTCCACACAAATATGCCCTAAACCTGTACCCTCCATAACCTCCCTGTCTCACTGGAACGTACCAATGCAGAACTACACACACATATGCCCTGAACCTGTACCCCTCCATAATCTCATGTCTCACTGGAACGTACCAACGCAGAACTACAAACAAATATGCCCTGAACCTGTACCACTCCATAACCTCCCGTACTCACTGGAACGTACCAATGCAGAAATCCACACAAATATACCCTGAACCTGCACCCCTCCATAACTTCCCTGTCTCACTGGAACGCACCAATGCCGAACTCCACTCAAATATGCCCTGAACCTGTACCCCTCCATAACCTTCTGTCTCACTGGAACTTACCATTGCAGAACACCACACAAATATGCCCTGAAAGTGTACCCGCCCATAACCTCCTTGTCTCACTGCAACGCACCAATGCAGAACTCCACACAAATTTGCCCTGAACCTGTACCCCTCCATATCTTCCCTGTCTCACTGGAACGCACCAATGCCGAACTCCACTCAAATATGCCCTGAACCTGTACCCCTCCATAACCTTCTGTCTCACTGGAAAGTACCATTGCAGAACACCACACAAATATGCCCTGAAACTGTACCCGCCCATAAACTCCTTGTCTCACTGGAACGCACCAATGCAGAACTCCACACAAATTTGCCCTGAACCTGTACCCCTCCATAAACTCCCTGTCTCACTGGAACGTACCAATGCAGAACTCCACACAAATATGCCCTGAACCTGCACACTCCATAACCTCCCTGTCTCACTGGAACGTACCAATGCAGAACTCCACACAGATATGCC
Source organism: Hemitrygon akajei (assembly GCF_048418815.1). Classification (NCBI taxonomy): domain Eukaryota; kingdom Metazoa; phylum Chordata; class Chondrichthyes; order Myliobatiformes; family Dasyatidae; genus Hemitrygon; species Hemitrygon akajei. The sequence continues at coordinate 1,075,819 of NW_027331952.1, read as the reverse complement.
CTGAACCTGTACCCCTCCATAACCTCCCTGTCTCACTGGAACGTACCAATGCAGAACTCCACACAAATATGCCCTGAACCTGTTCCTGTCCATAACCTCCCTGTCTCATTGGATCGTCCCACTGCAGAACTCCACACAAATATGCCATGGACCGGTACCCTCCATAACCTCCCTGTCTCACAGGAAAGTACCAATGCAGAACTCCACACAAATATGCCCTGAATCTGTACCCGACCATAACCTCCTTGTCTCAAATGAACGTACCACTGCAGAACTCCACAGAAATATGCCCTGAACCTGTACCCTCCATAACCTCCCTGTCTCACTGGAACATACCAATGCAGAACTACAAACAAATATGCCCTGAACCTGTACCCCTCCATAACCTTCTGTCTCACTGGAAAGTACCATTGCAGAACACCACACAAATATGCCCTGAAAGTGTACCCGCCCATAAACTCCTTGTCTCACTGGAACGCACCAATGCAGAACTCCACACAAATTTGCCCTGAACCTGTACCCCTCCATAACCTCCCTGTCTCACTGGAACGTACCATTGCAGAACACCACACAAATATGCCCTGAAAGTGTACCCGCCCATAAACTCCTTGTCTCACTGGAACGCACCAATGCAGAACTCCACACAAATTTGCCCTGAACCTGTACCCCTCCATAACCTCCCTGTCTCACTGGAACGCACCAATGCCGAACTCCACTCAAATATGCCCTGATCCTGTACCGTGCATAACCTCCCTGTCTCACTGGAACGTACCATTGCAGAACACCACACAAATATGCCCTGAACCTGTACCCCTCCATAACCTCCCTGTCTCACTGGAACGTTCCAATGCAGAACTCCACACAAATATGCCCTGAACCTGTACCCGTCCATAAACTCCCTGTCTCATTGGATCGTCGCACTGCAGAACTCCACACAAATATGCCATGGACCGGTACCCTCCATAACCTCCCTGTCTCACTGGAAAGTACCAATGCAGAACTCCACACAAATATGACCTGAACCTGTACCCGACCATAACATCCTTGTCTCAATGGAACGTACCACTGCAGAACTCCACACAAATATGCCCTGAACCTGTACCCTCCATAACCTCCCTGTCTCACTGGAACAAACCAATGCAGAACTCCACTCAAATATGCCCTGATCCTGTACCGTGCATAACCTCCCTGTCTCACTTGAAATTACCAATGCAGAATTCCACAGAAATATGCCCTGAACGTGTACCCGCCCAAAAGCTCCTTGTCTCACTGGAACGCACCAATGCAGAACTCCACACAAATATGCCCTAAACCTGTACCCTCCATAACCTCCCTGTCTCACTGGAACGTACCAATGCAGAACTCCACACAAATATGCCCTGGACCTGCACCCTCCATAACCTCCCTGACTCACTGGAACGTACAAATGCAGAAATACACTCAAATATGCCCTGAACCTTTACCCCTCCATAACCTCCCAGTCTCACTGGAAGGTACCATTGCAGAACACCACACAAATATGCCCTGAACGTCTACCCGCTCATAAGCTCCTTGTCTCACTGGAACGTACCAACGCAGAACTCCAAACAAATATGCCCTGAACCTGTACCCCTCCATAACCTCCCTGTCTCACTGGAACGCACCAAGGCCGAACTCCACTCAAATATGCCCTGATCCTGTACCGTGCATAACCTCCCTGTCTCACTGGAACGTACCAATGCAGAACTCCACACAAATATGCCCTGAACCTGTACCCGTCCATAAACTCCCTGTCTCATTGGATCGTCCCACTGCAGAACTCCACACAAATATGCCATGGACCGGTACCCTCCATAACCTCCCTGTCTCACTGGAAAGTACCAATGCAGAACTCCACACAAATATGCCCTGAACCTGTACCCGACCATAACCTCCTTGTCTCAATGGAACGTACCACTGCAGAACTCCACACAAATATGCCCTGAACCTGTACCCTCCATAACCTCCCTGTCTCACTGGAACGTACCAATGCAGAACTCCACTCAAATATGCCCTGATCCTGTACCGTGCATAACCTCCCTGTCTCACTTGAAATTCCCAATGCAGAATTCCACAGAAATATGCCCTGAACGTGTACCCGCCCATAATCTCCTTGTCTCACTGGAACGCACCAATGCAGAACTCCACACAAATATGCCCTAAACCTGTACCCTCCATAACCTCCCTGTCTCACTGGAACGTACCAATGCAGAACTACACACACATATGCCCTGAACCTGTACCCCTCCATAACCTCCCTGTCTCACTGGAACGTACCAACGCAGAACTACAAACAAATATGCCCTGAACCTGTACCACTCCATAACCTCCCGGACTCACTGGAACGTACCAATGCAGAAATCCACACAAATATACCCTGAACCTGCACCCCTCCATAACTTCCCTGTCTCACTGGAACGCACCAATGCCGAACTCCACTCAAATATGCCCTGAACCTGTACCCCTCCATAACCTTCTGTCTCACTGGAACTTACCATTGCAGAACACCACACAAATATGCCCTGAAAGTGTACCCGCCCATAACCTCCTTGTCTCACTGGAACGTACCAATGCAGAACTACAAACAAATATGCCCTGAACCTGTACCCCTCCATAACTTCCCGGTCTCACTGGAACGCAGCAATGCCGAACTCCACTCAAATATGCCCTGAACCTGTACCCCTCCATAACCTTCTGTCTCACTGGAAAGTACCATTGCAGAACACCACACCAATATGCCCTGAAAGTGTACCCGCCCATAAACTCCTTGTCTCACTGGAACGCACCAATGCAGAATTCCACACAAATTTGCCCTGAACCTGTACCCCTCCATAACCTCCCTGTCTCACTGGAACGTACCAATGCAGAACTCCACACAAATATGCCCTGAACCTGCACACTCCATAACCTCCCTGACTCACTGGAACGTACAAATGCAGAAATACACTCAAATATGCCCTGAGCCTTTACCCCTCCATAACCTCCCAGTCTCACTGGAACGTACCATTGCAGAACACCACACAAATATGCCCTGAACGTCTACCCGCTCATAAGCTCCTTGTCTCACTGGAACGTACCAACGCAGAACTCCAAACAAATATGCCCTGAACCTGTACCCTCCATAACCTCCCAGTCTCACTGGAACGTACCAATGCAGAACTACACACAAATATGCCCTGAACCTGTACCCCTCCATAACCTCCCTGTCTCACTGGAACGCACCAATGCCGAACTCCACTCAAATATGCCCTGATCCTGTACCGTGCATAACCTCCCTGTCTCACTGGAACGTACCATTGCAGAACTACACACAAATTTGCCCTGAACCTGTACCCCTCCATAACCTCCCTGTCTCACTGGAACGTACCAATGCAGAACTCCACACAAATATGCCCTGAACCTTTACCCCTCCATAACCTCCCAGTCTCACTGGAACGTACCATTGTAGAACACCACACAAATATGCCCTGAACGTCTACCCGCTCATAAGCTCCTTGTCTCACTGGAACGTACCAACGCAGAACTCCAAACAAATATGCCCTGAACCTGTACCCCTCCATAACCTCCCTGTCTCACTGGAACGCACCAAGGCCGAACTCCACTCAAATATGCCCTGATCCTGTACCGTGCATAACCTCCCTGTCTCACTGGAACGTACCATTGCAGAACACCACACAAATATGCACTGAACCTGTACCCCTCCATAACCTCCCTGTCTCACTGGAACGTACCAATGCAGAACTCCACACAAATATGCCCTGAACCTGTACCCGTCCATAAACTCCCTGTCTCATTGGATCGTCCCACTGCAGAACTCCACACAAATATGCCATGGACCGGTACCCTCCATAAACTCCCTGTCTCACTGGAAAGTACCAATGCAGAACTCCACACAAATATGCCCTGAACCTGTACCCGACCATAACCTCCTTGTCTCAATGGAACGTACCACTGCAGAACTCCACACAAATATGCCCTGAACCTGTACCCTCCATAACCTCCCTGTCTCACTGGAACGTACCAATGCAGAACTCCACTCAAATATGCCCTGATCCTGTACCGTGCATAACCTCCCTGTCTCACTTGAAATTACCAATGCAGAATTCCACAGAAATATGCCCTGAACGTGTACCCGCCCATAAGCTCCTTGTCTCACTGGAACGCACCAATGCAGAACTCCACACAAATATGCCCTAAACCTGCACCCCTCCATAACTTCCCTGTCTCACTGGAACGCACCAATGCCGAACTCCACTCAAATATGCCCTGAACCTGTACCCCTCCATAACCTTCTGTCTCACTGGAAAGTACCATTGCAGAACACCACACCAATATGCCCTGAAAGTGTACCCGCCCATAAACTCCTTGTCTCACTGGAACGCACCAATGCAGAACTCCACACAAATTTGCCCTGAACCTGTATCCCTCCATAACCTCCCTGTCTCACTGGAACGTACCAATGCAGAACTCCACACAAATATGCCCTGAACCTGCACACTCCATAACCTCCCTGACTCACTGGAAGGTACAAATGCAGAAATACACTCAAATATGCCCTGAACCTTTACCCTTCCATAACCTCCCAGTCTCACTGGAACGTACCATTGCAGAACACCACACAAATATGCCCTGAACGTCTACCCGCTCATAAGCTCCTTGTCTCACTGGAACGTACCAACGCAGAACTCCAAACAAATATGCCCTGAACCTGTACCCTCCATAACCTCCCAGTCTCACTGGAACGTACCAATGCAGAACTACACACAAATATGCCCTGAACCTGTACCCCTCCATAACCTCCCTGTCTCACTGGAACGCACCAATGCCGAACTCCACTCAAATATGCCCTGATCCTGTACCGTGCATAACCTCCCTGTCTCACTGGAACGTACCATTGCAGAACTCCACACAAATTTGCCCTGAACCTGTACCCCTCCATAACTTCCCTGTCTCACTGGAACGTACCAATGCAGAACTCCACACAAATATGCCCTGAACCTTTACCCCTCCATAACCTCCCAGTCTCACTGGAACGTACCATTGTAGAACACCACACAAATATGCCCTGAACGTCTACCCGCTCATAAGCTCCTTGTCTCACTGGAACGTACCAACGCAGAACTCCAAACAAATATGCCCTGAACCTGTACCCCTCCATAACCTCCCTGTCTCACTGGAACGCACCAAGGCCGAACTCCACTCAAATATGCCCTGATCCTGTACCGTGCATAACCTCCCTGTCTCACTGGAACGTACCATTGCAGAACACCACACAAATATGCCCTGAACCTGTACCCCTCCATAACCTCCCTGTCTCACTGGAACGTACCAATGCAGAACTCCACACAAATATGCCCTGAACCTGTACCCGTCCATAAACTCCCTGTCTCATTGGATCGTCCCACTGCAGAACTCCACACAAATATGCCATGGACCGGTACCCTCCATAAACTCCCTGTCTCACTGGAAAGTACCAATGCAGAACTCCACACAAATATGCCCTGAACCTGTACCCGACCATAACCTCCTTGTCTCAATGGAACGTACCACTGCAGAACTCCACACAAATATGCCCTGAACCTGTACCCTCCATAACCTCCCTGTCTCACTGGAACGTACCAATGCAGAACTCCACTCAAATATGCCCTGATCCTGTACCGTGCATAACCTCCCTGTCTCACTTGAAATTACCAATGCAGAATTCCACAGAAATATGCCCTGAACGTGTACCCGCCCATAAGCTCCTTGTCTCACTGGAACGCACCAATGCAGAACTCCACACAAATATGCCCTAAACCTGTACCCTCCATAACCTCCCTGTCTCACTGGAACGTACCAATGCAGAACTACACACACATATGCCCTGAACCTGTACCCCTCCATAACCTCCCTGTCTCACTGGAACGTACCAACGCAGAACTACAAACAAATATGCCCTGAACCTGTACCACTCCATAACCTCCCGGACTCACTGGAACGTACCAATGCAGAAATCCACACAAATATACCCTGAACCTGCACCCCTCCATAACTTCCCTGTCTCACTGGTACGCACCAATGCCGAACTCCACTCAAATATGCCCTGAACCTGTACCCCTCCATAACCTTCTGTCTCACTGGAACGTACCATTGTAGACCACCACACAAATATGCCCTGAACGTCTACCCGCTCATAAGCTCCTTGTCTCACTGGAACGTACCAACGCAGAACTCCAAACAAATATGCCCTGAACCTGTACCCCTCCATAACCTCCCTGTCTCACTGGAACGCACCAAGGCCGAACTCCACTCAAATATGCCCTGATCCTGTACCGTGCATAACCTCCCTGTCTCACTGGAACGTACCATTGCAGAACACCACACAAATATGCCCTGAACCTGTACCCCTCCATAACCTCCCTGTCTCACTGGAACGTACCAATGCAGAACTCCACACAAATATGCCCTGAACCTGTACCCGTCCATAAACTCCCTGTCTCATTGGATCGTCCCACTGCAGAACTCCACACAAATATGCCATGGACCGGTACCCTCCATAAACTCCCTGTCTCACTGGAAAGTACCAATGCAGAACTCCACACAAATATGCCCTGAACCTGTACCCGACCATAACCTCCTTGTCTCAATGGAACGTACCACTGCAGAACTCCACACAAATATGCCCTGAACCTGTACCCTCCATAACCTCCCTGTCTCACTGGAACGTACCAATGCAGAACTCCACTCAAATATGCCCTGATCCTGTACCGTGCATAACCTCCCTGTCTCACTTGAAATTACCAATGCAGAATTCCACAGAAATATGCCCTGAACGTGTACCCGCCCATAAGCTCCTTGTCTCACTGGAACGCACCAATGCAGAACTCCACACAAATATGCCCTAAACCTGTACCCTCCATAACCTCCCTGTCTCACTGGAACGTACCAATGCAGAACTACACACACATATGCCCTGAACCTGTACCCCTCCATAACCTCCCTGTCTCACTGGAACGTACCAACGCAGAACTACAAACAAATATGCCCTGAACCTGTACCACTCCATAACCTCCCGGACTCACTGGAACGTACCAATGCAGAAATCCACACAAATATACCCTGAACCTGCACCCCTCCATAACTTCCCTGTCTCACTGGTACGCACCAATGCCGAACTCCACTCAAATATGCCCTGAACCTGTACCCCTCCATAACCTTCTGTCTCACTGGAACTTACCATTGCAGAACACCACACAAATATGCCCTGAAAGTGTACCCGCCCATAACCTCCTTGTCTCACTGGAACGTACCAATGCAGAACTACAAACAAATATGCCCTGAACCTGTACCCCTCCATAACTTCCCAGTCTCACTGGAACGCAGCAATGCCGAACTCCAATCAAATATGCCCTGAACCTGTACCCCTCCATAACCTTCTGTCTCACTGGAAAGTACCATTGCAGAACACCACACAAATATGCCCTGAAAGTGTACCCGCCAATAAACTCCTTGTCTCACTGGAACGCACCAATGCAGAACTCCACACAAATTTGCCCTGAACCTGTACCCCTCCATAACCTCCCTGTCTCACTGGAACGTACCAATGCAGAACGCCACACAAATATGCTCTGAACCTGCACCCTCCATAACCTCCCTGACTCACTGGAACGTACAAATGCAGAAATACACTCAAATATGCCCTGAACCTTTACCCCTCCATAACCTCCCAGTCTCACTGGAACGTACCATTGCAGAACACCACACAAATATGCCCTGAACGTCTACCCGCTCATAAGCTCCTTGTCTCACTGGAACGTACCAACGCAGAACTCCAAACAAATATGCCCTGAACCTGTACCCTCCATAAACTCCCTGTCTCACTGGAACGTACCAATGCAGAACTACACACAAATATGCCCTGAACCTGTACCCCTCCATAACCTCCCTGTCTCAGTGGAACGCACCAATGCCGAACTCCACTCAAATATGCCCTGATCCTGTACCGTGCATAACCTCCCTGTATCACTGGAACGTACCATTGCAGAACACCACACAAATATGCCCTGAACCTGTATCCCTCCATAACCTCCCTGTCTCACTGGAAAGTACCAATGCAGAACTCCACACAAATATGCCCTGAACCTGTACCCGACCATAACCTCCTTGTCTCAATGGAACGTACCACTGCAGAACTCCACACAAATATGCCCTGAACCTGTACCCTCCATAACCTCCCTGTCTCACTGGAACGTACCAATGCAGAACTCCACTCAAATATGCCCTGATCCTGTACCGTGCATAACCTCCCTGTCTCACTTGAAATTACCAATGCAGAATTCCACAGAAATATGCCCTGAACGTGTACCCGCCCATAACCTCCTTGTCTCACTGGAACGCACCAATGCAGAACTCCACGCAAATATGCCCTAAACCTGTACCCTCCATAACCTCCCTGTCTCACTGGAACGTACCAATGCAGAACTACACACACATATGCCATGAACCTGTACCCCTCCATAACCTCCCTGTCTCACTGGAACGTACCAACGCAGAACTACAAACAAATATGCCCTGAACCTGTACCACTCCATAACCTCCCGGACTCACTGGAACGTACCAATGCAGAAATCCACACAAATATGCCCTGAACCTGCACCCCTCCATAACTTCCCTGTCTCACTGGAACGCACCAATGCCGAACTCCACTCAAATATGCCCTGAACCTGTACCCCTCCATAACCTTCTGTCTCACTGGAACTTACCATTGCAGAACACCACACAAATATGCCCTGAAAGGGTACCCGCCCATTACCTCCTTGTCTCACTGCAACGCACCAATGCAGAACTCCACACAAATTTGCCCTGAACCTGTACCCCTCCATAACCTCCCTGTCTCACTGGAACGTACCATTGCAGAACACCACACAAATATGCCCTGAAAGTGTACCCGCCCATAAACTCCTTGTCTCACTGGAACGCACCAATGCAGAACTCCACACAAATTTGCCCTGAACCTGTACCCCTCCATAACCTCCCTGTCTCACTGGAACGTTCCAATGCAGAACTCCACACAAATATGCCCTGGACCTGCACCCTCCATAACCTCCCTGACTCACTGGAACGTACAAATGCAGAAATACACTCAAATATGCCCTGAACCTTTACCCCTCCATAACCTCCCAGTCTAACTGGAACGTACCATTGCAGAACACCACACAAATATGCCCTGAACGTCTACCCGCTCATAAGCTCCTTGTCTCACTGGAACGTACCAACGCAGAACTCCAAACAAATATGCCCTGAACCTGTACCCCTCCATAACCTCCCTGTCTCACTGGAACGCACCAAGGCCGAACTCCACTCAAATATGCCCTGATCCTGTACCGTGCATAACCTCCCTGTCTCACTGGAACGTACCATTGCAGAACACCACACAAATATGCCCTGAACCTGTACCCCTCCATAACCTCCCTGTCTCACTGGAACGTACCAATGCAGAACTCCACACAAATATGCCCTGAACCTGTACCCGTCCATAAACTCCCTGTCTCATTGGATCGTCCCACTGCAGAACTCCACACAAATATGCCATGGACCGGTACCCTCCATAACCTCCCTGTCTCACTGGAAAGTACCAATGCAGAACTCCACACAAATATGCCCTGAACCTGTACCCGACCATAACCTCCTTGTCTCAATGGAACGTACCACTGCAGAACTCCACACAAATATGCCCTGAACCTGTACCCTCCATAACCTCCCTGTCTCACTGGAACGTACCAATGCAGAACTCCACTCAAATATGCCCTGATCCTGTACCGTGCATAACCTCCCTGTCTCACTTGAAATTACCAATGCAGAATTCCACAGAAATATGCCCTGAACGTGTACCCGCCCATAAGCTCCTTGTCTCACTGGAACGCACCAATGCAGAACTCCACACAAATATGCCCTAAACCTGTACCCTCCATAACCTCCCTGTCTCACTGGATCGTACCAATGCAGAACTACACACACATATGCCCTGAACCTCTACCCCTCCATAACCTCCCTGTCTCACTGGAACGTACCAACGCAGAACTACAAACAAATATGCCCTGAACCTGTACCACTCCATAACCTCCCGTACTCACTGGAACGTACCAATGCAGAAATCCACACAAATATACCCTGAACCTGCACCCCTCCATAACTTCCCTGTCTCACTGGAACGCACCAATGCCGAACTCCACTCAAATATGCCCTGAACCTGTACCCCTCCATAACCTTCTGTCTCACTGGAACTTACCATTGCAGAACACCACACAAATATGCCCTGAAAGTGTACCCGCCCATAACCTCCTTGTCTCACTGCAACGCACCAATGCAGAACTCCACACAAATTTGCCCTGAACCTGTACCCCTCCATATCTTCCCTGTCTCACTGGAACGCACCAATGCCGAACTCCACTCAAATATGCCCTGAACCTGTACCCCTCCATAACCTTCTGTCTCACTGGAAAGTACCATTGCAGAACACCACACAAATATGCCCTGAAACTGTACCCGCCCATAAACTCCTTGTCTCACTGGAACGCACCAATGTAGAACTCCACACAAATTTGCCCTGAACCTGTACCCCTCCATAACCTCCCTGTCTCACTGGAACGTACCAATGCAGAACACCACACAAATATGCCCTGAACCTGCACCCTCCATAACCTCCCTGTCTCACTGGAACGTACCAATGCAGAACTCCACACAGATATGCCCTGAACCTGTACCCCTCCATAACCTCCCTGTCTCACTGGAACGTACCAATGCAGAACTCCACACAAAAATGCCCTGAACCTGTTCCTGTCCATAACCTCCCTGTCTCATTGGATCGTCCCACTGCAGAACTCCACACAAATATGCCATGGACCGGTACCCTCCATAACCTCCCTGTCTCACAGGAAAGTACCAATGCAGAACTCCACACAAATATGCCCTGAACCTGTACCCGACCATAACCTCCTTGTCTCAAATGAACGTACCACTGCAGAACTCCACAGAAATATGCCCTGAACCTGTACCCTCCATAACCTCCCTGTCTCACTGGAAAATACCAATGCAGAACTACAAACAAATATGCCCTGAACCTGTACCCCTCCATAACCTTCTGTCTCACTGGAAAGTACCATTGCAGAACACCACACAAACATGCCCTGAAAGGGTACACGCCCATAAACTCCTTGTCTCACTGGAACGCACCAATGCAGAACTCCACACAAATTTGCCCTGAACCTGTACCGCTCCATAACCTCCCTGTCTCACTGGAACGTACCATTGCAGAACACCACACAAATATGCCCTGAAAGTGTACCCGCCCATAAACTCCTTGTCTCACTGGAACGCACCAATGCAGAACTCCACACAAATTTGCCCTGAACCTGTACCCCTCCATAACCTCCCTGTCTCACTGGAACGCACCAATGCCGAACTCCACTCAAATATGCCCTGATCCTGTACCGTGCATAACCTCCCTGTCTCACTGGAACGTACCATTGCAGAACACCACACAAATATGCCCTGAACCTGTACCCCTCCATAACCTCCCTGTCTCACTGGAACGTACCAATGCAGAACTCCACACAAATATGCCCTGAACCTGTACCCGTCCATAAACTCCCTGTCTCATTGGATCGTCCCACTGCAGAACTCCACACAAATATGCCATGGACCGGTACACTCCATAACCTCCCTGTCTCACTGGAAAGTACCAATGCAGAACTCCACACAAATATGCCCGGAACCTGTACCCGACCATAACATCCTTGTCTCAATGGAACGTACCACTGCAGAACTCCACACAAATATGCCCTGAACCGGTACCCTCCATAACCTCCCTGTCTCACTGGAACGTACCAATGCAGAACTCCACTCAAATATGCCCTGATCCTGTACCGTGCATAACCTCCCTGTCTCACTTGAAATTACCAATGCAGAATTCCACAGAAATATGCCCTGAACGTGTACCCGCCCATAACCTCCTTGTCTCACTGGAACGCACCAATGCAGAACTCCACACAAATATGCCCTAAACCTGTACCCTCCATAACCTCCCTGTCTCACTGGAACGTACCAATGCAGAACTACACACACATATGCCATGAACCTGTACCCCTCCATAACCTCCCTGTCTCACTGGAACGTACCAATGCAGAAATCCACACAAATATGCCCTGAACCTGCACCCCTCCATAACTTCCCTGTCTCACTGGAACGCACCAATGCCGAACTCCACTCAAATATGCCCTGAACCTGTACCCCTCCATAACCTTCTGTCTCACTGGAACTTACCATTGCAGAACACCACACAAATATGCCCTGAAAGGGTACCCGCCCAAAACCTCCTTGTCTCACTGCAACGCACCAATGCAGATCTCCACACAAATTTGCCCTGAACCTGTACCCCTCCATAACCTCCCTGTCTCACTGGAACGTACCATTGCAGAACACCACACAAATATGCCCTGAAAGTGTACCCGCCCATAAACTCCTTGTCTCACTGGAACGCACCAATGCAGAACTCCACACAAATTTGCCCTGAACCTGTACCCCTCCATAACCTCCCTGTCTCACTGGAACGTACCAATGCAGAACTCCACACAAATATGCCCTGGACCTGCACCCTCCATAACCTCCCTGACTCACTGGAACGTACAAATCAGAAATACACTCAAATATGCCCTGAACCTTTACCCCTCCATAACCTCCCAGTCTCACTGGAACGTACCATTGCAGAACACCACACAAATATGCCCTGAACGTCTACCCGCTCATAAGCTCCTTGTCTCACTGGAACGTACCAACGCAGAACTCCAAACAAATATGCCCTGAACCTGTACCCTCCATAACCTCCCTGTCTCACTGGAACGTACCAATGCAGAACTACACACAAATATGCCCTGAACCTGTACCCCTCCATAACCTCCCTGTCTCAGTGGAACGCACCAATGCCGAACTCCACTCAAATATGCCCTGATCCTGTACCGTGCATAACCTCCCTGTCTCACTGGAACGTACCATTGCAGAACACCACACAAATATGCCCTGAACCTGTACCCCTCCATAACCTCCCTGTCTCACTGGAACGTACCAATGCAGAACTCCACACAAATATGCCCTGAACCTGTACCCGTCCATAAACTCCCTGTCTCATTGGATCGTCCCACTGCAGAACTCCACACAAATATGCCATGGACCGGTACCCTCCATAACCTCCCTGTCTCACTGGAAAGTACCAATGCAGAACTCCACACAAATATTCCCTGAACCTGTACCCTCCATAACCTCCCTGTCTCACTGGAACGTACCAATGCAGAACTACACACAAATATGCCCTGAACCTGTAGCCCTCCATAACCTCCCTGTCTCACTGGACCGTACCAATGCAGAACTCCTCACAAATATGCACTGAACCTGTACCCCTCCATAACTTCCCTGTCTCACTGGAACGCACCAATGCCGAATTCCACTCAAATATGCCCTGAACCTGTACCCCTCCATAACCTTCTGTCTCACTGGAAAATACCATTGCAGAACACCACACAAATATGCCCTGAAAGTGTAACCGCCCATAACCTCCTTGTCTCACTGGAACGCACCAATGCAGAACTCCACACAAATTTGCCCTGAACCTGTACCCCTCCATAACCTCCCTGTCTCACTGGAACGTACCAATGCAGAACTCCACACAAATATGCCCTGAACCTGTACCCGCCCATAACCTCCTTGTCTCACTGGAACGTACCAACGCAGAACTCCACACAAATTTGCCCTGAGCCTGTAACCCTCCATAACCTCCCTGTCTCACTGGAACGTACCAATGCAGAACTACAAACAAATATGCCCTGAACCTGTACCCGCCCATAACCCCCCTGTCTCACTAGAACGTACCACTGCAGAAATCTACACAAATATTCCCTGAACCTGTAACCTCCATAACCTCCCTGTCTCACTGGAACGTACCAATGCAGAACTACAAACAAATATGCCCTGAACCTGTACCCCTCCATAACTTCCCAGTCTCACTGGAACGCAGCAATGCCGAACTCCACTCAAATATGCCCTGAACCTGTACCCCTCCATAACCTTCTGTCTCACTGGAAAGTACCATTGCAGAACACCACACAAATATGCCCTGAAAGTGTACCCGCCCATAAACTCCTTGTCTCACTGGAACGCACCAATGCAGAACTCCACACAAATTTGCCCTGACCCTGTACCCCTCCATAACCTCCCTGTCTCACTGGAACGTACCAATGCAGAACTCCACACAAATATGCCCTGAACCTGCACCCTCCATAACCTCCCTGACTCACTGGAACGTACAAATGCAGAAATACACTCAAATATGCCCTGAACCTTTACCCCTCCATAACCTCCCAGTCTCACTTGAACGTACCATTGCAGAACACCACACAAATATGCCCTGAACGTCTACCCGCTCATAAGCTCCTTGTCTCACTGGAACGTACCAACGCAGAACTCCAAACAAATATGCCCTGAACCTGTACCCTCCATAACCTCCCTGTCTCACTGGAACGTACCAATGCAGAACTACACACAAATATGCCCTGAACCTGTACCCCTCCATAACCTCCCTGTCTCACTGGAACGCACCAATGCCGAACTCCACTCAAATATGCCCTGATCCTGTACCGTGCATAACCTCCCTGTCTCACTGGAACGTACCATTGCAGAACACCACACAAATATGCCCTGAACCTGTACCCCTCCATAACCTCCCTGTCTCACTGGAAAGTACCAATGCAGAACTCCACACAAATATGCCCTGAACCTGTACCCGACCATAACCTCCTTGTCTCAATGGAACGTACAACTGCAGAACTCCACACAAATATGCCCTGAACCTGTACCCCTCCATACCCTCCCTGTCTCACTGGAAAGTACCAATGCAGAACTCCACACAAATATGCCCTGAACCTCTACCCGACCATAACCTCCTTGTCTCACTGGAACTTACCATTGCAGAACACCACACAAATATGCCCTGAAAGGGTACCCGCCCATAACCTCCCTGTCTCACTGGAACGTACCACTGCAGAAATCCACACAAATATTCCCTGAACCTGTAACCTCCATAAACTCCCTGTCTCACTGGAACGTACCAATGCAGAACTCCACACAAATATGCCCTGAACCTGCACCCTCCATAACCTCCCTGACTCACTGGAACGTACAAATGCAGAACACCACACAAATATGCCCTGAACGTCTACCCGCTCATAAGCTCCTTGTCTCACTGGAACGTACCAACGCAGAACTCCAAACAAATATGCCCTGAACCTGTACCCTCCATAACCTCCCTGTCTCACTGGAACGTACCAATGCAGAACTCCACACAGATATGCCCTGAACCTGTACCCCTCCATAACCTCCCTGTCTCACTGGAACGTACCAATGCAGAACTCCACACAAATATGCCCTGAACCTGTTCCTGTCCATAACCTCCCTGTCTCATTGGATCGTCCCACTGCAGAACTCCACACAAATATGCCATGGACCGGTACCCTCCATAACCTCCCTGTCTCACAGGAAAGTACCAATGCAGAACTCCACACAAATATGCCCTGAACCTGCACCCGACCATAACCTCCTTGTCTCAAATGAAATTACCACTGCAGAACTCCACAGAAATATGCCCTGAACCTGTACCCTCCATAACCTCCCTGTCTCACTGGAAAATACCAATGCAGAACTACAAACAAATATGCCCTGAACCTGTACCCCTCCATAACCTTCTGTCTCACTGGAAAGTACCATTGCAGAACACCACACAAACATGCCCTGAAAGGGTACCCGCCCATAAACTCCTTGTCTCACTGGAACGCACCAATGCAGAACTCCACACAAATTTGCCCTGAACCTGTACCCCTCCATAACCTCCCTGTCTCACTGGAACGTACCATTGCAGAACACCACACAAATATGCCCTGAAAGTGTACCCGCCCATAAACTCCTTGTCTCACTGGAACGCACCAATGCAGAACTCCACACAAATTTGCCCTGAACCTGTACCCCTCCATAACCTCCCTGTCTCACTGGAACGCACCAATGCCGAACTCCACTCAAATATGCCCTGATCCTGTACCGTGCATAACCTCCCTGTCTCACTGGAACGTACCATTGCAGAACACCACACAAATATGCCCTGAACCTGTACCCCTCCATAACCTCCCTGTCTCACTGGAACGTACCAATGCAGAACTCCACACAAATATGCCCTGAACCTGTACCCGTCCATAAACTCCCTGTCTCATTGGATCGTCCCACTGCAGAACTCCACACAAATATGCCATGGACCGGTACCCTCCATAACCTCCCTGTCTCACTGGAAAGTACCAATGCAGAACTCCACACAAATATGCCCTGAACCTGTACCCGACCATAACATCCTTGTCTGAATGGAACGTACCACTGCAGAACTCCACACAAATATGCCCTGAACCTGTACCCTCCATAACCTCCCTGTCTCACTGGAACGTACCAATGCAGAACTCCACTCAAATATGCCCTGATCCTGTACCGTGCATAACCTCCCTGTCTCACTTGAAATTACCAATGCAGAATTCCACAGAAATATGCCCTGAACGTGTACCCGCCCATAACCTCCTTGTCTCACTGGAACGCACCAATGCAGAACTCCACACAAATATGCCCTAAACCTGTACCCTCCATAACCTCCCTGTCTCACTGGAACGAATCAATGCAGAACTACACACACATATGCCATGAACCTGTACCCCTCCATAACCTCCCTGTCTCACTGGAACGTACCAATGCAGAAATCCACACAAATATGCCCTGAACCTGCACCCCTCCATAACTTCCCTGTCTCACTGGAACGCACCAATGCCGAACTCCACTCAAATATGCCCTGAACCTGTACCCCTCCATAACCTTCTGTCTCACTGGAACTTACCATTGCAGAACACCAGACAAATATGCCCTGAAAGGGTACACGCCCATAACCTCCTTGTCTCACTGCAACGCACCAATGCAGAACTCCACACAAATTTGCCCTGAACCTGTACCCCTCCATAACCTCCCTGTCTCACTGGAACGTACCATTGCAGAACACCACACAAATATGCCCTGAAAGTGTACCCGCCCATAAACTCCTTGTCTCACTGGAACGCACCAATGCAGAACTCCACACAAATTTGCCCTGAACCTGTACCCCTCCATAACCTCCCTGTCTCACTGGAACGTACCAATGCAGAACTCCACACAAATATGCCCTGGACCTGCACCCTCCATAACCTCCCTGACTCACTGGAACGTACAAATCAGAAATACACTCAAATATGCCCTGAACCTTTACCCCTCCATAACCTCCCAGTCTCACTGGAACGTACCATTGCAGAACACCACACAAATATGCCCTGAACGTCTACCCGCTCATAAGCCTCTTGTCTCACTGGAACGTACCAACGCAGAACTCCAAACAAATATGCCCTGAACCTGTACCCTCCATAACCTCCCTGTCTCACTGGAACGTACCAATGCAGAACTACACACAAATATGCCCTGAACCTGTACCCCTCCATAACCTCCCTGTCTCAGTGGAACGCACCAATGCCGAACTCCACTCAAATATGCCCTGATCCTGTACCGTGCATAACCTCCCTGTCTCACTGGAACGTACCATTGCAGAACACCACACAAATATGCCCTGAACCTGTACCCCTCCATAACCTCCCTGTCTCACTGGAACGTACCAATGCAGAACTCCACACAAATATGCCCTGAACCTGTACCCGTCCATAAACTCCCTGTCTCATTGGATCGTCCCACTGCAGAACTCCACACAAATATGCCCTGAACCTGTAGCCCTCCATAACCTCCCTGTCTCACTGGACCGTACCAATGCAGAACTCCTCACAAATATGCACTGAACCTGTACCCCTCCATAACTTCCCTGTCTCACTGGAACGCACCAATGCCGAATTCCACTCAAATATGCCCTGAACCTGTACCCCTCCATAACCTTCTGTCTCACTGGAAAATACCATTGCAGAACACCACACAAATATGCCCTGAAAGTGTAACCGCCCATAACCTCCTTGTCTCACTGGAACGCACCAATGCAGAACTCCACACAAATTTGCCCTGAACCTGTACCCCTCCATAACCTCCCTGTCTCACTGGAACGTACCAATGCAGAACTCCACACAAATATGCCCTGAACCTGTACCCGCCCATAACCTCCTTGTCTCACTGGAACGTACCAACGCAGAACTCCACACAAATTTGCCCTGAGCCTGTAACCCTCCATAACCTCCCTGTCTCACTGGAACGTACCAATGCAGAACTACAAACAAATATGCCCTGAACCTGTACCCGCCCATAACCCCCCTGTCTCACTAGAACGTACCACTGCAGAAATCTACACAAATATTCCCTGAACCTGTAACCTCCATAACCTCCCTGTCTCACTGGAACGTACCAATGCAGAACTACAAACAAATATGCCCTGAACCTGTACCCCTCCATAACTTCCCAGTCTCACTGGAACGCAGCAATGCCGAACTCCACTCAAATATGCCCTGAACCTGTACCCCTCCATAACCTTCTGTCTCACTGGAAAGTACCATTGCAGAACACCACACAAATTTGCCCTGACCCTGTACCCCTCCATAACCTCCCTGTCTCACTGGAACGTACCAATGCAGAACTCCACACAAATATGCCCTGAACCTGCACCCTCCATAACCTCCCTGACTCACTGGAACGTACAAATGCAGAAATACACTCAAATATGCCCTGAACCTTTACCCCTCCATAACCTCCCAGTCTCACTTGAGCGTACCATTGCAGAACACCACACAAATATGCCCTGAACGTCTACCCGCTCATAAGCTCCTTGTCTCACTGGAACGTACCAACGCAGAACTCCAAACAAATATGCCCTGAACCTGTACCCTCCATAACCTCCCTGTCTCACTGGAACGTACCAATGCAGAACTACACACAAATATGCCCTGAACCTGTACCCCTCCATAACCTCCCTGTCTCACTGGAACGCACCAATGCCGAACTCCACTCAAATATGCCCTGATCCTGTACCGTGCATAACCTCCCTGTCTCACTGGAACGTACCATTGCAGAACACCACACAAATATGCCCTGAACCTGTACCCCTCCATAACCTCCCTGTCTCACTGGAAAGTACCAATGCAGAACTCCACACAAATATGCCCTGAACCTGTACCCGACCATAACCTCCTTGTCTCAATGGAACGTACCACTGCAGAACTCCACACAAATATGCCCTGAACCTGTACCCCTCCATACCCTCCCTGTCTCACTGGAAAGTACCAATGCAGAACTCCACACAAATATGCCCTGAACCTCTACCCGACCATAACCTCCTTGTCTCACTGGAACTTACCATTGCAGAACACCACACAAATATGCCCTGAAAGGGTACCCGCCCATAACCTCCCTGTCTCACTGGAACGTACCACTGCAGAAATCCACACAAATATTCCCTGAACCTGTAACCTCCATAAACTCCCTGTCTCACTGGAACGTACCAATGCAGAACTACAAACAAATATGCCCTGAACCTGTACCCATCCATAACTTCCCAGTCTCACTGGAACGCAGCAATGCCGAACTCCACTCAAATATGCCCTGAACCTGTACCCCTCCATAACCTTCTGTCTCACTGGAAAGTACCATTGCAGAACACCACACAAATATGCCCTGAAAGTGTACCCGGCCATAAACTCCTTGTCTCACTGGAACGCACCAATGCAGAACTCCACACAAATTTGCCCTGAACCTGTACCCCTCCATAACCTCCCTGTCTCACTGGAACGTACCAATGCAGAACTCCACACAAATATGCCCTGAACCTGCACCCTCCATAACCTCCCTGACTCACTGGAACGTACAAATGCAGAAATACACTCAAATATGCCCTGAACCTTTACCCCTCCATAACCTCCCAGTCTCACTGGAACGTACCATTGCAGAACACCACACAAATATGCCCTGAACGTCTACCCGCTCATAAGCTCCTTGTCTCACTGGAACGTACCAACGCAGAACTCCAAACAAATATGCCCTGAACCTGTACCCTCCATAACCTCCCTGTCTCACTGGAACGTACCAATGCAGAACTACACACAAATATGCCCTGAACCTGTACCCCTCCATAACCTCCCTGTCTCACTGGAACGTACCAATGCCGAACTCCACTCAAATATGCCCTGATCCAGTACCGTGCATAACCTCCCTGTCTCACTGGAACGTGCCATTGCAGAACACCACACAAATATGCGCTGAACCTGTACCCCTCCATAACCTCCCTGTCTCACTGGAAAGTACCAATGCAGAACTCCACACAAATATGCCCTGAACCTGTACCCGACCATAACCTCCTTGTCTCAATGGAACGTACCACTGCAGAACTCCACACAAATATGCCCTGAACCTGTACCCCTCCATAACCTCCCTGTCTCACTGGAAAGTACCAATGCAGAACTCCACACAAATATGCCCTGAACCTGTACCCGACCATAACCTCCTTGTCTCACTGGAACTTACCATTGCAGAACACCACACAAATATGCCCTGAAAGGGTACCCGCCCATAACCTCCTTGTCTCACTGCAACGCACCAATGCAGAACTCCACACAAATTTGCCCTGAACCTGTACCCCTCCATAACCTCCCTATCTCACTGGAACGTACCATTGCAGAACACCACACAAATATGCCCTGAAAGTGAACCCGCCCATAAACTCCTTGTCTCACTGGAACGCACCAATGCTTAACTCCACACAAATTTGCCCTGAACCTGTACCCCTCCATAACCTCCCTGTCTCACTGGAACGCACCAATGCCGAACTCCACTCAAATATGCCCTGATCCTGTACCGTGCATAACCTCCCTGTCTCACTGGAACGTACCATTGCAGAACACCACACAAATATGCCCTGAACCTGTACCCCTCCATAACCTCCCTGTCTCACTGGAACGTACCAATGCAGAACTCCACACAAATATGCCCTGAACCTGTACCCGTCCATAAACTCCCTGTCTCATTGGATCGTCCCACTGCAGAACTCCACACAAATATGCCATGGACCGGTACCCTCCATAACCTCCCTGTCTCACTGGAAAGTACCAATGCAGAACTCCACACAAATATGCCCTGAACCTGTACCCTCCATAACCTCCCTGTCTCACTGGAACGTACCAATGCAGAACTCCACTCAAATATGCCCTGATCCTGTACCGTGCATAACCTCCCTGTCTCACTTGAAATTACCAATGCAGAATTCCACAGAAATATGCCCTGAACGTGTACCCGCCTATAACCTCCTTGTCTCACTGGAACGCACCAATGCAGAACTCCACACAAATATGCCCTAAACCTGTACCCTCCATAACCTCCCTGTCTCACTGGAACGTACCAATGCAGAACTACACACACATATGCCATGAACCTGTACCCCTCCATAACCTCCCTGTCTCACTGGAACGTACCAATGCAGAAATCCACACAAATATGCCCTGAACCTGCACCCCTCCATAACTTCCCTGTCTCACTGGAACGCACCAATGCCGAACTCCACTCAAATATGCCCTGAACCTGTACCCCTCCATAACCTTCTGTCTCACTGGAACTTACCATTGCAGAACACCAGACAAATATGCCCTGAAAGGGTACCCGCCCATAACCTCCTTGTCTCACTGCAACGCACCAATTCAGAACTCCACACAAATTTGCCCTGAACCTGTACCCCTCCATAACCTCCCTGTCTCACTGGAACGTACCAATGCAGAACTCCACACAAATATGCCCTGGACCTGCACCCTCCATAACCTCCCTGACTCACTGGAACGTACAAATCAGAAATACACTCAAATATGCCCTGAACCTTTACCCCTCCATAACCTCCCAGTCTCACTGGAACGTACCATTGCAGAACACCACACAAATATGCCCTGAACCTGTACCCCTCCATAACCTCCCTGTCTCACTGGAACGTACCAATGCAGAACTCCACACAAATATGCCCTGAACCTGTACCCGTCCATAAACTCCCTGTCTCATTGGATCGTCCCACTGCAGAACTCCACACAAATATGCCATGGACCGGTACCCTCCATAACCTCCCTGTCTCACTGGAAAGTACCAATGCAGAACTCCACACAAATATGCCCTGAACCTGTACCCTCCATAACCTCCCTGTCTCACTGGAACGTACCAATGCAGAACTACACACAAATATGCCCTGAACCTGTAGCCCTCCATAACCTCCCTGTCTCACTGGAACGCACCAATGCCGAATTCCACTCAAATATGCCCTGAACCTGTACCCCTCCATAACCTTCTGTCTCACTGGAAAATACCATTGCAGAACACCACACAAATATGCCCTGAACCTGTAACCTCCATAACCTCCCTGTCTCACTGGAACGTACCAATGCAGAAGTACAAACAAATATGCCCTGAACCTGTACCCCTCCATAACTTCCCAGTCTCACTGGAACGCAGCAATGCAGAACTCCACACAAATATGCCCTGAACCTGTACCCGTCCATAAACTCCCTGTCTCATTGGATCGTCCCACTGCAGAACTCCACACAAATATGCCATGGACCGGTACCCTCCATAACCTCCCTGTCTCACTGGAAAGTACCAATGCAGAACTCCACACAAATATGCCCTGAACCTGTACCCGACCATAACATCCTTGTCTCAATGGAACGTGCCACTGCAGAACTCCACACAAATATGCCCTGAACCTGTACCCTCCATAACCTCCCTGTCTCACTGGAACGTACCAATGCAGAACTCCACTCAAATATGCCCTGATCCTGTACCGTGCATAACCTCCCTGTCTCACTTGAAATTACCAATGCAGAATTCCACAGAAATATGCCCTGAACGTGTACCCGCCTATAACCTCCTTGTCTCACTGGAACGCACCAATGCAGAACTCCACACAAATATGCCCTAAACCTGTACCCTCCATAACCTCCCTGTCTCACTGGAACGTACCAATGCAGAACTACACACACATATGCCATGAACCTGTACCCCTCCATAACCTCCCTGTCTCACTGGAACGTACCAATGCAGAAATCCACACAAATATGCCCTGAACCTGCACCCCTCCATAACTTCCCTGTCTCACTGGAACGCACCAATGCCGAACTCCACTCAAATATGCCCTGAACCTGTACCCCTCCATAACCTTCTGTCTCACTGGAACTTACCATTGCAGAACACCAGACAAATATGCCCTGAAAGGGTACCCGCCCATAACCTCCTTGTCTCACTGCAACGCACCAATGCAGAACTCCACACAAATTTGCCCTGAACCTGTACCCCTCCATAACCTCCCTGTCTCACTGGAACGTACCATTGCAGAACACCACACAAATATGCCCTGAAAGTGTACCCGCCCATAAACTCCTTGTCTCACTGGAACGCACCAATGCAGAACTCCACACAAATTTGCCCTGAACCTGTACCCCTCCATAACCTCCCTGTCTCACTGGAACGTACCAATGCAGAACTCCACACAAATATGCCCTGGACCTGCACCCTCCATAACCTCCCTGACTCACTGGAACGTACAAATCAGAAATACACTCAAATATGCCCTGAACCTTTACCCCTCCATAACCTCCCAGTCTCACTGGAACGTACCATTGCAGAACACCACACAAATATGCCCTGAACGTCTACCCGCTCATAAGCTCCTTGTCTCACTGGAACGTACCAACGCAGAACTCCAAACAAATATGCCCTGAACCTGTACCCTCCATAACCTCCCTGTCTCACTGGAACGTACCAATGCAGAACTACACACAAATATGCCCTGAACCTGTACCCCTCCATAACCTCCCTGTCTCAGTGGAACGCACCAATGCCGAACTCCACTCAAATATGCCCTGATCCTGTACCGTGCATAACCTCCCTGTCTCACTGGAACGTACCATTGCAGAACACCACACAAATATGCCCTGAACCTGTACCCCTCCATAACCTCCCTGTCTCACTGGAACGTACCAATGCAGAACTCCACACAAATATGCCCTGAACCTGTACCCGTCCATAAACTCCCTGTCTCATTGGATCGTCCCACTGCAGAACTCCACACAAATATGCCATGGACCGGTACCCTCCATAACCTCCCTGTCTCACTGGAAAGTACCAATGCAGAACTCCACACAAATATGCCCTGAACCTGTACCCTCCATAACCTCCCTGTCTCACTGGAACGTACCAATGCAGAACTACACACAAATATGCCCTGAACCTGTAGCCCTCCATATCCTCCCTGTCTCACTGGAACGCACCAATGCCGAATTCCACTCAAATATGCCCTGAACCTGTACCCCTCCATAACCTTCTGTCTCACTGGAAAATACCATTGCAGAACACCACACAAATATGCCCTGAACCTGTAACCTCCATAACCTCCCTGTCTCACTGGAACGTACCAATGCAGAACTACAAACAAATATGCCCTGAACCTGTACCCCTCCATAACTTCCCAGTCTCACTGGAACGCAGCAATGCCGAACTCCACTCAAATATGCCCTGAACCTGTACCCCTCCATAACCTTCTGTCTCACTGGAAAGTACCATTGCAGAACACCACACAAATATGCCCTGAAAGCGTACCCGCCCATAAACTCCTTGTCTCACTGGAACGCACCAATGCAGAACTCCACACAAATTTGCCCTGACCCTGTACCACTCCATAACCTCCCTGTCTCACTGGAACGTACCAATGCAGAACTCCACACAAATATGCCCTGAACCTGCACCCTCCATAACCTCCCTGACTCACTGGAACGTACAAATGCAGAAATACACTCAAATATGCCCTGAGCCTTTACCCCTCCATAACCTCCCAGTCTCACTTGAACGTACCATTGCAGAACACCACACAAATATGCCCTGAACGTCTACCCGCTCATAAGCTCCTTGTCTCACTGGAACGTACCAACGCA
The DNA here is from genome assembly GCF_048418815.1 of Hemitrygon akajei. Taxonomy (NCBI): domain Eukaryota; kingdom Metazoa; phylum Chordata; class Chondrichthyes; order Myliobatiformes; family Dasyatidae; genus Hemitrygon; species Hemitrygon akajei. The sequence goes on along the minus strand of NW_027331952.1, from coordinate 1,050,785 downwards.
GAACTCCAAACAAATATGCCCTGAACCTGTACCCTCCATAACCTCCCTGTCTCACTGGAACGTACCAATGCAGAACTACACACAAATATGCCCTGAACCTGTACCCCTCCATAACCTCCCTGTCTCACTGGAACGCACCAATGCCGAACTCCACTCAAATATGCCCTGATCCTGTACCGTGCATAACCTCCCTGTCTCACTGGAACGTACCATTGCAGAACACCACACAAATATGCCCTGAACCTGTACCCCTCCATAACCTCCCTGTCTCACTGGAAAGTACCAATGCAGAACTCCACACAAATATGCCCTGAACCTGTACCCGACCATAACCTCCTTGTCTCAATGGAACGTACCACTGCAGAACTCCACACAAATATGCCCTGAACCTGTACCCCTCCATACCCTCCCTGTCTCACTGGAAAGTACCAATGCAGAACTCCACACAAATATGCCCTGAACCTCTACCCGACCATAACCTCCTTGTCTCTCTGGAACTTACCATTGCAGAACACCACACAAATATGCCCTGAAAGGGTACCCGCCCATAACCTCCCTGTCTCACTGGAACGTACCACTGCAGAAATCCACACAAATATTCCCTGAACCTGTAACCTCCATAAACTCCCTGTCTCACTGGAACGTACCAATGCAGAACTACAAACAAATATGCCCTGAACCTGTACCCCTCCATAACTTCCCAGTCTCACTGGAACGCAGCAATGCCGAACTCCACTCAAATATGCCCTGAACCTGTACCCCTCCATAACTTTCTGTCTCACTGGAAAGTACCATTGCAGAACACCACACAAATATGCCCTGAAAGTGTACCCGCCCATAAACTCCTTGTCTCACTGGAACGCACCAATGCAGAACTCCACACAAATTTGCCCTGAACCTGTACCCCTCCATAACCTCCCTGTCTCACTGGAACGTACCAATGCAGAACTCCACACAAATATGCCCTGAACCTGCACCCTCCATAACCTCCCTGACTCACTGGAACGTACAAATGCAGAAATACACTCAAATATGCCCTGAACCTTTACCCCTCCATAACCTCCCAGTCTCACTGGAACGTACCATTGCAGAACACCACACAAATATGCCCTGAACGTCTACCCGCTCATAAGCTCCTTGTCTCACTGGAACGTACCAACGCAGAACTCCAAACAAATATGCCCTGAACCTGTACCCTCCATAACCTCCCTGTCTCACTGGAACGTACCAATGCAGAACTACACACAAATATGCCCTGAACCTGTACCCCTCCATAACCTCCCTGTCTCACTGGAACGCACCAATGCAGAACTCCACACAAATATGCCCTGAACCTGTACCCGACCATAACCTCCTTGTCTCACTGGAACTTACCATTGCAGAACACCACACAAATATGCCCTGAAAGGGTACCCGCCCATAACCTCCTTGTCTCACTGCAACGCACCAATGCAGAACTCCACACAAATTTGCCCTGAACCTGTACCCCTCCATAACCTCCCTATCTCACTGGAACGTACCATTGCAGAACACCACACAAATATGCCCTGAAAGTGAACCCGCCCATAAACTCCTTGTCTCACTGGAACGCACCAATGCAGAACTCCACACAAATTTGCCCTGAACCTGTACCCCTCCATAACCTCCCTGTCTCACTGGAACGCACCAATGCCGAACTCCACTCAAATATGCCCTGATCCTGTACCGTGCATAACCTCCCTGTCTCACTGGAACGTACCATTGCAGAACACCACACAAATATGCCCTGAACCTGTACCCCTCCATAACCTCCCTGTCTCACTGGAACGTACCAATGCAGAACTCCACACAAATATGCCCTGAACCTGTACCCGTCCATAAACTCCCTGTCTCATTGGATCGTCCCACTGCAGAACTCCAGACAAATATGCCATGGACCGGTACCCTCCATAACCTCCCTGTCTCACTGGAAAGTACCAATGCAGAACTCCACACAAATATGCCCTGAACCTGTAACCGACCATAACATCCTTGTCTCAATGGAACGTACCACTGCAGAACTCCACACAAATATGCCCTGAACCTGTAACCGACCATAACATCCTTGTCTCACTGGAACGCACCAATGCAGAACTCCACACAAATTTGCCCTGAACCTGTACCCCTCCATAACCTCCCTGTCTCACTGGAACGTACCATTGCAGAACACCACACAAATATGCCCTGAAAGTGTACCCGCCCATAAACTCCTTGTCTCACTGGAACGCACCAATGCAGAAATCCACACAAATTTGCCCTGAACCTGTACCCCTCCATAACCTCCCTGTCTCAATGGAACGCACCAATGCCGAACTCCACTCAAATATGCCCTGATCCTGTACCGTGCATAACCTCCCTGTCTCACTGGAACGTACCATTGCAGAACACCACACAAATATGCCCTGAACCTGTACCCCTCCATAACCTCCCTGTCTCACTGGAACGTACCAATGCAGAACTCCACACAAATATGCCCTGAACCTGTACCCGTCCATAAACTCCCTGTCTCATTGGATCGTCCCACTGCAGAACTCCACACAAATATGCCATGGACCGGTACCCTCCATAACCTCCCTGTCTCACTGGAAAGTACGAATGCAGAACTCCACACAAATATGCCCTGAACCTGTACCCGACCATAACCTCCTTGTCTCAATGGAACGTACCACTGCAGAACTCCACACAAATATGCCCTGAACCTGTACCCTCCATAACCTCCCTGTCTCACTGGAACGTACCAATGCAGAACTCCACTCAAATATGCCCTGATCCTGTACCGTGCATAACCTCCCTGTCTCACTTGAAATTACCAATGCAGAATTCCACAGAAATATGCCCTGAACGTGTACCCGCCCATAACCTCCTTGTCTCACTGGAACGCACCAATGCAGAACTCCACACAAATATGCCCTAAACCTGTACCCTCCATAACCTCCCTGTCTCACTGGAACGTACCAATGCAGAACTACACACACATATGCCATGAACCTGTACCCCTACATAACCTCCCTGTCTCACTGGAACGTACCAACGCAGAACTACAAACAAATATGCCCTGAACCTGTACCACTCCATAACCTCCCGGACTCACTGGAACGTACCAATGCAGAAATCCACACAAATATGCCCTGAACCTGCACCCCTCCATAACTTCCCTGTCTCACTGGAACGCACCAATGCCGAACTCCACTCAAATATGCCCTGAACCTGTACCCCTCCATAACCTTCTGTCTCACTGGAACTTACCATTGCAGAACACCACACAAATATGCCCTGAAAGGGTACCCGCCCATAACCTCCTTGTCTCACTGCAACGCACCAATGCAGAACTCCACACAAATTTGCCCTGAACCTGTACCCCTCCATAACCTCCCTGTCTCACTGGAACGTACCAATGCAGAACTCCACACAAATATGCCCTGAACCTGCACCCTCCATAACCTCCCTGACTCACTGGAACGTACAAATGCAGAAATACACTCAAATATGCCCTGAACCTTTACCCCTCCATAACCTCCCAGTCTCACTGGAATGTACCATTGCAGAACACCACACAAATATGCCCTGAACGTCTACCCGCTCATAAGCTCCTTGTCTCACTGGAACGTACCAACGCAGAACTCCAAACAAATATGCCCTGAACCTGTACCCTCCATAACCTCCCTGTCTCACTGGAACGCACCAATGCCGAGCTCCACTCAAATATGCCCTGATCCTGTACCGTGCATAACCTCCCTGTCTCACTGGAACGTACCATTGCAGAACACCACACAAATATGCCCTGAACCTGTACCCCTCCATAACCTCCCTGTCTCACTGGAACGTACCAATGCAGAACTCCACACAAATATGCCCTGAACCTGTACCCGTCCATAAACACCCTGTCTCATTGGATCGTCCCACTGCAGAACTCCACACAAATATGCCATGGACCGGTACCCTCCATAACCTCCCTGTCTCACTGGAAAGTACCAATGCAGAACTCCACACAAATATGCCCTGAACCTGTACCCGACCATAACCTCCTTGTCTCACTGGAACTTACCATTGCAGAACACCACACAAATATGCCCTGAAAGGGTACCCGCCCATAACCTCCTTGTCTCACTGCAACGCACCAATGCAGAACTCCACACAAATTGGCCCTGAACCTGTACCCCTCCATAACCTCCCTGTCTCACTGGAACGTACCATTGCAGAACACCACACAAATATGGCCTGAAAGTGTACCCGCCCATAAACACCTTGTCTCAATGGAACGCACCAATGCAGAACTCCACACAAATTTGCCCTGAACCTGTACCCCTCCATAACCTCCCTGTCTCACTGGAACGCACCAATGCCGAACTCCACTCAAATATGCCCTGATCCTGTACCGTGCATAACCTCCCTGTCTCACTGGAACGTACCATTGCAGAACACCACACAAATATGCCCTGAACCTGTCCCCCTCCATAACCTCCCTGTCTCACTGGAAAGTACCAATGCAGAACTCCACACAAATATGCCCTGAACCTGTACCCCTCCATAACTTCCCTGTCTCACTGGAACGCACCAATGCCGAACTCCACTCAAATATGCCCTGAACCTGTACCCCTCCATAACCTTCTGTCTCACTGGAACTTACCATTGCAGAACACCACACAAATATGCCCTGAAAGGGTACCCGCCCATAACCTCCTTGTCTCACTGCAACGCACCAATGCAGAACTCCACACAAATTTGCCCTGAACCTGTACCCCTCCATAACCTCCCTGTCTCACTGGAACGTACCATTGCAGAACACCACACAAATATGCCCTGAAAGTGTACCCGCCCATAAACTCCTTGTCTCACTGGAACGCACCAATGCAGAAATCCACACAAATTTGCCCTGAACCTGTACCCCTCCATAACCTCCCTGTCTCACTGGAACGTACGAATGCAGAACTCCACACAAATATGCCCTGGACCTGCACCCTCCATAACCTCCCTGACTCACTGGAACGTACAAATGCAGAAATACACTCAAATATGCCCTTAACCTTTACCCCTCCATAACCTCCCAGTCTCACTGGAACGTACCATTGCAGAACACCACACAAATATGCCCTGAACGTCTACCCGCTCATAAGCTCCTTGTCTCACTGGAACGTACCAACGCAGAACTCCAAACAAATATGCCCTGAAACTGTACCCTCCATAACCTCCCTGTCTCACTGGAACGTACCAATGCAGAACTAGACACAAATATGCCCTGAACCTGAACCCCTCCATAACCTCCCTGTCTCACTGCAACGCACCAAGGCCGAACTCCACTCAAATATGCCCTGATCCTGTACCGTGCATAACCTCCCTGTCTCACTGGAACGTACCATTGCAGAACACCACACAAATATGCCCTGAACCTGTACCCCTCCATAACCTCCCTGTCTCACTGGAACGTACCAATGCAGAACTCCACACAAATATGCCCTGAACCTGTACCCGACCATAACCTCCTTGTCTCAATGGAACGTACCACTGCAGAACTCCACACAAATATGCCCTGAACCTGTACCCTCCATAACCTCCCTGTCTCACTGGAACGTACCAATGCAGAACTCCACTCAAATATGCCCTGATCCTGTACCGTGCATAACCTCCCTGTCTCACTTGAAATTACCAATGCAGAATTCCACAGAAATATGCCCTGAACGTGTACCCGCCCATAACCTGCTTGTCTCACTGGAACGCACCAATGCAGAACACCACACAAATATGCCCTAAACCTGTACCCTCCATAACCTCCCTGTCTCACTGGAACGTACCAATGCAGAACTACACACACATATGCCCTGAACCTGTACCCCTCCATAACCTCCCTGTCTCACTGGAACGCACCAATGCCGAACTCCACTCAAATATGCCCTGAACCTGTACCCCTCCATAACCTTCTGTCTCACTGGAACTTACCATTGCAGAACACCACACAAATATGCCCTGAAAGTGTACCCGCCCATAACCTCCTTGTCTCACTGCAACGCACCAATGCAGAACTCCACTCAAATATGCCCTGAACCTGTACCCCTCCATAACCTTCTGTCTCACTGGAAAGTACCATTGCAGAACACCACACAAATATGCCCTGAAACTGTACCCGACCATAACCTCCTTGTCTCAATGGAACGTACCACTGCAGAACTCCACACAAATATGCCCTGAACCTGTACCCTCCATAACCTCCCTGTTTCACTGGAACGTACCAATGCAGAACTCCACTCAAATATGCCCTGATCCTGTACCGTGCATAACCTCCCTGTCTCACTTGAAATTACCAATGCAGAATTCCACAGAAATATGCCCTGAACGTGTACCCGCCCATAACCTCCTTGTCTCACTGGAACGCACCAATGCAGAACTCCACACAAATTTGCCCTGAACCTGTAACCCTCCATAACCTCCCTGTCTCACTGGAACGTACCAATGCAGAACTACAAACAAATATGCCCTGAACCTGTACCCGCCCATAACCTCCCTGTCTCACTGGAACGCACCAATGCAGAACTCCACACAAATTTGCCCTGAACCTGTACCCCTCCATAAACTCCCTGTCTCACTGGAACGTACCAATGCAGAACGCCACACAAATATGCCCTGAACCTGCACACTCCATAACCTCCCTGACTCACTGGAACGTACAAATGCAGAAATACACTCAAATATGCCCTGAACCTTTACCCCTCCATAACCTCCCAGTCTCACTGGAACGTACCATTGCAGAACACCACACAAATATGCCCTGAACGTCTACCCGCTCATAAGCTCCTTGTCTCACTGGAACGTACCAACGCAGAACTCCAAACAAATATGCCCTGAACCTGTACCCTCCATAACCTCCCTGTCTCACTGGAACGTACCAATGCAGAACTACACACAAATATGCCCTGAACCTGTACCCCTCCATAACCTCCCTGTCTCACTGGAACGCACCAATGCCGAACTCCACTCAAATATGCCCTGATCCTGTACCGTGCATAACCTCCCTGTCTCACTGGAACGTACCATTGAAGAACACCACACAAATATGCCCTGAACCTGTACCCCTCCATAACCTCCCTGTCTCAATGGAACGTACCACTGCAGAATTCCACACAAATATGCCCTGAACCTGTACCCTCCATAACCTCCCTGTCTCACTGGAACGTACCAATGCAGAACTCCACTCAAATATGCCCTGATCCTGTACCGTGCATAACCTCCCTGTCTCACTTGAAATTACCAATGCAGAATTCCACAGAAATATGCCCTGAACGTGTACCCGCCCATAACCTCCTTGTCTCACTGGAACGCACCAATGCAGAACTCCACGCAAATATGCCCTAAACCTGTAACCTCCATAACCTCCCTGTCTCACTGGAACGTACCAATGCAGAACTACACACTCATATGCCATGAACCTGTACCCCTCCATAACCTCCCTGTCTCACTGGAACGTACCAACGCAGAACTACAAACAAATATGCCCTGAACCTGTACCACTCCATAACCTCCCGGACTCACTGGAACGTACCAATGCAGAAATCCACACAAATATGCCCTGAACCTGCACCCCTCCATAACTTCCCTGTCTCACTGGAACGCACCAATGCCGAACTCCACTCAAATATGCCCTGAACCTGTACCCCTCCATAACCTTCTGTCTCACTGGAACTTACCATTGCAGAACACCACACAAATATGCACTGAAAGGGTACCCGCCCATAACCTCCTTGTCTCACTGCAACGCACCAATGCAGAACTCCACACAAATTTGCCCTGAACCTGTACCCCTCCATAACCTCCCTGTCTCACTGGAACGTACCATTGCAGAACACCACACAAATATGCCCTGAATGTGTACCCGCCCATAAACTCCTTGTCTCACTGGAACGCACCAATGCAGAACTCCACACAAATTTGCCCTGAACCTGTACCCCTCCATAACCTCCCTGTCTCACTGGAACGTACGAATGCAGAACTCCACACAAATATGCCCTGGACCTGCACCCTCCATAACCTCCCTGACTCACTGGAACGTACAAATGCAGAAATACACTCAAATATGCCCTTAACCTTTACCCCTCCATAACCTCCCAGTCTCACTGGAACGTACCATTGCAGAACACCACACAAATATGCCCTGAACGTCTAACCGCTCATAAGCTCCTTGTCTCACTGGAACGTACCAACGCAGAACTCCAAACAAATATGCCCTGAACCTGTACCCTCCATAACCTCCCTGTCTCACTGGAACGTACCAATGCAGAACTAGACACAAATATGCCCTGAACCTGAACCCCTCCATAACCTCCCTGTCTCACTGGAACGCACCAAGGCCGAACTCCACTCAAATATGCCCTGATCCTGTACCGTGCATAACCTCCCTGTCTCACTGGAACGCACCATTGCAGAACACCACACAAATATGCCCTGAACCTGTACCCCTCCATAACCTCCCTGTCTCACTGGAACGTACCAATGCAGAACTCCACACAAATATGCCCTGAACCTGTACCCGTCCATAAACTCCCTGTCTCATTGGATCGTCCCACTGCAGAACTCCACACAAGAAAGCCATGGACCGGTACCCTCCATAACCTCCCTGTCTCACTGGAAAGTACCAATGCAGAACTCCACACAAATATGCCCTGAACCTGTACCCGACCATAACCTCCTTGTCTCAATGGAACGTACCACTGCAGAACTCCACACAAATATGCCCTGAACCTGTACCCTCCATAACCTCCCTGTCTCACTGGAACGTACCAATGCAGAACTCCACTCAAATATGCCCTGATCCTGTACCGTGCATAACCTCCCTGTCTCACTTGAAATTACCAATGCAGAATTCCACAGAAATATGCCCTGAACGTGTACCCGCCCATAACCTGCTTGTCTCACTGGAACGCACCAATGCAGAACTCCACACAAATATGCCCTGAACCTGTACCCCTCAATAACCTCCCTGTCTCACTGGAACGCACCAATGCCGAACTCCACTCAAATATGCCCGGAACCTGTACCCCTCCATAACCTTCTGTCTCACTGGAACTTACCATTGCAGAACACCACACAAATATGCCCTGAAAGTGTACCCGCCCATAACCTCCTTGTCTCACTGCAACGCACCAATGCAGAACTCCACTCAAATATGCCCTGAACCTGTACCCCTCCATAACCTTCTGTCTCACTGGAGAGTACCATTGCAGAACACCACACAAATATGCCCTGAAACTGTACCCGACCATAACCTCCTTGTCTCAATGGAACGTACCACTGCAGAACTCCACACAAATATGCCCTGAACCTGTACCCTCCATAACCTCCCTGTCTCACTGGAACGTACCAATGCAGAACTCCACTCAAATATGCCCTGATCCTGTACCGTGCATAACCTCCCTGTCTCACTTGAAATTACCAATGCAGAATTCCACAGAAATATGCTCTGAACGTGTACCCGCCCATAACCTCCTTGTCTCACTGGAACGCACCAATGCAGAACTCCACGCAAATATGCCCTAAACCTGTACCCTCCATAACCTCCCTGTCTCACTGGAACGTACCAATGCAGAACTACACACTCATATGCCATGAACCTGTACCCCTCCATAACCTCCCGGTCTCACTGGAACGTACCAACGCAGAACTACAAACAAATATGCCCTGAACCTGTACCACTCCATAACCTCCCGGACTCACTGGAACGTACCAATGCAGAAATCCACACAAATATGCCCTGAACCTGTACCCCTCCATAACCTTCTGTCTCACTGGAACTTACCATTGCAGAACACCACACAAATATGCCCTGAAAGGGTACCCGCCCATAACCTCCTTGTCTCACTGCAACGCACCAATGCAGAACTCCACACAAATTTGCCCTGAACCTGTACCCCTCCATAACCTCCCTGTCTCACTGGAACGTACCATTGCAGAACACCACAAAAATATGCCCTGAAAGTGTACCCGCTCATAAGCTCCTTGTCTCACTGGAACGTACCAACGCAGAACTCCAAACAAATATGCCCTGAACCTGTACCCTCCATAACCTCCCTGTCTCACTGGAACGTACCAATGCAGAACTAGACACAAATATGCCCTGAACCTGAACCCCTCCATAACCTCCCTGTCTCACTGGAACGCACCAAGGCCGAACTCCACTCAAATATGCCCTGATCCTGTACCGTGCATAACCTCCCTGTCTCACTGGAAAGTACCATTGCAGAACACCACACAAATATGCCCTGAACCTGTACCCCTCCATAACCTCCCTGTCTCACTGGAACGTACCAATGCAGAACTCCACACAAATATGCCCTGAACCTGTACCCGTCCATAAACTCCCTGTCTCATTGGATCGTCCCACTGCAGAACTCCACACAAGAAAGCCATGGACCGGTACCCTCCATAACCTCCCTGTCTCACTGGAAAGTACCAATGCAGAACTCCACACAAATATGCCCTGAACCTGTACCCGACCATAACCTCCCTGACTCACTGGAACGTACAAATGCAGAAATACACTCAAATATGCCCTTAACCTTTACCCCTCCATAACCTCCCAGTCTCACTGGAACGTACCAATGCAGAACACCACACAAATATGCCCTGAACGTCTAACCGCTCATAAGCTCCTTGTCTCACTGGAACGTACCAACGCAGAACTCCAAACAAATATGCCCTGAACCTGTACCCTCCATAACCTCCCTGTCTCACTGGAACGTACCAATGCAGAACTAGACACAAATATGCCCTGAACCTGAACCCCTCCATAACCTCCCTGTCTCACTGGAACGCACCAAGGCCGAACTCCACTCAAATATGCCCTGATCCTGTACCGTGCATAACCTCCCTGTCTCACTGGAACGTACCATTGCAGAACACCACACAAATATGCCCTGAACCTGTACCCCTCCATAACCTCCCTGTCTCACTGGAACGTACCAATGCAGAACTCCACACAAATATGCCCTGAACCTGTACCCGTCCATAAACTCCCTGTCTCATTGGATCGTCCCACTGCAGAACTCCACACAAGAAAGCCATGGACCGGTACCCTCCATAACCTCCCTGTCTCACTGGAAAGTACCAATGCAGAACTCCACACAAATATGCCCTGAACCTGTACCCGACCATAACCTCCTTGTCTCAATGGAACGTACCACTGCAGAACTCCACACAAATATGCCCTGAACCTGTACCCTCCATAACCTCCCTGTCTCACTGGAACGTACCAATGCAGAACTCCACTCAAATATGCCCTGATCCTGTACCGTGCATAACCTCCCTGTCTCACTTGAAATTACCAATGCAGAATTCCACAGAAATATGCCCTGAACGTGTACCCGCCCATAACCTGCTTGTCTCACTGGAACGCACCAATGCAGAACTCCACTCAAATATGCCCTGAACCTGTACCCCTCCATAACCTTCTGTCTCACTGGAACTTACCATTGCAGAACACCACACAAATATGCACTGAAAGGGTACCCGCCCATAACCTCCTTGTCTCACTGCAACGCACCAATGCAGAACTCCACACAAATTTGCCCTGAACCTGTACCCCTCCATAACCTCCCTGTCTCACTGGAACGTACCATTGCAGAACACCACACAAATATGCCCTGAATGTGTACCCGCCCATAAACTCCTTGTCTCACTGGAACGCACCAATGCAGAACTCCACACAAATTTGCCCTGAACCTGTACCCCTCCATAACCTCCCTGTCTCACTGGAACGTACGAATGCAGAACTCCACACAAATATGCCCTGGACCTGCACCCTCCATAACCTCCCTGACTCACTGGAACGTACAAATGCAGAAATACACTCAAATATGCCCTTAACCTTTACCCCTCCATAACCTCCCAGTCTCACTGGAACGTACCATTGCAGAACACCACACAAATATGCCCTGAACGTCTAACCGCTCATAAGCTCCTTGTCTCACTGGAACGTACCAACGCAGAACTCCAAACAAATATGCCCTGAACCTGTACCCTCCATAACCTCCCTGTCTCACTGGAACGTACCAATGCAGAACTAGACACAAATATGCCCTGAACCTGAACCCCTCCATAACCTCCCTGTCTCACTGGAACGCACCAAGGCCGAACTCCACTCAAATATGCCCTGATCCTGTACCGTGCATAACCTCCCTGTCTCACTGGAACGCACCATTGCAGAACACCACACAAATATGCCCTGAACCTGTACCCCTCCATAACCTCCCTGTCTCACTGGAACGTACCAATGCAGAACTCCACACAAATATGCCCTGAACCTGTACCCGTCCATAAACTCCCTGTCTCATTGGATCGTCCCACTGCAGAACTCCACACAAGAAAGCCATGGACCGGTACCCTCCATAACCTCCCTGTCTCACTGGAAAGTACCAATGCAGAACTCCACACAAATATGCCCTGAACCTGTACCCGACCATAACCTCCTTGTCTCAATGGAACGTACCACTGCAGAACTCCACACAAATATGCCCTGAACCTGTACCCTCCATAACCTCCCTGTCTCACTGGAACGTACCAATGCAGAACTCCACTCAAATATGCCCTGATCCTGTACCGTGCATAACCTCCCTGTCTCACTTGAAATTACCAATGCAGAATTCCACAGAAATATGCCCTGAACGTGTACCCGCCCATAACCTGCTTGTCTCACTGGAACGCACCAATGCAGAACTCCACACAAATATGCCCTGAACCTGTACCCCTCAATAACCTCCCTGTCTCACTGGAACGCACCAATGCCGAACTCCACTCAAATATGCCCGGAACCTGTACCCCTCCATAACCTTCTGTCTCACTGGAACTTACCATTGCAGAACACCACACAAATATGCCCTGAAAGTGTACCCGCCCATAACCTCCTTGTCTCACTGCAACGCACCAATGCAGAACTCCACTCAAATATGCCCTGAACCTGTACCCCTCCATAACCTTCTGTCTCACTGGAGAGTACCATTGCAGAACACCACACAAATATGCCCTGAAACTGTACCCGACCATAACCTCCTTGTCTCAATGGAACGTACCACTGCAGAACTCCACACAAATATGCCCTGAACCTGTACCCTCCATAACCTCCCTGTCTCACTGGAACGTACCAATGCAGAACTCCACTCAAATATGCCCTGATCCTGTACCGTGCATAACCTCCCTGTCTCACTTGAAATTACCAATGCAGAATTCCACAGAAATATGCTCTGAACGTGTACCCGCCCATAACCTCCTTGTCTCACTGGAACGCACCAATGCAGAACTCCACGCAAATATGCCCTAAACCTGTACCCTCCATAACCTCCCTGTCTCACTGGAACGTACCAATGCAGAACTACACACTCATATGCCATGAACCTGTACCCCTCCATAACCTCCCGGTCTCACTGGAACGTACCAACGCAGAACTACAAACAAATATGCCCTGAACCTGTACCACTCCATAACCTCCCGGACTCACTGGAACGTACCAATGCAGAAATCCACACAAATATGCCCTGAACCTGTACCCCTCCATAACCTTCTGTCTCACTGGAACTTACCATTGCAGAACACCACACAAATATGCCCTGAAAGGGTACCCGCCCATAACCTCCTTGTCTCACTGCAACGCACCAATGCAGAACTCCACACAAATTTGCCCTGAACCTGTACCCCTCCATAACCTCCCTGTCTCACTGGAACGTACCATTGCAGAACACCACAAAAATATGCCCTGAAAGTGTACCCGCTCATAAGCTCCTTGTCTCACTGGAACGTACCAACGCAGAACTCCAAACAAATATGCCCTGAACCTGTACCCTCCATAACCTCCCTGTCTCACTGGAACGTACCAATGCAGAACTAGACACAAATATGCCCTGAACCTGAACCCCTCCATAACCTCCCTGTCTCACTGGAACGCACCAAGGCCGAACTCCACTCAAATATGCCCTGATCCTGTACCGTGCATAACCTCCCTGTCTCACTGGAAAGTACCATTGCAGAACACCACACAAATATGCCCTGAACCTGTACCCCTCCATAACCTCCCTGTCTCACTGGAACGTACCAATGCAGAACTCCACACAAATATGCCCTGAACCTGTACCCGTCCATAAACTCCCTGTCTCATTGGATCGTCCCACTGCAGAACTCCACACAAGAAAGCCATGGACCGGTACCCTCCATAACCTCCCTGTCTCACTGGAAAGTACCAATGCAGAACTCCACACAAATATGCCCTGAACCTGTACCCGACCATAACCTCCCTGACTCACTGGAACGTACAAATGCAGAAATACACTCAAATATGCCCTTAACCTTTACCCCTCCATAACCTCCCAGTCTCACTGGAACGTACCAATGCAGAACACCACACAAATATGCCCTGAACGTCTAACCGCTCATAAGCTCCTTGTCTCACTGGAACGTACCAACGCAGAACTCCAAACAAATATGCCCTGAACCTGTACCCTCCATAACCTCCCTGTCTCACTGGAACGTACCAATGCAGAACTAGACACAAATATGCCCTGAACCTGAACCCCTCCATAACCTCCCTGTCTCACTGGAACGCACCAAGGCCGAACTCCACTCAAATATGCCCTGATCCTGTACCGTGCATAACCTCCCTGTCTCACTGGAACGTACCATTGCAGAACACCACACAAATATGCCCTGAACCTGTACCCCTCCATAACCTCCCTGTCTCACTGGAACGTACCAATGCAGAACTCCACACAAATATGCCCTGAACCTGTACCCGTCCATAAACTCCCTGTCTCATTGGATCGTCCCACTGCAGAACTCCACACAAGAAAGCCATGGACCGGTACCCTCCATAACCTCCCTGTCTCACTGGAAAGTACCAATGCAGAACTCCACACAAATATGCCCTGAACCTGTACCCGACCATAACCTCCTTGTCTCAATGGAACGTACCACTGCAGAACTCCACACAAATATGCCCTGAACCTGTACCCTCCATAACCTCCCTGTCTCACTGGAACGTACCAATGCAGAACTCCACTCAAATATGCCCTGATCCTGTACCGTGCATAACCTCCCTGTCTCACTTGAAATTACCAATGCAGAATTCCACAGAAATATGCCCTGAACGTGTACCCGCCCATAACCTGCTTGTCTCACTGGAACGCACCAATGCAGAACTCCACACAAATATGCCCTAAACCTGTACCCTCCATAACCTCCCTGTCTCACTGGAACGTACCAATGCAGAACTACACACACATATGCCCTGAACCTGTACCCCTCAATAACCTCCCTGTCTCACTGGAACGCACCAATGCCGAACTCCACTCAAATATGCCCGGAACCTGTACCCCTCCATAACCTTCTGTCTCACTGGAACTTACCATTGCAGAACACCACACAAATATGCCCTGAAAGTGTACCCGCCCATAACCTCCTTGTCTCACTGCAACGCACCAATGCAGAACTCCACTCAAATATGCCCTGAACCTGTACCCCTCCATAACCTTCTGTCTCACTGGAAAGTACCATTGCAGAACACCACACAAATATGCCCTGAAACTGTACCCAACCATAACCTCCTTGTCTCAATGGAACGTACCACTGCAGAACTCCACACAAATATGCCCTGAACCTGTACCCTCCATAACCTCCCTGTCTCACTGGAACGTACCAATGCAGAACTCCACTCAAATATGCCCTGATCCTGTACCGTGCATAACCTCCCTGTCTCACTTGAAATTACCAATGCAGAATTCCACAGAAATATGCTCTGAACGTGTACCCGCCCATAACCTCCTTGTCTCACTGGAACGCACCAATGCAGAACTCCACGCAAATATGCCCTAAACCTGTACCCTCCATAACCTCCCTGTCTCACTGGAACGTACCAATGCAGAACTACACACTCATATGCCATGAACCTGTACCCCTCCATAACCTCCCGGTCTCACTGGAACGTACCAACGCAGAACTACAAACAAATATGCCCTGAACCTGTACCACTCCATAACCTCCCGGACTCACTGGAACGTACCAATGCAGAAATCCACACAAATATGCCCTGAACCTGTACCCCTCCATAACCTTCTGTCTCACTGGAACTTACCATTGCAGAACACCACACAAATATGCCCTGAAAGGGTACCCGCCCATAACCTCCTTGTCTCACTGCAACGCACCAATGCAGAACTCCACACAAATTTGCCCTGAACCTGTACCCCTCCATAACCTCCCTGTCTCACTGGAACGTACCATTGCAGAACACCACAAAAATATGCCCTGAAAGTGTACCCGCTCATAAGCTCCTTGTCTCACTGGAACGTACCAACGCAGAACTCCAAACAAATATGCCCTGAACCTGTACCCTCCATAACCTCCCTGTCTCACTGGAACGTACCAATGCAGAACTAGACACAAATATGCCCTGAACCTGAACCCCTCCATAACCTCCCTGTCTCACTGGAACGCACCAAGGCCGAACTCCACTCAAATATGCCCTGATCCTGTACCGTGCATAACCTCCCTGTCTCACTGGAAAGTACCATTGCAGAACACCACACAAATATGCCCTGAACCTGTACCCCTCCATAACCTCCCTGTCTCACTGGAACGTACCAATGCAGAACTCCACACAAATATGCCCTGAACCTGTACCCGTCCATAAACTCCCTGTCTCATTGGATCGTCCCACTGCAGAACTCCACACAAGAAAGCCATGGACCGGTACCCTCCATAACCTCCCTGTCTCACTGGAACGTACCAATGCAGAACTCCACTCAAATATGCCCTGATCCTGTACCGTGCATAACCTCCCTGTCTCACTTGAAATTACCAATGCAGAATTCCACAGAAATATGCCCTGAACGTGTACCCGCCCATAACCTGCTTGTCTCACTGGAACGCACCAATGCAGAACTCCACACAAATATGCCCTAAACCTGTACCCTCCATAACCTCCCTGTCTCACTGGAACGTACCAATGCAGAACTACACACACATATGCCCTGAACCTGTACCCCTCAATAACCTCCCTGTCTCACTGGAACGCACCAATGCCGAACTCCACTCAAATATGCCCGGAACCTGTACCCCTCCATAACCTTCTGTCTCACTGGAACTTACCATTGCAGAACACCACACAAATATGCCCTGAAAGTGTACCCGCCCATAACCTCCTTGTCTCACTGCAACGCACCAATGCAGAACTCCACTCAAATATGCCCTGAACCTGTACCCCTCCATAACCTTCTGTCTCACTGGAAAGTACCATTGCAGAACTCCACACAAATATGCCCTGAACCTGTACCCTCCATAACCTCCCTGTCTCACTGGAACGTACCAATGCAGAACTCCACTCAAATATGCCCTGATCCTGTACCGTGCATAACCTCCCTGTCTCACTTGAAATTACCAATGCAGAATTCCACAGAAATATGCTCTGAACGTGTACCCGCCCATAACCTCCTTGTCTCACTGGAACGCACCAATGCAGAACTCCACGCAAATATGCCCTAAACCTGTACCCTCCATAACCTCCCTGTCTCACTGGAACGTACCAATGCAGAACTACACACTCATATGCCATGAACCTGTACCACTCCATAACCTCCCGGACTCACTGGAACGTACCAATGCAGAAATCCACACAAATATGCCCTGAACCTGTACCCCTCCATAACCTTCTGTCTCACTGGAACTTACCATTGCAGAACACCACACAAATATGCCCTGAAAGGGTACCCGCCCATAACCTCCTTGTCTCACTGCAACGCACCAATGCAGAACTCCACACAAATTTGCCCTGAACCTGTACCCCTCCATAACCTCCCTGTCTCACTGGAACGTACCATTGCAGAACACCACGAAAATATGCCCTGAAAGTGTACCCGCCCATAAACTCCTTGTCTCACTGGAACGCACCAATGCAGAACTC
This sequence comes from Hemitrygon akajei, assembly GCF_048418815.1. Taxonomy (NCBI): domain Eukaryota; kingdom Metazoa; phylum Chordata; class Chondrichthyes; order Myliobatiformes; family Dasyatidae; genus Hemitrygon; species Hemitrygon akajei. The sequence continues at coordinate 1,032,844 of NW_027331952.1, read as the reverse complement.
CACACAAATATGCCCTGGACCTGCACCCTCCATAACCTCCCTGATTCACTGGAACGTACAAATGCAGAAATACACTCAAATATGCCCTGAACCTTTACCCCTCCATAACCTCCCAGTCTCACTGGAACGTACCATTGCAGAACACCACACAAATATGCCCTGAACGTCTACCCGCTCATAAGCTCCTTGTCTCACTGGAACGTACCAACGCAGAACTCCAAACAAATATGCCCTGAACCTGTACCCTCCATAACCTCCCTGTGTCACTGGAACGTACCAATGCAGAACTAGACACAAATATGCCCTGAACCTGAACCCCTCCATAACCTCCCTGTCTCACTGGAACGCACCAAGGCCGAACTCCACTCAAATATGCCCTGATCCTGTACCGTGCATAACCTCCCTGTCTCACTGGAAAGTACCATTGCAGAACACCACACAAATATGCCCTGAACCTGTACCCCTCCATAACCTCCCTGTCTCACTGGAACGTACCAATGCAGAACTCCACACAAATATGCCCTGAACCTGTACCCGTCCATAAACTCCCTGTCTCATTGGATCGTCCCACTGCAGAACTCCACACAAGAAAGCCATGGACCGGTACCCTCCATAACCTCCCTGTCTCACTGGAAAGTACCAATGCAGAACTCCACACAAATATGCCCTGAACCTGTACCCGACCATAACCTCCTTGTCTCAATGGAACGTACCACTGCAGAACTCCACACAAATATGCCCTGAACCTGTACCCTCCATAACCTCCCTGTCTCACTGGAACGTACCAATGCAGAACTCCACTCAAATATGCCCTGATCCTGTACCGTGCATAACCTCCCTGTCTCACTTGAAATTACCAATGCAGAATTCCACAGAAATATGCCCTGAACGTGTACCCGCCCATAACCTCCTTGTCTCACTGGAACGCACCAATGCAGAACTCCACACAAATATGCCCTAAACCTGTACCCTCCATAACCTCCCTGTCTCACTGGAACGTACCAATGCAGAACTACACACACATATGCCCTGAACCTGTACCCCTCCATAACCTCCCTGTCTCACTGGAACGTACCAACGCAGAACTACAAACAAATATGCCCTGAACCTGTACCACTCCATAACCTCCCGGACTCACTGGAACGTACCATTGCAGAAATCCACACAAATATGCCCTGAACCTGCACCCCTCCATAACTTCCCTGTCTCACTGGAACGCACCAATGCCGAACTCCACTCAAATATGCCCTGAACCTGTACCCCTCCATAACCTTCTGTCTCACTGGAACTTACCATTGCAGAACACCAGACAAATATGCCCTGAAAGTGTACCCGCCCATAACCTCCTTGTCTCACTGCAACGCACCAATGCAGAACTCCACACAAATTTGCCCTGAACCTTTACCCCTCCATAACTTCTCTGTCTCACTGGAACGCACCAATGCCGAACTCCACTCAAATATGCCCTGAACCTGTACCCCTCCATAACCTTCTGTCTCACTGGAAAGTACCATTGCAGAACACCACACAAATATGCCCTGAACCTGTACCCTCCATAACCTCCCTGTCTCACTGGAACGCACCAATGCAGAACTCCACGCAAATATGCCCTAAACCTGTACCCGCCATAACCTCCCTGTCTCACTGGAACGTACCAATGCAGAACTACACACTCATATGCCATGAACCTGTACCCCTCCATAACCTCCCTGTCTCACTGGAACGTACCAACGCAGAACTACAAACAAATATGCCCTGAACCTGTACCACTCCATAACCTCCCGGACTCACTGGAACGTACCAATGCAGAAATCCACACAAATATGCCCTGAACCTGTACCCCTCCATAACCTTCTGTCTCACTGGAACTTACCATTGCAGAACACCACACAAATATGCCCTGAAAGGGTACCCGCCCATAACCTCCTTGTCTCACTGCAACGCACCAATGCAGAACTCCACACAAATTTGCCCTGAACCTGTACCCCTCCATAACCTCCCTGTCTCACTGGAACGTACCATTGCAGAACACCACAAAAATATGCCCTGAAAGTGTACCCGCCCATAAACTCCTTGTCTCACTGGAACGCACCAATGCAGAACTCCACACAAATATGCCCTGGACCTGCACCCTCCATAACCTCCCTGATTCACTGGAACGTACAAATGCAGAAATACACTCAAATATGCCCTGAACCTTTACCCCTCCATAACCTCCCAGTCTCACTGGAACGTACCATTGCAGAACACCACACAAATATGCCCTGAACGTCTACCCGCTCATAAGCTCCTTGTCTCACTGGAACGTACCAACGCAGAACTCCAAACAAATATGCCCTGAACCTGTACCCTCCATAACCTCCCTGTGTCACTGGAACGTACCAATGCAGAACTAGACACAAATATGCCCTGAACCTGAACCCCTCCATAACCTCCCTGTCTCACTGGAACGCACCAAGGCCGAACTCCACTCAAATATGCCCTGATCCTGTACCGTGCATAACCTCCCTGTCTCACTGGAAAGTACCATTGCAGAACACCACACAAATATGCCCTGAACCTGTACCCCTCCATAACCTCCCTGTCTCACTGGAACGTACCAATGCAGAACTCCACACAAATATGCCCTGAACCTGTACCCGTCCATAAACTCCCTGTCTCATTGGATCGTCCCACTGCAGAACTCCACACAAGAAAGCCATGGACCGGTACCCTCCATAACCTCCCTGTCTCACTGGAAAGTACCAATGCAGAACTCCACACAAATATGCCCTGAACCTGTACCCGACCATAACCTCCTTGTCTCAATGGAACGTACCACTGCAGAACTCCACACAAATATGCCCTGAACCTGTACCCTCCATAACCTCCCTGTCTCACTGGAACGTACCAATGCAGAACTCCACTCAAATATGCCCTGATCCTGTACCGTGCATAACCTCCCTGTCTCACTTGAAATTACCAATGCAGAATTCCACAGAAATATGCCCTGAACGTGTACCCGCCCATAACCTCCTTGTCTCACTGGAACGCACCAATGCAGAACTCCACACAAATATGCCCTAAACCTGTACCCTCCATAACCTCCCTGTCTCACTGGAACGTACCAATGCAGAACTACACACACATATGCCCTGAACCTGTACCCCTCCATAACCTCCCTGTCTCACTGGAACGTACCAACGCAGAACTACAAACAAATATGCCCTGAACCTGTACCACTCCATAACCTCCCGGACTCACTGGAACGTACCATTGCAGAAATCCACACAAATATGCCCTGAACCTGCACCCCTCCATAACTTCCCTGTCTCACTGGAACGCACCAATGCCGAACTCCACTCAAATATGCCCTGAACCTGTACCCCTCCATAACCTTCAGTCTCACTGGAACTTACCATTGCAGAACACCAGACAAATATGCCCTGAAAGTGTACCCGCCCATAACCTCCTTGTCTCACTGCAACGCACCAATGCAGAACTCCACACAAATTTGCCCTGAACCTTTACCCCTCCATAACTTCTCTGTCTCACTGGAACGCACCAATGCCGAACTCCACTCAAATATGCCCTGAACCTGTACCCCTCCATAACCTTCTGTCTCACTGGAAAGTACCATTGCAGAACACCACACAAATATGCCCTGAACCTGTACCCTCCATAACCTCCCTGTCTCACTGGAACGCACCAATGCAGAACTCCACGCAAATATGCCCTAAACCTGTACCCGCCATAACCTCCCTGTCTCACTGGAACGTACCAATGCAGAACTACACACTCATATGCCATGAACCTGTACCCCTCCATAACCTCCCTGTCTCACTGGAACGTACCAACGCAGAACTACAAACAAATATGCCCTGAACCTGTACCACTCCATAACCTCCCGGACTCACTGGAACGTACCAATGCAGAAATCCACACAAATATGCCCTGAACCTGTACCCCTCCATAACCTTCTGTCTCACTGGAACTTACCATTGCAGAACACCACACAAATATGCCCTGAAAGGGTACCCGCCCATAACCTCCTTGTCTCACTGCAACGCACCAATGCAGAACTCCACACAAATTTGCCCTGAACCTGTACCCCTCCATAACCTCCCTGTCTCACTGGAACGTACCATTGCAGAACACCACAAAAATATGCCCTGAAAGTGTACCCGCTCATAAGCTCCTTGTCTCACTGGAACGTACCAACGCAGAACTCCAAACAAATATGCCCTGAACCTGTACCCTCCATAACCTCCCTGTCTCACTGGAACGTACCAATGCAGAACTAGACACAAATATGCCCTGAACCTGAACCCCTCCATAACCTCCCTGTCTCACTGGAACGCACCAAGTCCGAACTCCACTCAAATATGCCCTGATCCTGTACCGTGCATAACCTCCCTGTCTCACTGGAAAGTACCATTGCAGAACACCACACAAATATGCCCTGAACCTGTACCCCTCCATAACCTCCCTGTCTCACTGGAACGTACCAATGCAGAACTCCACACAAATATGCCCTGAACCTGTACCCGTCCATAAACTCCCTGTCTCATTGGATCGTCCCACTGCAGAACTCCACACAAGAAAGCCATGGACCGGTACCCTCCATAACCTCCCTGTCTCACTGGAAAGTACCAATGCAGAACTCCACACAAATATGCCCTGAACCTGTACCCGACCATAACCTCCTTGTCTCAATGGAACGTACCACTGCAGAACTCCACACAAATATGCCCTGAACCTGTACCCTCCATAATCTCCCTGTCTCAGTGGAACGTACCAATGCAGAACTCCACTCAAATATGCCCTGATCCTGTACCGTGCATAACCTCCCTGTCTCACTTGAAATTACCAATGCAGAATTCCACAGAAATATGCCCTGAACGTGTACCCGCCCATAACCTGCTTGTCTCACTGGAACGCACCAATGCAGAACTCCACACAAATATGCCCTAAACCTGTACCTTCCATAACCTCCCTGTCTCACTGGAACGTACCAATGCAGAACTACACACACATATGCCCTGAACCTGTACCCCTCAATAACCTCCCTGTCTCACTGGAACGCACCAATGCCGAACTCCACTCAAATATGCCCGGAACCTGTACCCCTCCATAACCTTCTGTCTCACTGGAACTTACCATTGCAGAACACCACACAAATATGCCCTGAAAGTGTACCCGCCCATAACCTCCTTGTCTCACTGCAACGCACCAATGCAGAACTCCACTCAAATATGCCCTGAACCTGTACCCCTCCATAACCTTCTGTCTCACTGGAAAGTACCATTGCAGAACTCCACACAAATATGCCCTGAACCTGTACCCTCCATAACCTCCCTGTCTCACTGGAACGTACCAATGCAGAACTCCACTCAAATATGCCCTGATCCTGTACCGTGCATAACCTCCCTGTCTCACTTGAAATTACCAATGCAGAATTCCACAGAAATATGCTCTGAACGTGTACCCGCCCATAACCTCCTTGTCTCACTGGAACGCACCAATGCAGAACTCCACGCAAATATGCCCTAAACCTGTACCCTCCATAACATCCCTGTCTCACTGGAACGTACCAATGCAGAAATACACACTCATATGCCATGAACCTGTACCCCTCCATAACCTCCCTGTCTCACTGGAACGTACCAACGCAGAACTACAAACAAATATGCCCTGAACCTGTACCACTCCATAACCTCCCGGACTCACTGGAACGTACCAATGCAGAAATCCACACAAATATGCCCTGAACCTGTACCCCTCCATAACCTACTGTCTCACTGGAACTTACCATTGCAGAACACCACACAAATATGCCCTGAAAGGGTACCCGCCCATAACCTCCTTGTCTCACTGCAACGCACCAATGCAGAACTCCACACAAATTTGCCCTGAACCTGTACCCCTCCATAACCTCCCTGTCTCACTGGAACGTACCATTGCAGAACACCACAAAAATATGCCCTGAAAGTGTACCCGCCCATAAACTCCTTGTCTCACTGGAACGCACCAATGCAGAACTCCACACAAATATGCCCTGGACCTGCACCCTCCATAACCTCCCTGATTCACTGGAACGTACAAATGCAGAAATACACTCAAATATGCCCTGAACCTTTACCCCTCCATAACCTCCCAGTCTCACTGGAACGTACCATTGCAGAACACCACACAAATATGCCCTGAACGTCTACCCGCTCATAAGCTCCTTGTCTCACTGGAACGTACCAACGCAGAACTCCAAACAAATATGCCCTGAACCTGTACCCTCCATAACCTCCCTGTCTCACTGGAACGTACCAATGCAGAACTAGACACAAATATGCCCTGAACCTGAACCCCTCCATAACCTCCCTGTCTCACTGGAACGCACCAAGGCCGAACTCCACTCAAATATGCCCTGATCCTGTACCGTGCATAACCTCCCTGTCTCACTGGAAAGTACCATTGCAGAACACCACACAAATATGCCCTGAACCTGTACCCCTCCATAACCTCCCTGTCTCACTGGAACGTACCAATGCAGAACTCCACACAAATATGCCCTGAACCTGTACCCGTCCATAAACTCCCTGTCTCATTGGATCGTCCCACTGCAGAACTCCACACAAGAAAGCCATGGACCGGTACCCTCCATAACCTCCCTGTCTCACTGGAAAGTACCAATGCAGAACTCCACACAAATATGCCCTGAACCTGTACCCGACCATAACCTCCTTGTCTCAATGGAACGTACCACTGCAGAACTCCACACAAATATGCCCTGAACCTGTACCCTCCATAACCTCCCTGTCTCACTGGAACGTACCAATGCAGAACTCCACTCAAATATGCCCTGATCCTGTACCGTGCATAACCTCCCTGTCTCACTTGAAATTACCAATGCAGAATTCCACAGAAATATGCCCTGAACGTGTACCCGCCCATAACCTCCTTGTCTCACTGGAACGCACCAATGCAGAACTCCACACAAATATGCCCTAAACCTGTACCCTCCATAACCTCCCTGTCTCACTGGAACGTACCAATGCAGAACTACACACACATATGCCCTGAACCTGTACCCCTCCATAACCTCCCTGTCTCACTGGAACGTACCAACGCAGAACTACAAACAAATATGCCCTGAACCTGTACCACTCCATAACCTCCCGGACTCACTGGAACGTACCATTGCAGAAATCCACACAAATATGCCCTGAACCTGCACCCCTCCATAACTTCCCTGTCTCACTGGAACGCACCAATGCCGAACTCCACTCAAATATGCCCTGAACCTGTACCCCTCCATAACCTTCTGTCTCACTGGAACTTACCATTGCAGAACACCACACAAATATGCCCTGAAAGTGTACCCGCCCATAACCTCCTTGTCTCACTGCAACGCACCAATGCAGAACTCCACACAAATTTGCCCTGAACCTGTACCCCTCCATAACTTCTCTGTCTCACTGGAACGCACCAATGCCGAACTCCACTCAAATATGCCCGGAACCTGTACCCCTCCATAACCTTCTGTCTCACTGGAACTTACCATTGCAGAACACCACACAAATATGCCCTGAAAGTGTACCCGCCCATAACCTCCTTGTCTCACTGCAACGCACCAATGCAGAACTCCACTCAAATATGCCCTGAACCTGTACCCCTCCATAACCTTCTGTCTCACTGGAAAGTACCATTGCAGAACTCCACACAAATATGCCCTGAACCTGTACCCCCCATAACCTCCCTGTCTCACTGGAACGTACCAATGCAGAACTCCACTCAAATATGCCCTGATCCTGTACCGTGCATAACCTCCCTGTCTCACTTGAAATTACCAATGCAGAATTCCACAGAAATATGCTCTGAACGTGTACCCGCCCATAACCTCCTTGTCTCACTGGAACGCAACAATGCAGAACTCCACGCAAATATGCCCTAAACCTGTACCCTCCATAACATCCCTGTCTCACTGGAACGTACCAATGCAGAACTACACACTCATATGCCATGAACCTGTACCCCTCCATAACCTCCCTGTCTCACTGGAACGTACCAACGCAGAACTACAAACAAATATGCCCTGAACCTGTACCACTCCACAACCTCCCGGACTCACTGGAACGTACCAATGCAGAAATCCACACAAATATGCCCTGAACCTGTACCCCTCCATAACCTACTGTCTCACTGGAACTTACCATTGCAGAACACCACACAAATATGCCCTGAAAGGGTACCCGCCCATAACCTCCTTGTCTCACTGCAACGCACCAATGCAGAACTCCACACAAATTTGCCCTGAACCTGTACCCCTCCATAACCTCCCTGTCTCACTGGAACGTACCATTGCAGAACACCACAAAAATATGCCCTGAAAGTGTACCCGCCCATAAACTCCTTGTCTCACTGGAACGCACCAATGCAGAACTCCACACAAATATGCCCTGGACCTGCACCCTCCATAACCTCCCTGATTCACTGGAACGTACAAATGCAGAAATACACTCAAATATGCCCTGAACCTTTACCCCTCCATAACCTCCCAGTCTCACTGGAACGTACCATTGCAGAACACCACACAAATATGCCCTGAACGTCTACCCGCTCATAAGCTCCTTGTCTCACTGGAACGTACCAACGCAGAACTCCAAACAAATATGCCCTGAACCTGTACCCTCCATAACCTCCCTGTCTCACTGGAACGTACCAATGCAGAACTAGACACAAATATGCCCTGAACCTGAACCCCTCCATAACCTCCCTGTCTCACTGGAACGCACCAAGGCCGAACTCCACTCAAATATGCCCTGATCCTGTACCGTGCATAACCTCCCTGTCTCACTGGAAAGTACCATTGCAGAACACCACACAAATATGCCCTGAACCTGTACCCCTCCATAACCTCCCTGTCTCACTGGAACGTACCAATGCAGAACTCCACACAAATATGCCCTGAACCTGTACCCGTCCATAAACTCCCTGTCTCATTGGATCGTCCCACTGCAGAACTCCACACAAGAAAGCCATGGACCGGTACCCTCCATAACCACCCTGTCTCACTGGAAAGTACCAATGCAGAACTCCACACAAATATGCCCTGAACCTGTACCCGACCATAACCTCCTTGTCTCAATGGAACGTACCACTGCAGAACTCCACACAAATATGCCCTGAACCTGTACCCTCCATAACCTCCCTGTCTCACTGGAACGTACCAATGCAGAACTCCACTCAAATATGCCCTGATCCTGTACCGTGCATAACCTCCCTGTCTCACTTGAAATTACCAATGCAGAATTCCACAGAAATATGCCCTGAACGTGTACCCGCCCATAACCTCCTTGTCTCACTGGAACGCACCAATGCAGAACTCCACACAAATATGCCCTAAACCTGTACCCTCCATAACCTCCCTGTCTCACTGGAACGTACCAATGCAGAACTACACACACATATGCCCTGAACCTGTACCCCTCCATAACCTCCCTGTCTCACTGGAACGTACCAACGCAGAACTACAAACAAATATGCCCTGAACCTGTACCACTCCATAACCTCCCGGACTCACTGGAACGTACCATTGCAGAAATCCACACAAATATGCCCTGAACCTGCACCCCTCCATAACTTCCCTGTCTCACTGGAACGCACCAATGCCGAACTCCACTCAAATATGCCCTGAACCTGTACCCCTCCATAACCTTCTGTCTCACTGGAACTTACCATTGCAGAACACCACACAAATATGCCCTGAAAGTGTACCCGCCCATAACCTCCTTGTCTCACTGCAACGCACCAATGCAGAACTCCACACAAATTTGCCCTGAACCTGTACCCCTCCATAACTTCTCTGTCTCACTGGAACGCACCAATGCCGAACTCCACTCAAATATGCCCTGAACCTGTACCCCTCCATAACCTTCTGTCTCACTGGAAAGTACCATTGCAGAACACCACACAAATATGCCCTGAAACTGTACCCGCCCATAAACTCCTTGTCTCACTGGAAGGCACCAATGCAGAACTCCACACAAATTTGCCCTGAACCTGTACCCCTCCATAACCTCCCTGTCTCACTGGAACGTACCAATGCAGAACTCCACACAAATATGCCCTGAACCTGCACCCTCCATAACCTCCCTGTCTCACTGGAACGTACCAATGCAGAACTCCACACAGATATGCCCTGAACCTGTAGCCCTCCATAACCTCCCTGTCTCACTGGAACGTACCAATGCAGAACTCCACACAAATATGCCCTGAACCTGTTCCTGTCCATAACCTCCCTGTCTCATTGGATCGTCCCACTGCAGAACTCCACACAAATATGCCATGGACCGGTACCCTCCATAACCTCCCTGTCTCACTGGAAAGTACCAATGCAGAACTCCACACAAATATGCCCTGAACCTGTACCCGACCATAACCTCCTTGTCTCAAATGAACGTACCACTGCAGAACTCCACAGAAATATGCCCTGAACCTGTACCCACCATAACCTCCCTGTCTCACTGGAACATACCAATGCAGAAATACACTCATATATGCCCTGAACCTTTACCCCTCCATAACCTCACAGTCTCACTGGAACGTACCATTGCAGAACACCACACAAATATGCCCTGAACGTCTACCCGCTCATAAGCTCCTTGTCTCACTGGAACGTTCCAACGCAGAACTCCAAACAAATATGCCCTGAACCTGTACCCTCCATAACCTCCCTGTCTCACTGGAACGTACCAATGCAGAACTACACACAAATATGCCCTGAACCTGTACCCCTCAATAACCTCCCTGTCTCACTGGAACGCACCAATGCCGAACACCACTCAAATATGCCCTGATCCTGTACCGTGCATAACCTCCCTGTCTCACTGGAACGTACCATTGCAGAACACCACACAAATATGCCCTGAACCTGTACCCCTCCATAACCTCCCTGTCTCACTGGAACGTACCAATGCAGAACTCCACACAAATATGCCCTGAACCTGTACCCGTCCATAAACTCCCTGTCTCATTGGATCGTCCCACTGCAGAACTCCACACAAATATGCCATGGACCGGTACACTCCATAACCTCCCTGTCTCACTGGAAAGTACCAATGCAGAACTCCACACAAATATGCCCTGAACCTGTACCCTCCATAACCTCCCTGTCTCACTGGAACGTACCAATGCAGAACTCCACTCAAATATGCCCTGATCCTGTACCGTGCATAACCTCCCTGTCTCACTTGAAATTACCAATGCAGAATTCCACAGAAATATGCCCTGAACGTGTACCCGCCCATAACCTCCTTGTCTCACTGGAACGCACCAATGCAGAACTCCACACAAATATGCCCTAAACCTGTACCCTCCATAACCTCCCTGTCTCACTGGAACGTACCAATGCAGAACTACACACACATATGCCATGAACCTGTACCCCTCCATAACCTCCCTGTCTCACTGGAACGTACCAACGCAGAACTACAAACAAATATGCCCTGAACCTGTACCACTCCATAACCTCCCGGACTCACTGGAACGTACCAATGCAGAAATCCACACAAATATGCCCTGAACCTGCACCCCTCCATAACTTCCCTGTCTCACTGGAACGCACCAATGCCGAACTCCACTCAAATATGCCCTGAACCTGTACCCCTCCATAACCTTCTGTCTCACTGGAACTTACCATTGCAGAACACCACACAAATATGCCCTGAAAGTGTACCCGCCCATAACCTCCTTGTCTCACTGCAACGCACCAATGCAGAACTCCACACAAATTTGCCCTGAACCTGTACCCCTCCTTAACTTCCCTGTCTCACTGGAACGCACCAATGCCGAACTCCACTCAAATATGCCCTGAACCTGTACCCCTCCATAACCTTCTGTCTCACTGGAAAGTACCATTGCAGAACACCACACAAATATGCCCTGAAACTGTACCCGCCCATAAACTCCTTGTCTCACTGGAACGCACCAATGCAGAACTCCACACAAATTTGCCCTGAACCTGTACCCCTCCATAACCTCCCTGTCTCACTGGAACGTACCAATGCAGAACTCCACACAAATATGCCCTGAACCTGCACCCTCCATAACCTCCCTGTCTCACTGGAACGTACCAATGCAGAACTCCACACAGATATGCCCTGAACCTGTACCCCTCCATAACCTCCCTGTCTCACTGGAACGTACCAATGCAGAACTCCACACAAATATGCCCTGAACCTGTTCCTGTCCATAACCTCCCTGTCTCATTGGATCGTCCCACTGCAGAACTCCACACAAATATGCCATGGACCGGTACCCTCCATAACCTCCCTGTCTCACTGGAAAGTACCAATGCAGAACTCCACACAAATATGCCCTGAACCTGTACCCGACCATAACCTCCTTGTCCCAAATGAACGTACCACTGCAGAACTCCACAGAAATATGCCCTGAACCTGTACCCTCCATAACCTCCCTGTCTCACTGGAACATACCAATGCAGAACTACAAACAAATATGCCCTGAACCTGTACCCCTCCATAACCTTCTGTCTCACTGGAAAGTACCATTGCAGAACACCACACAAATATGCCCTGAAAGTGTACCCGCCCATAAACTCCTTGTCTCACTGGAACGCACCAATGCAGAACTCCACTCAAATATGCCCTGAACCTGTACCCCTCCATAACCTTCTGTCTCACTGGAAAGTACCATTGCAGAACACCACACAAATATGCCCTGAAACTGTACCCGCCCATAAACTCCTTGTCTCACTGGAACGCACCAATGCAGAACTCCACACAAATTTGCCCTGAACCTGTACCCCTCCATAACCTCCCTGTCTCACTGGAACGTACCAATGCAGAACTCCACACAAATATGCCCTGAACCTGCACCCGCCATAACCTCCCTGTCTCACTGGAACGTACCAATGCAGAACTCCACACAGATATGCCCTGAACCTGTACCCCTCCATAACCTCCCTGTCTCACTGGAACGTACCAATGCAGAACTCCACACAAATATGCCCTGAACCTGTTCCTGTCCATAACCTCCCTGTCTCATTGGATCGTCCCACTGCAGAACTCCACACAAATATGCCATGGACCGGTACCCTCCATAACCTCCCTGTCTCACTGGAAAGTACCAATGCAGAACTCCACACAAATATGCCCTGAACCTGTACCCGACCATAACCTCCTTGTCCCAAATGAACGTACCACTGCAGAACTCCACAGAAATATGCCCTGAACCTGTACCCTCCATAACCTCCCTGTCTCACTGGAACATACCAATGCAGAACTACAAACAAATATGCCCTGAACCTGTACCCCTCCATAACCTTCTGTCTCACTGGAAAGTACCATTGCAGAACACCACACAAATATGCCCTGAAAGTGTACCCGCCCATAAACTCCTTGTCTCACTGGAACGCACCAATGCAGAACTCCACACAAATATGCCCTGATCCTGTACCGTGCATAACCTCCCTGTCTCACTGGAACGTACCATTGCAGAACACCACACAAATATGCCCTGAACCTGTACCCCTCCATAACCTCCCTGTCTCACTGGAACGTACCAATGCAGAACTCCACACAAATATGCCCTGAACCTGCACCCGTCCATAAACACCCTGTCTCATTGGATCGTCCCACTGCAGAACTCCACACAAATATGCCATGGACCGGTACCCTCCATAACCTCCCTGTCTCACTGGAAAGTACCAATGCAGAACTCCACACAAATATGCCCTGAACCTGTACCCGACCATAACCTCCTTGTCTCACTGGAACTTACCATTGCAGAACACCACACAAATATGCCCTGAAAGGGTACCCGCCCATAACCTCCTTGTCTCACTGCAACGCACCAATGCAGAACTCCACACAAATTTGCCCTGAACCTGTACCCCTCCATAACCTCCCTGTCTCACTGGAACGTACCATTGCAGAACACCACACAAATATGCCCTGAAAGTGTACCCGCCCATAAACTCCTTGTCTCACTGGAACGCACCAATGCAGAACTCCACACAAATTTGCCCTGAACCTGTACCCCTCCATAACCTCCCTGTCTCACTGGAACGCACCAATGCCGAACTCCACTCAAATATGCCCTGATCCTGTACCGTGCATAACCTCCCTGTCTCACTGGAACGTACCATTGCAGAACACGACACAAATATGCCCTGAACCTGTACCCGACCATAACCTCCTTGTCTCACTGGAACGCACCAATGCAGAACTCCACAGAAATATGCCCTGAACGTGTACCCGCCCATAACCTCCTTGTCTCACTGGAACGCACCAATGCAGAACTCCACGCAAATATGCATAAAACCTGTACCCTCCATAACCTCCCTGTCTCACTGGAACGTACCAATGCAGAACTACACACTCATATGCCATGAACCTGTACCCCTCCATAACCTCCCTGTCTCACTGGAACGTACCAACGCAGAACTACAAACAAATATGCCCTGAACCTGTACCTCTCCATAACCTCCCGGACTCACTGGAACGTACCAATGCAGAAATCCACACAAATATGCCCTGAACCTGTACCCCTCCATAACCTCCTTGTCTCACTGGAACGTACCAACGCAGAACTCCAAACAAATATGCCCTGAACCTGTACCCTCCATAACCTCCCTGTCTCACTGGAACGTACCAATGCAGAACTAGACACAAATATGCCCTGAACCTGAACCCCTCCATAACCTCCCTGTCTCACTGGAACGCACCAAGGCCGAACTCCACTCAAATATGCCCTGATCCTGTACCGTGCATAACCTCCCTGTCTCACTGGAACGTACCATTGCAGAACACCACACAAATATGCCCTGAACCTGTACCCCTCCATAACCTCCCTGTCTCACTGGAACGTACCAATGCAGAACTCCACACAAATATGCCCTGAACCTGTACCCGTCCATAAACTCCCTGTCTCATTGGATCGTCCCACTGCAGAACTCCACACAAGAAAGCCATGGACCGGTACCCTCCATAACCTCCCTGTCTCACTGGAAAGTACCAATGCAGAACTCCACACAAATATGCCCTGAACCTGTACCCGACCATAACCTCCTTGTCTCAATGGAACGTACCACTGCAGAACTCCACACAAATATGCCCTGAACCTGTACCCTCCATAACCTCCCTGTCTCACTGGAACGTACCAATGCAGAACTCCACTCAAATATGCCCTGATCCTGTACCGTGCATAACCTCCCTGTCTCACTTGAAATTACCAATGCAGAATTCCACAGAAATATGCCCTGAACGTGTACCCGCCCATAACCTCCTTGTCTCACTGGAACGCACCAATGCAGAACTCCACACAAATATGCCCTAAACCTGTACCCTCCATAACCTCCCTGTCTCACTGGAACGTACCAATGCAGAACTCCACACAAATATGCCCTGAACCTGTACCCGTCCATAAACTCCCAGTCTCATTGGATCGTCCCACTGCAGAACTCCACACAAATATGCCATGGACCGGTACCCTCCATAACCTCCCTGTCTCACTGGAAAGTACCAATGCAGAACTCCACACAAATATGCCCTGAACCTGTACCCTCCATAACCTCCCTGTCTCACTGGAACGTACCAATGCAGAACTACACACAAATATGCCCTGAACCTGTAGCCCTCCATAACCTCCCTGTCTCACTGGAACGTACCAATGCAGAACTCCTCACAAATATGCACTGAACCTGTACCCCTCCATAACTTCCCTGACTCACTGGAACGCACCAATGCCGAATTCCACTCAAATATGCCCTGAACCTGTACCCCTCCATAACCTTCTGTCTCACTGGAAAATACCATTGCAGAACACAACACAAATATGCCCTGAAAGTGTAACCGCCCATAACCTCCTTGTCTCACTGGAACGCACCAATGCAGAACTCCACACAAATTTGCCCTGAACCTGTACCACTCCATAACCTCCCTGTCTCACTGGAACGTACCAATGCAGAACTCCACACAAATATGCCCTGAACCTGTACCCGCCCATAACCTCCTTGTCTCACTGGAACGTACCAACGCAGAACTCCACACAAATTTGCCCTGAACCTGTAACCCTCCATAACCTCCCTGTCTCACTGGAACGTACCAATGCAGAACTACAAACAAATATGCCCTGAACCTGTACCCGCCCATAACCTCCCTGTCTCACTGGAACGTACCACTGCAGAAATCCACACAAATATTCCCTGAACCTGTAACCTCCATAACCTCCCTGTCTCACTGGAACGTACCAATGCAGAACTACAAACAAATATGCCCTGAACCTGTACCCCTCCATAACTTCCCAGTCTCACTGGAACGCAGCAATGCCGAACTCCACTCAAATATGCCCTGAACCTGTACCCGTCCATAACCTTCTGTCTCACTGGAAAGTACCATTGCAGAACACCACACAAATATGCCCTGAAAGTGTACCCGCCCATAAACTCCTTGTCTCACTGGAACGCACCAATGCAGAACTCCACACAAATTTGCCCTGAACCTGTACCCCTCCATAAACTCCCTGTCTCACTGGAACGTACCAATGCAGAACTCCACACAAATATGCCCTGAACCTGCACCCTCCATAACCTCCCTGACTCACTGGAACGTACAAATGCAGAAATACACTCAAATATGCCCTGAACCTTTACCCCTCCATAACCTCCCAGTCTCACTGGAACGTACCATTGCAGAACACCACACAAATATGCCCTGAACGTCTACCCGCTCATAAGCTCCTTGTCTCACTGGAACGTACCAACGCAGAACTCCAAACAAATATGCCCTGAACCTGTACCCTCCATAACCTCCCTGTCTCATTGGATCGTCCCACTGCAGAACTCCACACAAATATGCCATGGACCGGTACCCTCCATAACCTCCCTGTCTCACTGGAAAGTACCAAGGCCGAACTCCACTCAAATATGCCCTGATCCTGTACCGTGCATAACCTCCCTGTCTCACTGGAACGTACCATTGCAGAACACCACACAAATATGCCCTGAACCTGTACCCCTCCATAACCTCCCTGTCTCACTGGAACGTACCAATGCAGAACTCCACACAAATATGCCCTGAACCTGTACCCGTCCATAAACTCCCTGTCTCATTGGATCGTCCCACTGCAGAACTCCACACAAGAAAGCCATGGACCGGTACCCTCCATAACCTCCCTGTCTCACTGGAAAGTACCAATGCAGAACTCCACACAAATATGCCCTGAACCTGTACCCGACCATAACCTCCTTGTCTCAATGGAACGTACCACTGCAGAACTCCACACAAATATGCCCTGAACCTGTACCCTCCATAACCTCCCTGTCTCACTGGAACGTACCAATGCAGAACTCCACTCAAATATGCCCTGATCCTGTACCGTGCATAACCTCCCTGTCTCACTTGAAATTACCAATGCAGAATTCCACAGAAATATGCCCTGAACGTGTACCCGCCCATAACCTCCTTGTCTCACTGGAACGCACCAATGCAGAACTCCACACAAATATGCCCTAAACCTGTACCCTCCATAACCTCCCTGTCTCACTGGAACGTACCAATGCAGAACTCCACACAAATATGCCCTGAACCTGTACCCGTCCATAAACTCCCAGTCTCATTGGATCGTCCCACTGCAGAACTCCACACAAATATGCCATGGACCGGTACCCTCCATAACCTCCCTGTCTCACTGGAAAGTACCAATGCAGAACTCCACACAAATATGCCCTGAACCTGTACCCTCCATAACCTCCCTGTCTCACTGGAACGTACCAATGCAGAACTACACACAAATATGCCCTGAACCTGTAGCCCTCCATAACCTCCCTGTCTCACTGGAACGTACCAATGCAGAACTCCTCACAAATATGCACTGAACCTGTACCCCTCCATAACTTCCCTGACTCACTGGAACGCACCAATGCCGAATTCCACTCAAATATGCCCTGATCCTGTACCCCTCCATAACCTTCTGTCTCACTGGAAAATACCATTGCAGAACACCACACAAATATGCCCTGAAAGTGTAACCGCCCATAACCTCCTTGTCTCACTGGAACGCACCAATGCAGAACTCCACACAAATTTGCCCTGAACCTGTACCACTCCATAACCTCCCTGTCTCACTGGAACGTACCAATGCAGAACTCCACACAAATATGCCCTGAACCTGTACCCGCCCATAACCTCCTTGTCTCACTGGAACGTACCAACGCAGAACTCCACACAAATTTGCCCTGAAGCTGTAACCCTCCATAACCTCCCTGTCTCACTGGAACGTACCAATGCAGAACTACAAACAAATATGCCCTGAACCTGTACCCGCCCATAACCTCCCTGTCTCACTGGAACGTACCACTGCAGAAATCCACACAAATATTCCCTGAACCTGTAACCTCCATAACCTCCCTGTCTCACTGGAACGTACCAATGCAGAACTACAAACAAATATGCCCTGAACCTGTACCCCTCCATAACTTCCCAGTCTCACTGGAACGCAGCAATGCCGAACTCCACTCAAATATGCCCTGAACCTGTACCCGTCCATAACCTTCTGTCTCACTGGAAAGTACCATTGCAGAACACCACACAAATATGCCCTGAAAGTGTACCCGCCCATAAACTCCTTGTCTCACTGGAACGCACCAATGCAGAACTCCACACAAATTTGCCCTGAACCTGTACCCCTCCATAAACTCCCTGTCTCACTGGAACGTACCAATGCAGAACTCCACACAAATATGCCCTGAACCTGCACCCTCCATAATCTCCCTGACTCACTGGAACGTACAAATGCAGAAATACACTCAAATATGCCCTGAACCTTTACCCCTCCATAACCTCCCAGTCTCACTGGAACGTACCATTGCAGAACACCACACAAATATGCCCTGAACGTCTACCCGCTCATAAGCTCCTTGTCTCACTGGAACGTACCAACGCAGAACTCCAAACAAATATGCCCTGAACCTGTACCCTCCATAACCTCCCTGTCTCACTGGAACGTACCAATGCAGAACTACACACAAATATGCCCTGAACCTGTACCCCTCCATAACCTCCCTGTCTCACTGGAACGCACCAATGCCGAACTCCACTCAAATATGCCCTGATCCTTTACCGTGCATAACCTCCCTGTCTCACTGGAACGTACCACTGCAGAACACCACACAAATATGCCCTGAACCTGTACCCCTCCATAACCTCCCTGTCTCACTGGAACGCACCAATGCCGAACTCCACTCAAATATGCCCTGATCCTTTACCGTGCATAACCTCCCTGTCTCACTGGAACGTACCACTGCAGAACACCACACAAATATGCCCTGAACCTGTACCCCTCCATAACCTCCCTGTCTCACTGGAAGGTACCAATGCAGAACTCCACACAAATATGCCCTGAACCTGCACCCGTCCATAAACACCCTGTCTCATTGGATCGTCCCACTGCAGAACTCCACACAAATATGCCATGGACCGGTACCCTCCATAACCTCCCTGTCTCACTGGAAAGTACCAATGCAGAACTCCACACAAATATGCCCTGAACCTGTACCCGACCATAACCTCCTTGTCTCACTGGAACTTACCATTGCAGAACTCCACACAAATTTGCCCTGAACCTGTACCCCTCCATAACCTCCCTGTCTCACTGGAACGCACCAATGCCGAACTCCACTCAAATATGCCCTGATCCTGTACCGTGCATAACCTCCCTGTCTCACTGGAACGTACCATTGCAGAACACCACACAAATATGCCCTGAACGTCTACCCGCTCATAAGCTCCTTGTCTCACTGGAACGTACCAACGCAGAACTCCAAACAAATATGCCCTGAACCTGTACCCTCCATAACCTCCCTGTCTCACTGGAAAGTACCAATGCAGAACTAGACACAAATATGCCCTGAACCTGAACCCCTCCATAACCTCCCTGTCTCACTGGAACGTACCAATGCAGAACTCCACACAAATATGCCCTGATCCTGTACCCGTCCATAAACTCCCTGTCTCATTGGATCGTCCCACTGCAGAACTCCACACAAGAAAGCCATGGACCGGTACCCTCCATAACCTCCCTGTCTCACTGGAAAGTACCAATGCAGAACTCCACACAAATATGCCCTGAACCTGTACCCGACCATAACCTCCTTGTCTCAATGGAACGTACCACTGCAGAACTCCACACAAATATGCCCTGAACCTGTACCCTCCATAACCTCCCTGTCTCACTGGAACGTACCAATGCAGAACTCCACTCAAATATGCCCTGATCCTGTACCGTGCATAACCTCCCTGTCTCACTTGAAATTACCAATGCAGAATTCCACAGAAATATGCCCTGAACGTGTACCCGCCCATAACCTCCTTGTCTCACTGGAACGCACCAATGCAGAACTCCACACAAATATGCCCTAAACCTGTACCCTCCATAACCTCCCTGTCTCACTGGAACGTACCAATGCAGAACTCCACACAAATATGCCCTGAACCTGTACCCGTCCATAAACTCCCAGTCTCATTGGATCGTCCCACTGCAGAACTCCACACAAATATGCCATGGACCGGTACCCTCCATAACCTCCCTGTCTCACTGGAAAGTACCAATGCAGAACTCCACACAAATATGCCCTGAACCTGTACCCTCCATAACCTCCCTGTCTCACTGGAACGTACCAATGCAGAACTACACACAAATATGCCCTGAACCTGTAGCCCTCCATAACCTCCCTGTCTCACTGGAACGTACCAATGCAGAACTCCTCACAAATATGCACTGAACCTGTACCCCTCCATAACTTCCCTGACTCACTGGAACGCACCAATGCCGAATTCCACTCAAATATGCCCTGATCCTGTACCCCTCCATAACCTTCTGTCTCACTGGAAAATACCATTGCAGAACACCACACAAATATGCCCTGAAAGTGTAACCGCCCATAACCTCCTTGTCTCACTGGAACGCACCAATGCAGAACTCCACACAAATTTGCCCTGAACCTGTACCACTCCATAACCTCCCTGTCTCACTGGAACGTACCAATGCAGAACTCCACACAAATATGCCCTGAACCTGTACCCGCCCATAACCTCCTTGTCTCACTGGAACGTACCAACGCAGAACTCCACACAAATTTGCCCTGAAGCTGTAACCCTCCATAACCTCCCTGTCTCACTGGAACGTACCAATGCAGAACTACAAACAAATATGCCCTGAACCTGTACCCGCCCATAACCTCCCTGTCTCACTGGAACGTACCACTGCAGAAATCCACACAAATATTCCCTGAACCTGTAACCTCCATAACCTCCCTGTCTCACTGGAACGTACCAATGCAGAACTACAAACAAATATGCCCTGAACCTGTACCCCTCCATAACTTCCCAGTCTCACTGGAACGCAGCAATGCCGAACTCCACTCAAATATGCCCTGAACCTGTACCCGTCCATAACCTTCTGTCTCACTGGAAAGTACCATTGCAGAACACCACACAAATATGCCCTGAAAGTGTACCCGCCCATAAACTCCTTGTCTCACTGGAACGCACCAATGCAGAACTCCACACAAATTTGCCCTGAACCTGTACCCCTCCATAAACTCCCTGTCTCACTGGAACGTACCAATGCAGAACTCCACACAAATATGCCCTGAACCTGCACCCTCCATAATCTCCCTGACTCACTGGAACGTACAAATGCAGAAATACACTCAAATATGCCCTGAACCTGTACCCCTCCATAACCTCCCTGTCTCACTGGAACGCACCAATGCCGAACTCCACTCAAATATGCCCTGATCCTTTACCGTGCATAACCTCCCTGTCTCACTGGAACGTACCATTGCAGAACACCACACAAATATGCCCTGAACCTGTACCCCTCCATAACCTCCCTGTCTCACTGGAAGGTACCAATGCAGAACTCCACACAAATATGCCCTGAACCTGCACCCGTCCATAAACACCCTGTCTCATTGGATCGTCCCACTGCAGAACTCCACACAAATATGCCATGGACCGGTACCCTCCATAACCTCCCTGTCTCACTGGAAAGTACCAATGCAGAACTCCACACAAATATGCCCTGAACCTGTACCCGACCATAACCTCCTTGTCTCACTGGAACTTACCATTGCAGAACACCACACAAATATGCCCTGAAAGGGTACCCGCCCATAACCTCCTTGTCTCACTGCAACGCACCAATGCAGAACTCCACACAAATTTGCCCTGAACCTGTACCCCTCCATAACCTCCCTGTCTCACTGGAACGTACCATTGCAGAACACCACACAAATATGCCCTGAAAGTGTACCCGCCCATAAACTCCTTGTCTCACTGGAACGCACCAATGCAGAACTCCACACAAATTTGCCCTGAACCTGTACCCCTCCATAACCTCCCTGTCTCACTGGAACGCACCAATGCCGAACTCCACTCAAATATGCCCTGATCCTGTACCGTGCATAACCTCCCTGTCTCACTGGAACGTACCATTGCAGAACACCACACAAATATGCCCTGAACGTCTACCCGCTCATAAGCTCCTTGTCTCACTGGAACGTACCAACGCAGAACTCCAAACAAATATGCCCTGAACCTGTACCCTCCATAACCTCCCTGTCTCACTGGAAAGTACCAATGCAGAACTAGACACAAATATGCCCTGAACCTGAACCCCTCCATAACCTCCCTGTCTCACTGGAACGCACCAAGGCCGAACTCCACTCAAATATGCCCTGATCCTGTACCGTGCATAACCTCCCTGTCTCACTGGAAGGTACCATTGCAGAACACCACACAAATATGCCCTGAACCTGTACCCCTCCATAACCTCCCTGTCTCACTGGAACGTACCAATGCAGAACTCCACACAAATATGCCCTGAACCTGTACCCGTCCATAAACTCCCTGTCTCATTGGATCGTCCCACTGCAGAACTCCACACAAGAAAGCCATGGACCGGTACCCTCCATAACCTCCCTGTCTCACTGGAAAGTACCAATGCAGAACTCCACACAAATATGCCCTGAACCTGTACCCTCCATAACCTCCCTGTCTCACTGGAACGTACCAATGCTGAACTCCACTCAAATATGCCCTGATCCTGTACCGTGCATAACCTCCCTGTCTCACTTGAAATTACCAATGCAGAATTCCACAGAAATATGCCCTGAACGTGTACCCGCCCATAACCTCCTTGTCTCACTGGAACGCACCAATGCAGAACTCCACAGAAATATGCCCTAAACCTGTACCCTCCATAACCTCCCTGTCTCACTGGAACGTACCAATGCAGAACTCCACACAAATATGCCCTGAACCTGTACCCGTCCATAAACTCACAGTCTCATTGGATCGTCCCACTGCAGAACTCCACACAAATATGCCATGGACCGGTACCCTCCATAACCTCCCTGTCTCACTGGAAAGTACCAATGCAGAACTCCACACAAATATGCCCTGAACCTGTACCCTCCATAACCTCCCTGTCTCACTGGTACGTACCAATGCAGAACTACACACAAATATGCCCTAAACCTGTAGCCCTCCATAACCTCCCTGTCTCACTGGAACGTACCAATGCAGAACTCCACACAAATATGCCCTGAACCTGCACCCGTCCATAAACACCCTGTCTCATTGGATCGTCCCACTGCAGAACTCAACACAAATATGCCATGGACCGGTACCCTCCATAACCTCCCTGTCTCACTGGAAAGTACCAATGCAGAACTCCACTCAAATATGCCCTGAACCTGTACCCGACCATAACCTCCTTGTCTCACTGGAACTTACCATTGCAGAACACCACACAAATATGCCCTGAAAGGGTACCCGCCCATAACCTCCTTGTCTCACTGCAACGCACCAATGCAGAACTCCACACAAATTTGCCCTGAACCTGTACCCCTCCATAACCTCCCTGTCTCACTGGAACGTACCATTGCAGAACACCACACAAATATGCCCTGAAAGTGTACCCGCCCATAAACTCCTTGTCTCACTGGAACGCACCAATGCAGAACTCCACACAAATTTGCCCTGAACCTGTAGCCCTCCATAACCTCCCTGTCTCACTGGAACGCACCAATGCCGAACTCCACTCAAATATGCCCTGATCCTGTACCGTGCATAACCTCCCTGTCTCACTGGAACGTACCATTGCAGAACACCACACAAATATGCCCTGAACGTCTACCCGCTCATAAGCTCCTTGTCTCACTGGAACGTACCAACGCAGAACTCCAAACAAATATGCCCTGAACCTGTACCCTCCATAACCTCCCTGTCTCACTGGAACGTACCAATGCAGAACTAGACACAAATATGCCCTGAACCTGAACCCCTCCATAACCTCCCTGTCTCACTGGAACGCACCAAGGCCGAACTCCACTCAAATATGCCCTGATCCTGTGCCGTGCATAACCTCCCTGTCTCACTGGAAGGTACCATTGCAGAACACCACACAAATATGCCCTGAACCTGTACCCCTCCATAACCTCCCTGTCTCACTGGAACGTACCAATGCAGAACTCCACACAAATATGCCCTGAACCTGTACCCGTCCATAAACTCCCTGTCTCATTGGATCGTCCCACTGCAGAACTCCACACAAGAAAGCCATGGACCGGTACCCTCCATAACCTCCCTGTCTCACTGGAAAGTACCAATGCAGAACTCCACACAAATATGCCCTGAACCTGTACCCTCCATAACCTCCCTGTCTCACTGGAACGTACCAATGCAGAACTCCACTCAAATATGCCCTGATCCTGTACCGTGCATAACCTCCCTGTCTCACTTGAAATTACCAATGCAGAATTCCACAGAAATATGCCCTGAACGTGTACCCGCCCATAACCTCCTTGTCTCACTGGAACGCACCAATGCAGAACTCCACAGAAATATGCCCTAAACCTGTACCCTCCATAACCTCCCTGTCTCACTGGAAAGTACCAATGCAGAACTCCACACAAATATGCCCTGAACCTGTACCCGTCCATAAACTCACAGTCTCATTGGATCGTCCCACTGCAGAACTCCACACAAATATGCCATGGACCGGTACCCTCCATAACCTCCCTGTCTCACTGGAAAGTACCAATGCAGAACTCCACACAAATATGCCCTGAACCTGTACCCTCCATAACCTCCCTGTCTCACTGGTACGTACCAATGCAGAACTACACACAAATATGCCCTAAACCTGTAGCCCTCCATAACCTCCCTGTCTCACTGGAACGTACCAATGCAGAACTCCTCACAAATATGCACTGAACCTGTACCCCTCCATAACTTCCCTGACTCACTGGAACGCACCAATGCCGAATTCCACTCAAATATGCCCTGACCCTGTACCCCTCCATAACCTTCTGTCTCACTGGAAAATACCATTGCAGAACACCACACAAATATGCCCTGAAAGTGTAACCGCCCATAACCTCCTTGTCTGACTAGAACGCACCAATGCAGAACTCCACACAAATTTGCCCTGAACCTGTACCACTCCATAACCTCCCTATCTCACTGGAACGTACCAATGCAGAACTCCACACAAATATGCCCTGAACCTGTACCCGCCCATAACCTCCTTGTCTCACTGGAACGTACCAACGCAGAACTCCACACAAATTTGCCCTGAACCTGTAACCCTCCATAACCTCCCTGTCTCACTGGAACGTACCAATGCAGAACTACAAACAAATATGCCCTGAACCTGTACCCGCCCATAACCTCCCTGTCTCACTGGAACGTACCACTGCAGAAATCCACACAAATATTCCCTGAACCTGTAACCTCCATAACCTCCCTGTCTCACTGGAACGTACCAATGCAGAACTACAAACAAATATGCCCTGAACCTGTACCCCTCCATAACTTCCCAGTCTCACTGGAACGCAGCAATGCCGAACTCCACTCAAATATGCCCTGAACCTGTACCCGTCCATAACCTTCTGTCTCACTGGAAAGTACCATTGCAGAACACCACGCAAATATGCCCTGAAAGTGTACCCGCCCATAAACTCCTTGTCTCACTGGAACGCACCAATGCAGAACTCCACACAAATTTGCCCTGAACCTGTATCCCTCCATAAACTCCCTGTCTCACTGGAACGTACCAATGCAGAACTCCACACAAATATGCCCTGAACCTGCACCCTCCATAACCTCCCTGACTCACTGGAACGTACAAATGCAGAAATACACTCAAATATGCCCTGAACCTTTACCCCTCCATAACCTCCCAGTCTCACTGGAACGTACCATTGCAGAACACCACACAAATATGCCCTGAACGTCTACCCGCTCATATGCTCCTTGTCTCACTGGAACGTACCAACGCAGAACTCCAAACAAATATGCCCTGAACCTGTACCCTCCATAACCTCCCTGTCTCACTGGAACGTACCAATGCAGAACTACACACAAATATGCCCTGAACCTGTACCCCTCCATAACCTCCCTGTCTCACTGGAACGCACCAATGCCGAACTCCACTCAAATATGCCCTGATCCTGTACCGTGCATAACCTCCCTGTCTCACTGGAACGTACCATTGAAGAACACCACACAAATATGCCCTGAACCTGTACCCCTCCATAACCTCCCTGTCTCACTGGAAAGTACCAATGCAGAACTCCACACAAATATGCCCTGAACCTGTACCCGACCATAACCTCCTTGTCTCAATGGAACGTACCACTGCAGAACTCCACACAAATATGCCCTGAACCTGTACCCTCCATAACCTCCCTGTCTCACTGGAACGTACGAATGCAGAACTCCACTCAAATATGCCCTGATCCTGTACCGTGCATAACCTCCCTGTCTCACTTGAAATTACCAATGCAGAATTCCACAGAAATATGCCCTGAACGTGTACCCGCCCATAACCTCCTTGTCTCACTGGAACGCACCAATGCAGAACTCCACGCAAATATGCCCTAAACCTGTAACCTCCATAACCTCCCTGTCTCACTGGAACGTACCAATGCAGAACTACACACTCATATGCCATGAACCTGTACCCCTCCATAACCTCCCTGTCTCACTGGAACGTACCAACGCAGAACTACAAACAAATATGCCCTGAACCTGTACCACTCCATAACCTCCCGGACTCACTGGAACGTACCAATGCAGAAATCCACACAAATATGCCCTGAACCTGCACCCCTCCATAACTTCCCTGTCTCACTGGAACGCACCAATGCCGAACTCCACTCAAATATGCCCTGAACCTGTACCCCTCCATAACCTTCTGTCTCACTGGAACGCACCAATGCAGAACTCCACACAAATTTGCCCTGAACCTATACCCCTCCATAACCTCCCTGTCTCACTGGAACGTACCAATGCAGAACTCCAAACAAATATGCCCTGGACCTGCACCCTCCATAACCTCCCTGACTCACTGGAACGTACAAATGCAGAAATACACTCAAATATGCCCTTAACCTTTACCCCTCCATAACCTCCCAGTCTCACTGGAACGTACCATTGCAGAACACCACACAAATATGCCCTGAACGTCTACCCGCTCATAAGCTCCTTGTCTCACTGGAACGTACCAACGCAGAACTCCAAACAAATATGCCCTGAACCTGTACCCTCCATAACCTCCCTGTCTCACTGGAACGTACCAATGCAGAACTAGACACAAATATGCCCTGAACCTGAACCCCTCCATAACCTCCCAGTCTCACTGGAACGCACCAAGGCCGAACTCCACTCAAATATGCCCTGATCCTGTACCGTGCATAACCTCCCTGTCTCACTGGAACGTACCATTGCAGAACACCACACAAATATGCCCTGAACCTGTACCCCTCCATAACCTCCCTGTCTCACTGGAACGTACCAATGCAGAACTCCACACAAATATGCCCTGAACCTGTACCCGTCCATAAACTCCCTGTCTCATTGGATCGTCCCACTGCAGAACTCCACACAAGAAAGCCATGGACCGGTACCCTCCATAACCTCCCTGTCTCACTGGAAAGTACCAATGCAGAACTCCACACAAATATGCCCTGAACCTGTACCCGACCATAACCTCCTTGTCTCAATGGAACGTACCACTGCAGAACTCCACACAAATATGCCCTGAACCTGTACCCTCCATAACCTCCCTGTCTCACTGGAACGTACCAATGCAGAACTCCACTCAAATATGCCCTGATCCTGTACCGTGCATAACCTCCCTGTCTCACTTGAAATTACCAATGCAGAATTCCACAGAAATATGCCCTGAACGTGTACCCGCCCATAACCTGCTTGTCTCACTGGAACGCACCAATGCAGAACTCCACACAAATATGCCCTAAACCTGTACCCTCCATAACCTCCCTGTCTCACTGGAACGTACCAATGCAGAACTACACACACATATGCCCTGATCCTGTACCCCTCCATAACCTTCTGTCTCACTGGAAAGTACCATTGCAGAACACCACACAAATATGCCCTGAAACTGTACCCGACCATAACCTCCTTGTCTCAATGGAACGTACCACTGCAGAACTCCACACAAATATGCCCTGAACCTGTACCCTCCATAACCTCCCTGTCTCACTGGAACGTACCAATGCAGAACTCCACTCAAATATGCCCTGATCCTGTACCGTGCATAACCTCCCTGTCTCACTTGAAATTACCAATGCAGAATTCCACAGAAATATGCCCTGAACGTGTACCCGCCCATAACCTCCTTGTCTCACTGGAACGCACCAATGCAGAACTCCACGCAAATATGCCCTAAACCTGTACCCTCCATAACCTCCCTGTCTCACTGGAACGTACCAATGCAGAACTACACACTCATATGCCATGAACCTGTACCCCTCCATAACCTCCCTGTCTCACTGGAACGTACCAACGCAGAACTACAAACAAATATGCCCTGAACCTGTACCACTCCATAACCTCCCGGACTCACTGGAACGTACCAATGCAGAAATCCACACAAATATGCCCTGAACCTGCACCCCTCCATAACTTCCCTGTCTCACTGGAACGCACCAATGCCGAACTCCACACAAATATGCCCTGAAAGTGTACCCGCCCATAAACTCCTTTTCTCACTGGAACGCACCAATGCAGAACTCCACACAAATTTGCCCTGAACCTGTACCCCTCCATAACCTCCCTGTCTCACTGGAACGTACGAATGCAGAACTCCACACAAATATGCCCTGGACCTGCACCCTCCATAACCTCCCTGACTCACTGGAATGTACAAATGCAGAAATACACTCAAATATGCCCTGAACCTTTACCCCTCCATAACCTCCCAGTCTCACTGGAACGTACCATTGCTGAACACCACACAAATATGCCCTGAACGTCTACCCGCTCATAAGCTCCTTGTCTCACTGGAACGTACCAACGCAGAACTCCAAACAAATATGCCCTGAACCTGTACCCTCCATAACCTCCCTGTCTCACTGGAACGTACCAATGCAGAACTAGACACAAATATGCCCTGAACCTGAACCCCTCCATAACCTCCCTGTCTCACTGGAACGCACCAAGGCCGAACTCCACTCAAATATGCCCTGATCCTGTACCGTGCATAACCTCCCTGTCTCACTGGAACGTACCATTGCAGAACACCACACAAATATGCCCTGAACCTGTACCCCTCCATAACCTCCCTGTCTCACTGGAACGTACCAATGCAGAACCCAACACAAATATGCCCTGAACCTGTACCCGTCCATAAACTCCCTGTCTCATTGGATCGTCCCACTGCAGAACTCCACACAAGAAAGCCATGGACCGGTACCCTCCATAACCTCCCTGTCTCACTGGAAAGTACCAATGCAGAACTCCACACAAATATGCCCTGAACCTGTACCCGACCATAACCTCCTTGTCTCAATGGAACGTACCACTGCAGAACTCTACACAAATATGCCCTGAACCTGTACCCTCCATAACCTCCCTGTCTCACTGGAACGTACCAATGCAGAACTCCACTCAAATATGCCCTGATCCTGTACCGTGCATAACCTCCCTGTCTCACTTGAAATTACCAATGCAGAATTCCACAGAAATATGCCCTGAACGTGTACCCGCCCATAACCTCCTTGTCTCACTGGAACGCACCAATGCAGAACTCCACACAAATATGCCCTAAACCTGTACCCTCCATAACCTCCCTGTCTCACTGGAACGTACCAATGCAGAACTACACACACATATGCCCTGTACCTGTACCCCTCCATAACCTCCCTGTCTCACTGGAACGTACCAACGCAGAACTACAAACAAATATGCCCTGAACCTGTACCACTCCGTAACCTCCCGGACTCACTGGAACGTACCATTGCAGAAATCCACACAAATATGCCCTGAACCTGCACCCCTCCATAACTTCCCTGTCTCACTGGAACGCACCAATGCCGAACTCCACTCAAATATGCCCTGAACCTGTATCCCTCCATAACCTTCTGTCTCACTGGAACTTACCATTGCAGAACACCACACAAATATGCCCTGAAAGTGTACCCGCCCATAACCTCCTTGTCTCACTGCAACGCACCAATGCCGAACTCCACTCAAATATGCCCTGATCCAGTACCGAGCATAACCTCCCTGTCTCACTGGAACGTACCATTGCAGAACACCACACAAATATGCCCTGAACCTGTACCCCTCCATAACCTCCCTGTCTCACTGGAACGTACCAATGCAGAACTCCACACAAATATGCCCTGAACCTGTACCCGTCCATAACCTCCCTGTCGCATTGGATCGGCCCACTGCAGAACTCCACACAAATATGCCATTAACCGGTATCCTCCATAACCTCCCTGTCTCACTGGAAAGTACCAATGCAGAACACCACACAAATATGCCCTGAAAGTATAACCGCCCATAACCTCCTTGTCTCACTGGAACGCACCAATGCAGAACTCCACACAAATTTGCTCTGAACCTGTACCCCTCCATAACCTCCCTGTCTCACTGGAACGTACCAATGCAGAACTCCACACAAATATGCCCTAAACCTGTACCCTCCATAACCTTCTGTCTCACTGGAAAGTACCATTGAAGAACACCACACAAATATGCCCTGAAAGTGTACCCGCCCATAACCTCCTTGTCTCACTGGAATGCACCAATGCAGAACTCCACACAAATTTGCCCTGAACCTGTATCCCTCCATAACATCCCTGTCTCACTGGATCGTACCAATGCAGAACTCCAGACAAATGTGCCCTGAACCTGTACACCTCCATAACCTCCCTGTCTCACTGGAACGTACCAATGCAGAACTCCACACAAATATGCCCTGAACCTGTACCCCTCCATAACCTCCCAGTCTCACTGGAACGTATCATTGCAGAACACCACACAAATGTGCCCTGAACCTGTACCCCTCCATAACCTACCTGTCTCACTGGAGCGCACCAATGCCGAACTCCACTCAAATATGCCCTGATCCTGTACCGTGCATAACCTCCCTGTCTCACTGGAACGTATCATTGCAGAACACCACACAAATATGCCCTGAACCTGTACCCCTCCATAACCTCCCTGTCTCACTGGAAAGTACCATTGCAGAACACCACACAAATTTGCCCTGAACGTGTACCCGCCCATAAGCTCGTTGTCTCACTGAAACGTACCAACGCAGAACTCCACACAAATATGCCCTGAACCTGTACCCGACCATAACCTACCTGTCTCACTGGAGCGCACCAATGCCGAACTCCACTCAAATATGCCCTGATCCTGTACCGTGCATAACCTCCCTGTCTCACTGGAACGTATCATTGCAGAACACCACACAAATATGCCCTGAACCTGTACCCCTCCATAACCTCCCTGTCTCACTGGAAAGTACCAATGCAGAACTCCACACAAATATGCCCTGAACCTGCACCCGACCATAACCTCCCTGTCTCACTGGAACGTACCACTGCAGAACTCCACACAAATATGCCCTGAATATGTATCCTCCATAACCTCCCTGTCTCACTGGAACGTACCAATGCAGAACTCCAGACAAATGTGCCCTGAACCTGTACACCTCCATTACCTCCCTGTCTCACTGGAACGTACCAATGCAGAACTCCACACAAATATGCCCTGAACCTGTAACCCTCCATAACCTCCCTGTCTCACTGGAACGTACCAATGCAGAATTCCACACAAATATGCCCTGAACGTGTACCCGCCCATAACCTCCTTGTCTCACTGGAACGCACCAATGCAGAACTCCACACAAATTTGCCCTAAACCTGTACCCCTCAAAAACCTCCCTGTCTCACTGGAACGTACCAATGCAGAAATCCACACAAATATGCCCTGAACCTGTACCCTCCGTAACCTCCCTGTCTCACTGGAACGCACCAATGCCGAACTCCACTCAAATATGCCCTGAACCTGTACCCCTCCATAACCTTCTGTCGCACTGGAACGTACCATTGCAGTACACCACACAAATATGCCCTGAATGTGTACCCGCACATAACCTCCTTGTCTCACTGGAACGCACCAATGTA
Source organism: Hemitrygon akajei (assembly GCF_048418815.1). Taxonomy (NCBI): domain Eukaryota; kingdom Metazoa; phylum Chordata; class Chondrichthyes; order Myliobatiformes; family Dasyatidae; genus Hemitrygon; species Hemitrygon akajei. Next base: position 1,000,329 of record NW_027331952.1, on the reverse strand, counting down.
GAACTCCACACAAATTTGCCCTGAACCTGTACCCCTCCATAACCTCCCTGATTCACTGGACCGTACCACTGCAGAACTCCACACAAATATGCGCTGAAACTGTACCCTCCATAACCTCCCTGTCTCACTGGAACGTACCAATGCAGAATTCCACACAAATATGCCCTGAACGTGTACCCGCCCATAACCCCCTTGTTTCACTGGAACGCACCAATGCAGAACTCCACACAAATTTGCCCTAAACCTGTACCCCTCAATAAACTCCTTGTCTCACTGGAACGTACCAATGCAGAACTCCACACAAATATGCCCTGAACCTGTACCCCTCAATAATCTCCCTGTCTCACTGGAACGCACCAATGCCGAACTCCACTCAAATATGCCCTGATCCAGTACCGAGCATAACCTCCCTGTCTCACTGGAACGTACCATTGCAGAACACCACACAAATATGCCCTGAACCTGTACCCCTCCATAACCTCCCTGTCTCACTGGAACGTACCAATGCAGAACTCCACACAAATATGCCCTGAACCTGTACCCGTCCATAACATCCCTGTCGCATTGGATCGGCCCACTGCAGAACTCCACACAAATATGCCATGAACCGGTATCCTCCATAACCTCCCTGTCTCACTGGAAAGTACCAATGCAGAACACCACACAAATATGCCCTGAAAGTGTAACCGCCCATAACCTCCTTGTCTCACTGGAACGCACCAATGCAGAACTCCACACAAATTTGCTCTGAACCTGTACCCCTCCATAACCTCCCTGTCTCACTGGAACGTACCAATGCAGAACTCCACACAAATATGCCCTGAACCTGTACCCTCCATATCCTCCCTGACTCACCGGAACGTACAAATGCAGAACTACACTCAAATATGCCCTGAACCTGTACCCCTCCATAACCTCCCAGTCTCTCTGGAACGTACCACTGCAGAACACCACGTAAATATGCCCTGAACGTGTACCCGCCCATAACCTCCTTGTCTCACTGGAACGTACCAACGCAGAACTCCACACAAATATGCCCTGAACCTGCACCCGACCATAACCTCCCTGTCTCACTGGAACGTACCACTGCAGAACTCCACACAAATATGCCCTGAATATGTATCCTCCATAACCTCCCTGTCTCACTGGAACGTACCAATGCAGAACTCCAGACAAATGTGCCCTGAACCTGTACAACTCCATAACCTCCCTGTCTTACTGGAAAGTACCAATGCAGAACTCCACACAAATATGCCCTGAACCTGTAACCCTCCATAACCTCCCTGTCTCACTGGAACGTACCAATGCAGAATTCCACACAAATATGCCCTGAACGTGTACCCGCCCATAACCTCCTTGTCTCACTGGAACGCACCAATGCAGAACTCCACACAAATTTGCCCTGAACCTGTACCCCTCGATAACCTCCCTGTCTCACTGGAACGTACCAATGCAGAACTCCACTCAAATATGCCCTGATCCTGTACCGTGCATAACCACCCTGACTCACCGGAACGTACAAATGCAGAACTACACTCAAATATGCCCTGAACCTGTACCCCTCCATAACCTCCCAGTCTCTCTGGAACGTACCACTGCAGAACACCACGTAAATATGCCGTGAACGTGTACCCGCCCATAACCTCCTTGTCTCACTGGAACGTACCAACGCAGAACTCCACACAAATATGCCCTGAACCTGTACCCCTCCATAACTTCCCTGTCTCACTGGAACGCACCAATGCCGAACTCCACTCAAATATGCCCTGAACATGTACCCCTCCATAACGTTCTGTCTCAATGGAACGTACCATTGCAGAACACCACACAAATATGCCCTGAACGTGTACCCGCCCATAACCTCGCTGTCTCACTGGAACGTACCATTGCAGAACTCCACACAAATATGCCCTGAACCTGTACCCTCCATAACCTCCCTGACTCACTGGAACGTACAAATGCAGAACTACACTCAGATATGCACTGAACCTGTACCCCTCCATAACCTCCCTGTCTCACTGGAAAGTACCAATGCAGAACTCCACACAAATATGCCCTGAACCTGCACCCGACCATAACCTCCCTGTCTCACTGGAACGTACCAATGCAGAACTCCACACAAATAGGCCCTGAACCTGTAACCCTCCATAACCTCCCTGTCTCACTGGAGCGTACCAATGCAGAACTCCAAACAAATATGCCCTGAACCGGTACCCTCCATAACCTCCCTGTCTCACTGGAACGTACCAATGCCGAATTCCACACAAATATGCCCTGAACGTGTACCCGCCCATAACCTCCTTGTCTCACTGGAACGCACCAATGCAGAACTCCACACAAGTTTGCCCTGAACCTGTACCCCTCCATAACCTCCCTGTCTCACTGGAACGTACCAATGCAGAACTCCACACAAATATGCCCTGAACCTTTACCCTCCATAACCTTCTGTCTCACTGGAAAGTACCATTGAAGAACACCACACAAATATGCCCTGAAAGTGTACCCGCCCATAACCCCCTTGTCTCACTGGAATGCACCAATGCAGAACTCCAGACAAATGTGCCCTGAATCTGTACACCTCCATAACCTCCCTGTCTCACTGGAACGTACCAATGCAGAACTCCACACAAATATGCCCTGAACCTGTACCCCTCCATAACCTCTCAGTCTCACTGGAACGTACCATTGCAGAACACCACACAAATTTGCCCTGAACGTGTACCCGCCCATAAGCTCGTTGTCTCACTGAAACGTACCAACGCAGAACTCCACACAAATATGCCCTGAACCTGTACCCGACCATAACCTACCTGTCTCACTGGAACGTATCATTGCAGAACACCACACAAATATGCCCTGAACCTGTACCCCTCCATAACCTCCTTGTCTCACTGGAACGTACCAACGCAGAACTCCACACAAATATGCCCTGAACCTGTACCCCTCCATAACTTCCCTGTCTCACTGGAACGCACCAATGCCGAACTCCACTCAAATATGCCCTGAACATGTACCCCTCCATAACGTTCTGTCTCAATGGAACGTACCATTGCAGAACACCACACAAATATGCCCTGAACGTGTACCCGCCCATAACCTCGCTGTCTCACTGGAACGTACCATTGCAGAACTCCACACAAATATGCCCTGAACCTGTACCCTCCATAACCTCCCTGACTCACTGGAACGTTCAAATGCAGAACTACACTCAGATATGCACTGAACCTGTACCCCTCCATAACCTCCCTGTCTCACTGGAAAGTACCAATGCAGAACTCCACAAAAATATGCCCTGAACCTGCACCCGACCATAACCTCCCTGTCTCACTGGAACGTACCAATGCAGAACTCCACACAAATAGGCCCTGAACCTGTAACCCTCCATAACCTCCCTGTCTCACTGGAGCGTACCAATGCAGAACTCCAAACAAATATGCCCTGAACCGGTACCCTCCATAACCTCCCTGTCTCACTGGAACGTACCAATGCCGAATTCCACACAAATATGCCCTGAACGTGTACCCGCCCATAACCTCCTTGTCTCACTGGAACGCACCAATGCAGAACTCCACACAAGTTTGCCCTGAACCTGTACCCCTCCATAACCTCCCTGTCTCACTGGAACGTACCAATGCAGAACTCCACACAAATATGCCCTGAAACTGTACCCTCCATAACCTTCTGTCTCACTGGAAAGTACCATTGAAGAACACCACACAAATATGCCCTGAAAGTGTACCCGCCCATAACCCCCTTGTCTCACTGGAATGCACCAATGCAGAACTCCACACAAATTTGCCCTGAACCTGTATCCCTCCATAACCTCCCTGTCTCACTGGATCGTACCAATGCAGAACTCCAGACAAATGTGCCCTGAACCTGTACACCTCCATAACCTCCCTGTCTCACTGGAACGTACCAATGCAGAACTCCACACAAATATGCCCTGAACCTGTACCCCTCCATAACCTCCCAGTCTCACTGGAACGTACCATTGCAGAACACCACACAAATTTGCCCTGAACGTGTACCCGCCCATAAGCTCGTTGTCTCACTGAAACGTACCAACGCAGAACTCCACACAAATATGCCCTGAACCTGTACCCGACCATAACCTACCTGTCTCACTGGAGCGCACCAATGCCGAACTCCACTCAAATATGCCCTGATCCTGTACCGTGCATAACCTCCCTGTCTCACTGGAACGTATCATTGCAGAACACCACACAAATATGCCCTGAACCTGTACCCCTCCATAACCTCCCTGTCTCACTGGAAAGTACCAATGCAGAACTCCACACAAATATGCCCTGAACCTGCACCCGACCATAACCTCCCTGTCTCACTGGAACGTACCACTGCAGAACTCCACACAAATATGCCCTGAATATGTATCCTCCATAACCTCCCTTTCTCACTGGAACGTACCAATGCAGAACTCCAGACAAATGTGCCCTGAACCTGTACACCTCCATTACCTCCCTGTCTCACTGGAACGTACCAATGCAGAACTCCAAACAAATATGCCCTGAACGTGTACCCGCCCATAACCTCCTTGTCTCACTGGAACGCACCAATGCAGAACTCCACACAAGTTTGCCCTGAACCTGTACCCCTCCATAACCTCCCTGTCTCACTGGAACGTACCAATGCAGAACTCCACACAAATATGCCCTGAACCTTTACCCTCCATAACCTTCTGTCTCACTGGAAAGTACCATTGAAGAACACCACACAAATATGCCCTGAAAGTGTACCCGCCCATAACCCCCTTGTCTCACTGGAATGCACCAATGCAGAACTCCAGACAAATGTGCCCTGAACCTGTACACCTCCATAACCTCCCTGTCTCACTGGAACGTACCAATGCAGAACTCCACACAAATATGCCCTGAACCTGTACCCCTCCATAACCTCCCAGTCTCACTGGAACGTACCATTGCAGAACACCACACAAATTTGCCCTGAACGTGTACCCGCCCATAAGCTCGTTGTCTCACTGAAACGTACCAACGCAGAACTCCACACAAATATGCCCTGAACCTGTACCCGACCATAACCTACCTGTCTCACTGGAACGTATCATTGCAGAACACCACACAAATATGCCCTGAACCTGTACCCCTCCATAACCTCCTTGTCTCACTGGAACGTACCAACGCAGAACTCCACACAAATATGCCCTGAACCTGTACCCCTCCATAACTTCCCTGTCTCACTGGAACGCACCAATGCCGAACTCCACTCAAATATGCCCTGAACATGTACCCCTCCATAACGTTCTGTCTCAATGGAACGTACCATTGCAGAACACCACACAAATATGCCCTGAACGTGTACCCGCCCATAACCTCGCTGTCTCACTGGAACGTACCATTGCAGAACTCCACACAAATATGCCCTGAACCTGTACCCTCCATAACCTCCCTGACTCACTGGAACGTTCAAATGCAGAACTACACTCAGATATGCACTGAACCTGTACCCCTCCATAACCTCCCTGTCTCACTGGAAAGTACCAATGCAGAACTCCACAAAAATATGCCCTGAACCTGCACCCGACCATAACCTCCCTGTCTCACTGGAACGTACCAATGCAGAACTCCACACAAATAGGCCCTGAACCTGTAACCCTCCATAACCTCCCTGTCTCACTGGAGCGTACCAATGCAGAACTCCAAACAAATATGCCCTGAACCGGTACCCTCCATAACCTCCCTGTCTCACTGGAACGTACCAATGCCGAATTCCACACAAATATGCCCTGAACGTGTACCCGCCCATAACCTCCTTGTCTCACTGGAACGCACCAATGCAGAACTCCACACAAGTTTGCCCTGAACCTGTACCCCTCCATAACCTCCCTGTCTCACTGGAACGTACCAATGCAGAACTCCACACAAATATGCCCTGAACCTGTACCCTCCATAACCTTCTGTCTCACTGGAAAGTACCATTGAAGAACACCACACAAATATGCCCTGAAAGTGTACCCGCCCATAACCCCCTTGTCTCACTGGAATGCACCAATGCAGAACTCCACACAAATTTGCCCTGAACCTGTATCCCTCCATAACCTCCCTGTCTCACTGGATCGTACCAATGCAGAACTCCAGACAAATGTGCCCTGAACCTGTACACCTCCATAACCTCCCTGTCTCACTGGAATGTACCAATGCAGAACTCCACACAAATATGCCCTGAACCTGTACCCCTCCATAACCTCCCAGTCTCACTGGAACGTACCATTGCAGAACACCACACAAATTTGCCCTGAACGTGTACCCGCCCATAAGCTCGTTGTCTCACTGAAACGTACCAACGCAGAACTCCACACAAATATGCCCTGAACCTGTACCCGACCATAACCTACCTGTCTCACTGGAGCGCACCAATGCCGAACTCCACTCAAATATGCCCTGATCCTGTACCGTGCATAACCTCCCTGTCTCACTGGAACGTATCATTGCAGAACACCACACAAATATGCCCTGAACCTGTACCCCTCCATAACCTCCCTGTCTCACTGGAAAGTACCAATGCAGAACTCCACACAAATATGCCCTGAACCTGCACCCGACCATAACCTCCCTGTCTCACTGGAACGTACCACTGCAGAACTCCACACAAATATGCCCTGAATATGTATCCTCCATAACCTCCCTGTCTCACTGGAACGTACCAATGCAGAACTCCAGACAAATGTGCCCTGAACCTGTACACCTCCATTACCTCCCTGTCTCACTGGAACGTACCAATGCAGAACTCCACACAAATATGCCCTGAACCTGTAACCCTCCATAACCTCCCTGTCTCACTGGAACGTACCAATGCAGAATTCCACACAAATATGCCCTGAACGTGTACCCGCCCATAACCTCCTTGTCTCACTGGAACGCACCAATGCAGAACTCCACACAAATTTGCCCTGAACCTGTACCCCTCAAAAACCTCCCTGTCTCACTGGAACGTACCAATGCAGAAATCCACACAAATATGCCCTGAACCTGTACCCTCCATAACCTCCCTGTCTCACTGGAACGTACCAATGCAGAACTACACACAAATATGCCCTGAACCTGTACCCCTCCATAACCTCCCTGTCTCACTGGAACGTACCAATGCAGAACTCCTCACAAATATGCACTGAACCTGTACCCCTCCATAACTTCCCTGTCTCACTGGAACGCACCAATGCCGAACTCCACTCAAATATGCCCTGAACCTGTACCCCTCCATAACCTTCTGTCGCACTGGAACGTACCATTGCAGTACACCACACAAATATGCCCTGAATGTGTACCCGCACATAACCTCCTTGTCTCACTGGAACGCACCAATGTAGAACTCCACACAAATTTGCCCTGAACCTGTACCCCTCCATAACCTCCCTGACTCACTGGACCGTACCACTGCAGAACTCCACACAAATATGCGCTGAACCTGTACCCTCCATAACCTCCCTGTCTCACTGGAACGTACCAATGCAGAATTCCACACAAATATGCCCTGAACGTGTACCCGCCCATAACCCCCTTGTCTCACTGGAACTCACCAATGCAGAACTCCACACAAATTTGCCCTGAACCTGTACCCCTCAATAAACTCCTTGTCTCACTGGAACGTACCAATGCAGAACTCCACACAAATATGCCCTGAACCTGTACCCCTCAATAATCTCCCTGTCTCACTGGAACGCACCAATGCCGAACTCCACTCAAATATGCCCTGATCCAGTACCGAGCATAACCTCCCTGTCTCACTGGAACGTACCATTGCAGAACACCACACAAATATGCCCTGAACCTGTACCCCTCCATAACCTCCCTGTCTCACTGGATCGTACCAATGCAGAACTCCACACAAATATGCCCTGAACCTGTACCCGTCCATAACCTCCCTGTCGCATTGGATCGGCCCACTGCAGAACTCCACACAAATATGCCATGAACCGGTATCCTCCATAACATCCCTGTCTCACTGGAAAGTACCAATGCAGAACACCACACAAATATGCCCTGAAAGTGTAACCGCCCATAACCTCCTTGTCTCACTGGAACGCACCAATGCAGAACTCCACACAAATTTGCTCTGAACCTGTACCCCTCCATAACCTCCCTGTCTCACTGGAACGTACCAATGCAGAACTCCACACAAATATGCCCTGAACCTGTACCCTCCATAACCTCCCTGACTCACCGGAACGTACAAATGCAGAACTACACTCAAATATGCCCTGAACCTGTACCCCTCCATAACCTCCCAGTCTCTCTGGAACGTACCACTGCAGAACACCACGTAAATATGCCCTGAACGTGTACCCGCCCATAACCTCCTTGTCTCACTGGAACGTACCAACGCAGAACTCCTCACAAATATGCCCTGAACCTGCACCCGACCATAACCTCCCTGTCTCACTGGAACGTACCACTGCAGAACTCCACACAAATATGCCCTGAATATGTATCCTCCATAACCTCCCTGTCTCACTGGAACGTACCAATGCAGAACTCCAGACAAATGTGCCCTGAACCTGTACACCTCCATAACCTCCCTGTCTCACCGGAACGTACAAATGCAGAACTCCACACAAATATGCCCTGAACCTGTACCCCTCCATAACCTCCCAGTCTCTCTGGAACGTACCACTGCAGAACACCACGTAAATATGCCCTGAACGTGTACCCGCCCATAACCTCCTTGTCTCACTGGAACGTACCAACGCAGAACTCCACACAAATATGCCCTGAACCTGTACCCCTCCATAACTTCCCTGTCTCACTGGAACGCACCAATGCCGAACTCCACTCAAATATGCCCTGAACATGTACCCCTCCATAACGTTCTGTCTCAATGGAACGTACCATTGCAGAACACCACACAAATATGCCCTGAACGTGTACCCGCCCATAACCTCGCTGTCTCACTGGAACGTACCATTGCAGAACTCCACACAAATATGCCCTGAACCTGTACCCTCCATAACCTCCCTGACTCACTGGAACGTACAAATGCAGAACTACACTCAGATATGCACTGAACCTGTACCCCTCCATAACCTCCCTGTCTCACTGGAAAGTACCAATGCAGAACTCCACACAAATATGCCCTGAACCTGCACCCGACCATAACCTCCCTGTCTCACTGGAACGTACCAATGCAGAACTCCACACAAATAGGCCCTGAACCTGTAACCCTCCATAACCTCCCTGTCTCACTGGAGCGTACCAATGCAGAACTCCAAACAAATATGCCCTGAACCGGTACCCTCCATAACCTCCCTGTCTCACTGGAACGTACCAATGCCAAATTCCACACAAATATGCCCTGAACGTGTACCCGCCCATAACCTCCTTGTCTCACTGGAACGCACCAATGCAGAACTCCACACAAGTTTGCCCTGAACCTGTACCCCTCCATAACCTCCCTGTCTCACTGGAACGTACCAATGCAGAACTCCACACAAATATGCCCTGAACCTGTACCCTCCATAACCTTCTGTCTCACTGGAAAGTACCATTGAAGAACACCACACAAATATGCCCTGAAAGTGTACCCGCCCATAACCCCCTTGTCTCACTGGAATGCACCAATGCAGAACTCCACACAAATTTGCCCTGAACCTGTATCCCTCCATAACCTCCCTGTCTCACTGGATCGTACCAATGCAGAACTCCAGACAAATGTGCCCTGAACCTGTACACCTCCATAACCTCCCTGTCTCACTGGAACGTACCAATGCAGAACTCCACACAAATATGCCCTGAACCTGTACCCCTCCATAACCTCCCAGTCTCACTGGAACGTACCATTGCAGAACACCACACAAATTTGCCCTGAACGTGTACCCGCCCATAAGCTCGTTGTCTCAGTGAAACGTACCAACGCAGAACTCCACACAAATATGCCCTGAACCTGTACCCGACCATAACCTACCTGTCTCACTGGAACGTATCATTGCAGAACACCACACAAATATGCCCTGAACCTGTACCCCTCCATAACCTCCTTGTCTCACTGGAACGTACCAACGCAGAACTCCACACAAATATGCTCTGAACCTGTACCCCTCCATAACTTCCCTGTCTCACTGGAACGCACCAATGCCGAACTCCACTCAAATATGCCCTGAACATGTACCCCTCCATAACGTTCTGTCTCAATGGAACGTACCATTGCAGAACACCACACAAATATGCCCTGAACGTGTACCCGCCCATAACCTCGCTGTCTCACTGGAACGTACCATTGCAGAACTCCACACAAATATGCCCTGAACCTGTACCCTCCATAACCTCCCTGACTCACTGGAAAGTACAAATGCAGAACTACACTCAGATATGCACTGAACCTGTACCCCTCCATAACCTCCCTGTCTTACTGGAAAGTACCAATGCAGAACTCCACACAAATATGCCCTGAACCTGCACCCGACCATAACCTCCCTGTCTCACTGGAACGTACCAATGCAGAACTCCACACAAATTTGCCCTGAACCTGTATCCCTCCATAACCTCCCTGTCTCACTGGATCGTACCAATGCAGAACTCCAGACAAATGTGCCCTGAACCTGTACACCTCCATAACCTCCCTGTCTCACTGGAACGTACCAATGCAGAACTCCACACAAATATGCCCTGAACCTGTACCCCTCCATAACCTCCCAGTCTCACTGGAACGTACCATTGCAGAACACCACACAAATTTGCCCTGAACGTGTACCCGCCCATAAGCTCGTTGTCTCAGTGAAACGTACCAACGCAGAACTCCACACAAATATGCCCTGAACCTGTACCCGACCATAACCTACCTGTCTCACTGGAACGTATCATTGCAGAACACCACACAAATATGCCCTGAACCTGTACCCCTCCATAACCTCCTTGTCTCACTGGAACGTACCAACGCAGAACTCCACACAAATATGCTCTGAACCTGTACCCCTCCATAACTTCCCTGTCTCACTGGAACGCACCAATGCCGAACTCCACTCAAATATGCCCTGAACATGTACCCCTCCATAACGTTCTGTCTCAATGGAACGTACCATTGCAGAACACCACACAAATATGCCCTGAACGTGTACCCGCCCATAACCTCGCTGTCTCACTGGAACGTACCATTGCAGAACTCCACACAAATATGCCCTGAACCTGTACCCTCCATAACCTCCCTGACTCACTGGAAAGTACAAATGCAGAACTACACTCAGATATGCACTGAACCTGTACCCCTCCATAACCTCCCTGTCTTACTGGAAAGTACCAATGCAGAACTCCACACAAATATGCCCTGAACCTGCACCCGACCATAACCTCCCTGTCTCACTGGAACGTACCAATGCAGAACTCCACACAAATAGGCCCTGAACCTGTAACCCTCCATAACCTCCCTGTCTCACTGGATCGTACCAATGCAGAACTCCAGACAAATGTGCCCTGAACCTGTACACCTCCATAACCTCCCTGTCTCACTGGAACGTACCAATGCAGAACTCCACACAAATATGCCCTGAACCTGTACCCCTCCATAACCTCCCAGTCTCACTGGAACGTACCATTGCAGAACACCACACAAATTTGCCCTGAACGTGTACCCGCCCATAAGCTCGTTGTCTCAGTGAAACGTACCAACGCAGAACTCCACACAAATATGCCCTGAACCTGTACCCGACCATAACCTACCTGTCTCACTGGAACGTATCATTGCAGAACACCACACAAATATGCCCTGAACCTGTACCCCTCCATAACCTCCTTGTCTCACTGGAACGTACCAACGCAGAACTCCACACAAATATGCTCTGAACCTGTACCCCTCCATAACTTCCCTGTCTCACTGGAACGCACCAATGCCGAACTCCACTCAAATATGCCCTGAACATGTACCCCTCCATAACGTTCTGTCTCAATGGAACGTACCATTGCAGAACACCACACAAATATGCCCTGAACGTGTACCCGCCCATAACCTCGCTGTCTCACTGGAACGTACCATTGCAGAACTCCACACAAATATGCCCTGAACCTGTACCCTCCATAACCTCCCTGACTCACTGGAAAGTACAAATGCAGAACTACACTCAGATATGCACTGAACCTGTACCCCTCCATAACCTCCCTGTCTTACTGGAAAGTACCAATGCAGAACTCCACACAAATATGCCCTGAACCTGCACCCGACCATAACCTCCCTGTCTCACTGGAACGTACCAATGCAGAACTCCACACAAATAGGCCCTGAACCTGTAACCCTCCATAACCTCCCTGTCTCACTGGAGCGTACCAATGCAGAACTCCAAACAAATATGCCCTGAACCGGTACCCTCCATAACCTCCCTGTCTCACTGGAACGCACCAATGCAGAACTCCACACAAGTTTGCCCTGAACCTGTACCCCTCCATAACCTCCCTGTCTCACTGGAACGTACCAATGCAGAACTCCACACAAATATGCCCTGAACCTGTACCCTCCATAACCTTCTGTCTCACTGGAAAGTACCATTGAAGAACACCACACAAATATGCCCTGAAAGTGTACCCGCCCATAACCCCCTTGTCTCACTGGAATGCACCAATGCAGAACTCCACACAAATTTGCCCTGAACCTGTATCCCTCCATAACCTCCCTGTCTCACTGGATCGTACCAATGCAGAACTCCAGACAAATGTGCCCTGAACCTGTACACCTCCATAACCTCCCTGTCTCACTGGAACGTACCAATGCAGAACTCCACACAAATATGCCCTGAACCTGTACCCCTCCATAACCTCCCAGTCTCACTGGAACGTACCATTGCAGAACACCACACAAATTTGCCCTGAACGTGTACCCGCCCATAAGCTCGTTGTCTCACTGAAACGTACCAACGCAGAACTCCACACAAATATGCCCTGAACCTGCACCCGACTATAACCTCCCTGTCTCACTGGAACGTACCACTGCAGAACTCCACACAAATATGCCCTGAATATGTATCCTCCATAACCTCCCTGTCTCACTGGAACGTACCAATGCAGAACTCCAGACAAATGTGCCCTGAACCTGTACACCTCCATAACCTCCCTGTCTCACTGGAACGTACCAATGCAGAACTCCACACAAATATGCCCTGAACCTGAAACCCTCCATAACCTCCCTGTCTCACTGGAACGTACCAATGCAGAATTCCACACAAATATGCCCTCAACGTGTACCCGCCCATAACCTCCTTGTCTCACTGGAACGCACCAATGCAGAACTTCACACAAATTTGCCCTGAACCTGTACCCCTCAAAAACCTCCCTGTCTCACTGGAACGTACCAATGCAGAACTCCACACAAATATGCCCTGATCCTGTACCGTGTATAACCTCCCTGTCGCACTGGAACGTACCAAAGCAGAATTCCACAAAAATATGCCCTGAACGTGTACCCGCCCATAACCTCCTTGTCTCACTGGAACGCACCAATGCAGAACTCCACACAAATTTGCCCTGAACCTGTACCCGCCCATAAGCTCGTTGTCTCACTGAAACGTACCAACGCAGAACTCCACACAAATATGCCCTGAACCTGTACCCGACCATAACCTACCTGTCTCACTGGAGCGCACCAATGCCGAACTCCACTCAAATATGCCCTGATCCTGTACCGTGCATAACCTCCCTGTCTCACTGGAACGTACCATTGCAGAACACCACACAAATATGCCCTGAACCTGTACCCCTCCATAACCTCCCTGTCTCACTGGAAAGTACCAATGCAGAACTCCACACAAATATGCTCTGAACCTGCACCCGACCATAACCTCCCTGTCTCACTGGAACGTACTACTGCAGAACTCCACACAAATATGCCCTGAATATGTATCCTCCGTAACCTCCCTGTCTCACTGGAACGTACCAATGCAGAACTCCAGACAAATGTGCCCTGAACCTGTACACCTCCATAACCTCCCTGTCTCACTGGAACGTACCAATGCAGAACTCCACACAAATATGCCCTGAACCTGTAACCCTCCATAACCTCCCTGTCTCACTGGAACGTACCAATGCAGAACTCCACATAAATATGCCCTGAACCTGTACCCCTCAATAACCTCCCTGTCTCATTGGAACGCACCAATGCCGAACTACACTCAAATATGCCCTGATCCAGTACCGTGCATAACCTCCCTGTCTCACTGGAACGTACCATTGCAGAACACCACACAAATATGCCCTGAACCTGTACCCCTCCATAACCTCCCTTTCTCACTGGAACGTACCAATGCAGAACTCCACACAAAAATGCCCTGAACCTGTACCCTCCATAACCTCCCTGACTCACCGGAACGTACAAATGCAGAACTACACTCAAATATGCCCTGAACCTGTACCCCTCCATAACCTCCCAGTCTCTCTGGAACGTACCACTGCAGAACACCACGTAAATATGCCCTGAACGTGTACCCGCCCATAATCTCCTTGTCTCACTGGAACGTACCAACGCAGAACTCCACACAAATATGCCCTGAACCTGTACCCCTCCATAACTTCCCCGTCTCACTGGAACGCACCAATGCCGAACTCCACTCAAATATGCCCTGAACATGTACCCCTCCATAACCTTCTGTCTCAATGGAACGTACCATTGCAGAACACCACACAAATATGCCCTGAATGTGTACACGCCCATAACCTCCTTGTCTCACTGGAACGCACCAATGCAGAACTCCACACAAATTTTCCCTGAACCTGTACCCCTCCATAACCTCCCTGTCTCACTGGAACGTACCATTGCAGAACTCCACACAAATATGCCCTGAACCTGTACCCTCCATAACCTCCCTGACTCACTGGAACGCACAAATGCAGAACTACACTCAGATGTGCCCTGAACCTGTACCCCTCCATAACCTCCCAGTCTCACTGGAACGTACCATTGCAGAACACCACACAAATATGCCCTGAATGTATACCCGCCCATAAGCTCCTTGTCTCACTGGAACGTACCAACGCAGAACTCCACACAAATATGCCCTGAACCTGTACCCTCCATAACCTCCCTGTCTCACTGGAACGTACCAATGCAGAACTACACGCAAATATGCCCTGAACCTGTAGCCCTCCATAACCTCCCTGTCTCACTGGAACGTACCAATGCAGAACTCCTCACAAATATGCACTGAACCTGTACCCCTCCATAACTTCCCTGTCTCACTGGAACGCACCAATGCCGAACTCCACTCAAATATGCCCTGAACCTGTACCCCTCCATAACCTTCGTCGCACTGGAACGTACCATTGCAGAACACCACACAAATATGCCCTGAATGTGTACCCGCACATAACCTCCTTGTCTCACTGGAACGCACCAATGCAGAACTCCACACAAATAGGCCCTGAACCTGTAACCCTCCATAACCTCCCTGACGCACTGGAACGGTCCAATGCTGATCTACACACAAATATGCCCTGAACCTGTACCCGACCATAACCTCCCTGTCTCACTGGAACGCACCAATGCCGAACTCCACTCAAATATGCCCTGATCCTGTACCGTGCATAACCTCCCTGTCTCACTGGAACGTACCAATGCAGAATTCCACTCAAATATGCCCTGATCCTGTACCGTGCATAACCTCCCTGTCTCTCTGGAACGAACCAATGCAGAATTCCACACAAATATGCCCGGAACGTGTACCCGCCCATAACCTCCTTATCTCACTGGAACGCACCAATGCAGAACTCCACACAAATTTGCCTTGAACCTGTACCCCTCCATAACCTCCCTGTCTCACTGGAACGTACCAATGCAGAACTCCACACAAATATGCCCTGAACCTGTACCCTCCATAACCTTCTGTCTCACTGGAACGTACCATTGCAGAACACCACACAAATATGCCCTGAAAGTGTACCCGCCCATAACCCCCTTGTCTCACTGGAAGGCACCAATGCAGAACTCCACACAAATTTGCCCTGAACCTGTACCCCTCCATAACCTCCCTGTCTCACTGGAACGTACCAATGCAAAACTCCACACAAATATGCCCTGAACCTGTACCCTCAATGACCTCCCTGACTCACTGGAACATAGAAATGCAGAACTACACTCAAATATGCCCTGAACCTGTACCCCTCCATAACCACCCAGTCTCACTGGAACGTATCATTGCAGAACACCACACAAATTTGCCCTGAACGTTTACCCGCCCATAAGCTCGTTGTCTCACTGAAACGTATCAACGCAGAACTCCACACAATTATGCCCTGAACCTGTACCCGACCATAACCTACCGGTCTCACTGGAGCGCACCAATGCCGAACTCCACTCAAATATGCCCCGATCCTGTACCGTGCATAACCTCTCTGTCTCACTGGAACGTACCATTACAGAACACCACACAAATATGCCCTGAACCTCTACCCTTCCATAACCTCCCTGTCTCACTAGAAAGTACCAATGCAGAACTCCACACAAATATGCCCTGAACCTGCACCCGACCATAACCTCCCTGTCTCACTGGAACGTACCACTGCAGAACTCCACACAAATATGCCCTGAATATGTACCCTCCATAACCTCCCTCTCTCACTGGAACGTACCAATGCAGAACTCCAGACAAATGTGCCCTGAACCTGTACACCCCCATAACCTCCCTGTCTCACTGGAACGTACCAATGCAGAACTCCACACAAATATGCCCTGAACCTGTAACCCTCCATAACCTCCCTGTCTCACTGGAACGTACCAATGCAGAATTCCGCACAAATATGCCCTGATCCTGTACCGTGCATAACCTCCCTGTCGCACTGGAACGTACCAAAGCAGAATTCCACACAAAAATGCCCTGAACGTGTACACGCCCATAACCTCCTTGTCTCACTGGAACGCACCAATGCAGAACTCCACACAAATTTGCCCTGAACCTGTACCCCTCCATAACCTCCTTTCTCACTGAAACGTACCAATGCAGAACTCCACACAACTATGCCCTGAACCTGTACCCCTCCATAATCTCCCTGTCTCTCTGGAACGTACCAATGCAGAAATCCACACAAATATGCCCTGAACGTGTACCCGCCCATAACCTCCTTGTCTCACTGGAACGCACCAATGCAGAACTCCACACAAATTTGCCCTGAACCTGTACCCCTCCATAACCTCCCTGTCTCACTGGAACGTACCAATGCAGAACTCCACACAAATATGCCCTGAACCTGTACCCTCCATAACCTTCTGTCTAACTGGAACGTACCATTGCAGAACACCACACAAATATGCCCTGAAAGTGTACCCGCCCATAACCCCCTTGTCTCACTGGAAGGCACCAATGCAGAACGCCACACAAATTTGCCCTGAACCTGTACCCCTCCATAACCTCCCTGTCTCACTGGAACGTACCAATGCAGAACTCCACACAATTATGCCCTTAACCTGTACCCTCAATAACCTCCTTGACTCACTGGAACATAGAAATGCAGAACTACACTCAAATATGCCCTGAACCTGTACCCCGCCATAACCTCCCAGTCTCACTGGAACGTACCATTGCAGAACACCACACAAATTTGCCCTGAACGTGTAACCGCCCATAAGCTCGTTGTCTCACTGAAACGTACCAACGCAGAACACCACACAAATATGCCCTGAATGTATACCCGCCCATAAGCTCCTTGTCTCACTGGAACGTACCAACGCAGAACTCCACACAAATATGCCCTGAACCTGTACCCTCCATAACCTCCCTGTCTCACTGGAACGTACCAATGCAGAACTACACGCAAATATGCCCTGAACCTGTAGCCCTCCATAACCTCCCTGTCTCACTGGAACGTACCAATGCAGAACTCCTCACAAATATGCACTGAACCTGTACCCCTCCATAACTTCCCTGTCTCACTGGAACGCACCAATGCCGAACTCCACTCAAATATGCCCTGAACCTGTACCCCTCCATAACCTTCGTCGCACTGGAACGTACCATTGCAGAACACCACACAAATATGCCCTGAATGTGTACCCGCACATAACCTCCTTGTCTCACTGGAACGCACCAATGCAGAACTCCACACAAATAGGCCCTGAACCTGTAACCCTCCATAACCTCCCTGACGCACTGGAACGGTCCAATGCTGATCTACACACAAATATGCCCTGAACCTGTACCCGACCATAACCTCCCTGTCTCACTGGAACGCACCAATGCCGAACTCCACTCAAATATGCCCTGATCCTGTACCGTGCATAACCTCCCTGTCTCACTGGAACGTACCAATGCAGAATTCCACTCAAATATGCCCTGATCCTGTACCGTGCATAACCTCCCTGTCTCTCTGGAACGAACCAATGCAGAATTCCACACAAATATGCCCGGAACGTGTACCCGCCCATAACCTCCTTATCTCACTGGAACGCACCAATGCAGAACTCCACACAAATTTGCCTTGAACCTGTACCCCTCCATAACCTCCCTGTCTCACTGGAACGTACCAATGCAGAACTCCACACAAATATGCCCTGAACCTGTACCCTCCATAACCTTCTGTCTCACTGGAACGTACCATTGCAGAACACCACACAAATATGCCCTGAAAGTGTACCCGCCCATAACCCCCTTGTCTCACTGGAAGGCACCAATGCAGAACTCCACACAAATTTGCCCTGAACCTGTACCCCTCCATAACCTCCCTGTCTCACTGGAACGTACCAATGCAAAACTCCACACAAATATGCCCTGAACCTGTACCCTCAATGACCTCCCTGACTCACTGGAACATAGAAATGCAGAACTACACTCAAATATGCCCTGAACCTGTACCCCTCCATAACCACCCAGTCTCACTGGAACGTATCATTGCAGAACACCACACAAATTTGCCCTGAACGTTTACCCGCCCATAAGCTCGTTGTCTCACTGAAACGTATCAACGCAGAACTCCACACAATTATGCCCTGAACCTGTACCCGACCATAACCTACCGGTCTCACTGGAGCGCACCAATGCCGAACTCCACTCAAATATGCCCCGATCCTGTACCGTGCATAACCTCTCTGTCTCACTGGAACGTACCATTACAGAACACCACACAAATATGCCCTGAACCTCTACCCTTCCATAACCTCCCTGTCTCACTAGAAAGTACCAATGCAGAACTCCACACAAATATGCCCTGAACCTGCACCCGACCATAACCTCCCTGTCTCACTGGAACGTACCACTGCAGAACTCCACACAAATATGCCCTGAATATGTACCCTCCATAACCTCCCTCTCTCACTGGAACGTACCAATGCAGAACTCCAGACAAATGTGCCCTGAACCTGTACACCCCCATAACCTCCCTGTCTCACTGGAACGTACCAATGCAGAACTCCACACAAATATGCCCTGAACCTGTAACCCTCCATAACCTCCCTGTCTCACTGGAACGTACCAATGCAGAATTCCGCACAAATATGCCCTGATCCTGTACCGTGCATAACCTCCCTGTCGCACTGGAACGTACCAAAGCAGAATTCCACACAAAAATGCCCTGAACGTGTACACGCCCATAACCTCCTTGTCTCACTGGAACGCACCAATGCAGAACTCCACACAAATTTGCCCTGAACCTGTACCCCTCCATAACCTCCTTTCTCACTGAAACGTACCAATGCAGAACTCCACACAACTATGCCCTGAACCTGTACCCCTCCATAATCTCCCTGTCTCTCTGGAACGTACCAATGCAGAAATCCACACAAATATGCCCTGAACGTGTACCCGCCCATAACCTCCTTGTCTCACTGGAACGCACCAATGCAGAACTCCACACAAATTTGCCCTGAACCTGTACCCCTCCATAACCTCCCTGTCTCACTGGAACGTACCAATGCAGAACTCCACACAAATATGCCCTGAACCTGTACCCTCCATAACCTTCTGTCTAACTGGAACGTACCATTGCAGAACACCACACAAATATGCCCTGAAAGTGTACCCGCCCATAACCCCCTTGTCTCACTGGAAGGCACCAATGCAGAACGCCACACAAATTTGCCCTGAACCTGTACCCCTCCATAACCTCCCTGTCTCACTGGAACGTACCAATGCAGAACTCCACACAATTATGCCCTTAACCTGTACCCTCAATAACCTCCTTGACTCACTGGAACATAGAAATGCA
The DNA here is from genome assembly GCF_048418815.1 of Hemitrygon akajei. Taxonomy (NCBI): domain Eukaryota; kingdom Metazoa; phylum Chordata; class Chondrichthyes; order Myliobatiformes; family Dasyatidae; genus Hemitrygon; species Hemitrygon akajei. The sequence continues at coordinate 980,194 of NW_027331952.1, read as the reverse complement.
GAACTACACTCAAATATGCCCTGAACCTGTACCCCGCCATAACCTCCCAGTCTCACTGGAACGTACCATTGCAGAACACCACACAAATTTGCCCTGAACGTGTAACCGCCCATAAGCTCGTTGTCTCACTGAAACGTACCAACGCAGAACTCCACACAAATAGGCCCTGAACCTGTACCCGACCATAACCTACCTGTCTCACTGGAGCGCACCAATGCCGAACTCCACTCAAATATGCCCTGATCCTGTACCGTGCATAACCTCTCTGTCTCACTGGAACGTACCATTACAGAACACCACACAAATATGCCCTGAAACTGTACCCCTCCATAACCTCCCTGTCTCACTGGAACGTACCAATGCAGAATTCCACACAAATATGCCCTGAACGTGTACCCGCCCATAACCTCCTTGTCTCACTGGAACGCACCAATGCAGAACTCCACACAAATTTGCCCTGAACCTGTAACCCTCCATAACCTCCCTGTCTCACTGGAACGTACCAATGCAGAATTCCACACAAATATGCCCTGATCCTGTACCGTGCATAACCTCCCTGTCGCACTGGAACGTACCAAAGCAGAATTCCACACAAAAATGCCCTGAACGTGTACACGCCCATAACCTCCTTGTCTCACTGGAACGCACCAATGCAGAACTCCACACAAATTTGCCCTGAACCTGTACCCCTCCATAACCTCCTTTCTCACTGAAACGTACCAATGCAGAACTCCACACAACTATGCCCTGAACCTGTACCCCTCCATAATCTCCCTGTCTCTCTGGAACGTACCAATGCAGAATTCCACACAAATATGCCCTGAACGTGTACCCGCCCATAACCTCCTTGTCTCACTGGAACGCACCAATGCAGAACTCCACACAAATTTGCCCTGAACCTGTACCCCTCCATAACCTCCCTGTCTCACTGGAACGTACCAATGCAGAACTCCACACAAATATGCCCTGAACCTGTACCCTCCATAACCTTCTGTCTAACTGGAACGTACCATTGCAGAACACCACACAAATATGCCCTGAAAGTGTACCCGCCCATAACCCCCTTGTCTCACTGGAAGGCACCAATGCAGAACGCCACACAAATTTGCCCTGAACCTGTACCCCTCCATAAACTCCCTGTCTCACTGGAACATACCAATGCAGAACTCCACACAATTATGCCCTTAACCTGTACCCTCAATAACCTCCTTGACTCACTGGAACATAGAAATGCAGAACTACACTCAAATATGCCCTGAACCTGTACCCCGCCATAACCTCCCAGTCTCACTGGAACGTACCATTGCAGAACACCACACAAATTTGCCCTGAACGTGTACCCGCCCATAAGCTCGTTGTCTCACTGAAACGTACCAACGCAGAACTCCACACAAATATGCCCTGAACCTGTACCCGACCATAACCTACCTGTCTCACTGGAGCGCACCAATGCCGAACTACACTCAAATATGCCCTGATCCTGTACCGTGCATAACCTCTCTGTCTCACTGGATCGTACCATTACAGAACACCACACAAATATGCCCTGAAACTGTACCCCTCCATAACCTCCCTGTCTCACTGGAAAGTACCAATGCAGAACTCCACACAAATATGCCCTGAACCTGCACCCGACCATAACCTCCCTGTCTCACTGGAACGTACCACTGCAGAACTCCACACAAATATGCCCTGAATATGTACCCTCCATAACCTCCCTCTCTCACTGGAACGTACCAATGCAGAACTCCAGACAAATGTGCCCTGAACCTGTACACCCCCATAACCTCCCTGTCTCACTGGAACGTACCAATGCAGAACTCCACACAAATATGCCCTGAACCTGTAACCCTCCATAACCTCCCTGTCTCACTGGAACGTACCAATGCAGAATTCCGCACAAATATGCCCTGATCCTGTACCGTGCATAACCTCCCTGTCGCACTGGAACGTACCAAAGCAGAATTCCACACAAAAATGCCCTGAACGTGTACACGCCCATAACCTCCTTGTCTCACTGGAACGCACCAATGCAGAACTCCACACAAATTTGCCCTGAACCTGTACCCCTCCATAACCTCCTTTCTCACTGAAACGTACCAATGCAGAACTCCACACAACTATGCCCTGAACCTGTACCCCTCCATAATCTCCCTGTCTCTCTGGAACGTACCAATGCAGAATTCCACACAAATATGCCCTGAACGTGTACCCGCCCATAACCTCCTTGTCTCACTGGAACGCACCAATGCAGAACTCCACACAAATTTGCCCTGAACCTGTACCACTCCATAACCTCCCTGTCTCACTGGAACGTACCAATGCAGAACTCCACACAAATATGCCCTGAACCTGTACCCTCCATAACCTTCTGTCTAACTGGAACGTACCATTGCAGAACACCACACAAATATGCCCTGAAAGTGTACCCGCCCATAACCCCCTTGTCTCACTGGAAGGCACCAATGCAGAACGCCACACAAATTTGCCCTGAACCTGTACCCCTCCATAACCTCCCTGTCTCACTGGAACGTACCAATGCAGAACTCCACACAATTATGCCCTTAACCTGTACCCTCAATAACCTCCTTGACTCACTGGAACATAGAAATGCAGAACTACACTCAAATATGCCCTGAACCTGTACCCCGCCATAACCTCCCAGTCTCACTGGAACGTACCATTGCAGAACACCACACAAATTTGCCCTGAACGTGTAACCGCCCATAAGCTCGTTGTCTCACTGAAACGTTCCAACGCAGAACTCCACACAAATAGGCCCTGAACCTGTACCCGACCATAACCTACCTGTCTCACTGGAGCGCACCAATGCCGAACTCCACTCAAATATGCCCTGATCCTGTACCGTGCATAACCTCTCTGTCTCACTGGAACGTACCATTACAGAACACCACACAAATATGCCCTGAAACTGTACCCCTCAATAACCTCCCTGTCTCACTGGAACGTACCAATGCAGAATTCCACACAAATATGCCCTGAACGTGTACCCGCCCATAACCTCCTTGTCTCACTGGAACGCACCAATGCAGAACTCCACACAAATTTGCCCTGAACCTGTAACCCTCCATAACCTCCCTGTCTCACTGGAACGTACCAATGCAGAATTCCACACAAATATGCCCTGATCCTGTACCGTGCATAACCTCCCTGTCGCACTGGAACGTACCAAAGCAGAATTCCACACAAAAATGCCCTGAACGTGTACACGCCCATAACCTCCTTGTCTCACTGGAACGCACCAATGCAGAACTCCACACAAATTTGCCCTGAACCTGTACCCCTCCATAACCTCCTTTCTCACTGAAACGTACCAATGCAGAACTCCACACAACTATGCCCTGAACCTGTACCCCTCCATAATCTCCCTGTCTCTCTGGAACGTACCAATGCAGAATTCCACACAAATATGCCCTGAACGTGTACCCGCCCATAACCTCCTTGTCTCACTGGAACGCACCAATGCAGAACTCCACACAAATTTGCCCTGAACCTGTACCCCTCCATAACCTCCCTGTCTCACTGGAACGTACCAATGCAGAACTCCACACAAATATGCCCTGAACCTGTACCCTCCATAACCTTCTGTCTAACTGGAACGTACCATTGCAGAACACCACACAAATATGCCCTGAAAGTGTACCCGCCCATAACCCCCTTGTCTCACTGGAAGGCACCAATGCAGAACGCCACACAAATTTGCCCTGAACCTGTACCCCTCCATAAACTCCCTGTCTCACTGGAACATACCAATGCAGAACTCCACACAATTATGCCCTTAACCTGTACCCTCAATAACCTCCTTGACTCACTGGAACATAGAAATGCAGAACTACACTCAAATATGCCCTGAACCTGTACCCCGCCATAACCTCCCAGTCTCACTGGAACGTACCATTGCAGAACACCACACAAATTTGCCCTGAACGTGTACCCGCCCATAAGCTCGTTGTCTCACTGAAACGTACCAACGCAGAACTCCACACAAATATGCCCTGAACCTGTACCCGACCATAACCTACCTGTCTCACTGGAGCGCACCAATGCCGAACTACACTCAAATATGCCCTGATCCTGTACCGTGCATAACCTCTCTGTCTCACTGGAACGTACCATTACAGAACACCACACAAATATGCCCTGAAACTGTACCCCTCCATAACCTCCCTGTCTCACTGGAAAGTACCAATGCAGAACTCCACACAAATATGCCCTGAACCTGCACCCGACCATAACTTCCCTGTCTCACTGCAACGTACCACTGCAGAACTCCACACAAATATGCCCTGAATATGTACCCTCCATAACCTCCCTGTCTCACTGGAACGTACCAATGCAGAACTCCAGACAAATGTGCCCTGAACCTGTACACCTCCATAACCTCCCTGTCTCACTGGAACGTACCAAAGCAGAATTCCTCACAAAAATGCCCTGAACGTGTACACGCCCATAACCTCCTTGTCTCACTGGAACGCACCAATGCAGAACTCCACACAAATTTGCCCTGAACCTGTACCCCTCCATAACCTCCTGTCTCACTGGAACGTACCAATGCAGAACTCCACACAAGTATGCCCTGAACCTGTACCCCTCCATAATCTCCCTGTGTCACTGGAACGCACCAATGCCGAACTCCACTCAAATATGCCCTGATCCTGTACCGTGCATAATCTCCCTGTCTCACTGGAACGTACCATTGCAGAACACCACACAAATATGCCCTGAACCTATACCTCTCCATAACCTCCCTGTCTCACTGGAACGTACCAGTGCAGAACTCCACACAAATATGCCCTGAACCTGTACTGGTCCATAACCTCCCTGTCTCATTGGATCGTCCCACTGCAGAACTCCACACAAATATGCCATGAACCGGTACCCTCCTTAACCTCCCTGTCTCACTGGAAAGTACCAATGCAGAACTCTACACAAATTTGAACTGAACCTGTACCCCTCAATAACCTCCCTGTCTCACTGGAACGTACCAATGCAGAATTCCACTCAAATATGCCCTGATCCTGTACCGTGCATAACCTCCCTGTCTCACTGGAACGTACCATTGCAGAACACCACACAAATATGCCCGGAACCTGTACCCCTCCATAACCTCCCTGTCTCACTGGAAAGTACCAATGCAGAACTCCACACAAATATGCCCTGAACCTGCACCCGACCATAACCTCCCTGTCTCACTGGAACGTACCAATGTAGAACTACACACAAATAGGCCCTGAAACTGTAACCCTCCATAACCTCCCTGTCTCACTGGAACGTACCAATGCAGAACTCCACACAAATTTGCCCTGAACCGATTCCTTTCATAACCTCCCTGTCTCTCTGGAACGTACCAACGCAGAACTCCACACAAATATGCCGTGAACCTGTACCCTCCATAACCTCCCTGACGCACTGGAACGGTCCAATGCTGATCTACACACAAATATGCCCTGAACCTGTACCCGACCATAACCTCCCTGTCTCACTGGAACGCACCAATGCCGAACTCCACTCAAATATGCCCTGATCCTGTACCGTGCATAAACCTCCCTGTCTCACTGGAACGTACCATTGCAGAACTCCACACAAATATGCCCTGAACCTGCACCTGACCGTAACCTCCCTGTCTCACTGGAATGTACCAATGCAGAACTCCACACAAATATACCCTGAACCTGTAACCCTCCATAACCTCCCTGTCTCACTGGAACGTACCAATGCAGAACTCCACACAAATATGCCCTGATCCTGTACCGTGCATAAACCTCCCTGTCTCACTGGAACGTACCAATGGTGAATTCCACACAAATATGCCCTGAACCGGTACCCTCCATAACCTCCCTGTCTCTCTGGAACGTACCAATGCAGAATTCCACACAAATATGCCCTGAACGTGTACCCGCCCATAACCTCCTTGTCTCACTGGAACGCACCAATGCAGAACTCCACTCAAATATGCCCTGATCCTGTACCGTGCATAACCTCTCTGTCTCACTGGAACGTACCATTACAAACACCACACAAATATGCCCTGAACCGGTTCCTTTCATAACCTCCTTGTCTCACTGGAACGCACCAATGCAGAACTCCACTCAAATATGCCCTGATCCTGTACCGTGCATAACCTCTCTGTCTCACTGGAACGTACCATTACAGAACACCACACAAATATGCCCTGAACCTGTACCCCTCCATAATCTCCCTGTGTCACTGGAACGCACCAATGCCGAACTCCACTCAAATATGCCCTGATCCTGTACCGTGCATAATCTCCCTGTCTCACTGGAACGTACCATTGCAGAACACCACACAAATATGCCCTGAACCTATACCTCTCCATAACCTCCCTGTCTCACTGGAACGTACCAGTGCAGAACTCCACACAAATATGCCCTGAACCTGTACTGGTCCATAACCTCCCTGTCTCATTGGATCGTCCCATGGCAGAACTCCACACAAATATGCCATGAACCGGTACCCTCCATAACCTCCCTGTCTCACTGGAAAGTACCAATGCAGAACTCAACACAAATTTGAACTGAACCTGTACCCCTCAATAACCTCCCTGTCTCACTGGAACGTACCAATGCAGAATTCCACTCAAATATGCCCTGATCCTGTACCGTGCATAACCTCCCTGTCTCACTGGAACGTACCATTGCAGAACACCACACAAATATGCCCTGAACCTGTACCCCTCCATAACCTCCCTGTCTCACTGGAAAGTACCAATGCAGAACTCCACACAAATATGCCCTGAACCTGCACCAGACCATAACCTCCCTGTCTCACTGGAACGTACCAATGCAGAACTACACACAAATAGGCCCTGAAACTGTAACCCTCCATAACCTCCCTGTCTCACTGGAACGTACCAATGCAGAACTCCACACAAATTTGCCCTGAACCGGTTCCTTTCATAACCTCCCTGTCTCTCTGGAACGTACCAACGCAGAACTCCACACAAATATGCCGTGAACCTGTACCCTCCATAACCTCCCTGACGCACTGGAACGATCCAATGCTGATCTACACACAAATATGCCCTGAACCTGTACCCGACCATAACCTCCCTGTCTCACTGGAACGCACCAATGCCGAACTCCACTCAAATATGCCCTGATCCTGTACCGTGCATAAACCTCCCTGTCTCACTGGAACGTACCATTGCAGAACTCCACACAAATATGCCCTGAACCTGCACCTGACCATAACCTCCCTGTCTCACTGGAATGTACCAATGCAGAACTCCACACAAATATGCCCTGAACCTGTAACCCTCCATAACCTCCCTGTCTCACTGGAACGTACCAATGCAGAATTCCACACAAATATGCCCTGATCCTGTACCGTGCATAAACCTCCCTGTCTCACTGGAACGTACCAATGCAGAATTCCACTCAAATATGCCCTGATCCTGTACCGTGCATAACCTCCCTGTCTCACTGGAACGTATCAATGAATAACTCCACACAAATAGGCCCTGAACCTGTAACCCTCCATAACCTCCCTGTCTCACTGGAACATACCAATGCAGAACTCCACACAAATATGCATTGAACCGGTACCCTCCATAACCTCCCTGTCTCTCTGGAACGTACCAATGCAGAATTCCACACAAATATGCCCTGAACGTGTACCCGCCCATAACCTCCTTGTCTCACTGGAACGCACCAATGCAGAACTCCACTCAAATATGCCCTGATCCTGTACCGTGCATAACCTCTCTGTCTCACTGGAACGTACCATTACAAACACCACACAAATATGCCCTGAACCGGTTACTTTCATAACCTCCTTGTCTCACTGGAACGCACCAATGCAGAACTCCACTCAAATATGCCCTGATCCTGTACCGTGCATAACCTCTCTGTCTCACTGGAACGTACCATTACAGAACACCACACAAATATGCCCTGAACCTGTACCCTTCCATAACCTCCCTGTCTCACTGGAAAGTACCAATGCAGAACTCCACACAAATATGCCCTGAACCTGCACCCGACCATAACCTCCCTGTCTCACTGGAACGTACCACTGCAGAACTCCACACAAATATGCCCTGAATATGTACCCTCCATAACCTCCCTGTCTCACTGGAACGTACCAATGCAGAACTCCAGACAAATGTGCCCTGAACCTGTACACCTCCATAACCTCCCTGTCTCACTGGAACGTACCAATGCAGAATTCCACACAAATATGCCCTGAACGTGTACCCGCCCATAACCTCCTTGTCTCACTGGAACGCACCAATGCAGAATTCCTCACAAAAATGCCCTGAACGTGTACACGCCCATAACCTCCTTGTCTCACTGGAACGCACCAATGCAAAACTCCACACAAATTTGCCCTGAACCTGTACCCCTCCATAACCTCCTGTCTCACTGGAACGTACCAATGCAGAACTCCACACAAGTATGCCCTGAACCTGTACCCCTCCATAATCTCCCTGTGTCACTGGAACGCACCAATGCCAAACTCCACTCAAATATGCCCTGATCCTGTACCGTGCATAATCTCCCTGTCTCACTGGAACGTACCATTGCAGAGCACCACACAAATATGCCCTGAACCTATACCTCTCCATAACCTCCCTGTCTCACTGGAACGTACCAGTGCAGAACTCCACACAAATATGCCCTGAACCTGTACTGGTCCATAACCTCCCTGTCTCATTGGATCGTCCCACTGCAGAACTCCACACAAATATGCCATGAACCGGTACCCTCCATAACCTCCCTGTCTCACTGGAAAGTACCAATGCAGAACTCTACACAAATTTGAACTGAACCTGTACCCCTCAATAACCTCCCTGTCTCACTGGAACGTACCAATGCAGAATTCCACTCAAATATGCCCTGATCCTGTACCGTGCATAACCTCCCTGTCTCACTGGAACGTACCATTGCAGAACACCACACAAATATGCCCTGAACCTGTACCCCTCCATAACCTCCCTGTCTCACTGGAAAGTACCAAAGCAGAACTCCACACAAATATGCCCTGATCCTGTACCGTGCATAAACCTCCCTGTCTCACTAGAACGTACCAATGCAGAATTCCACTCAAATATGCCCTGATCCTGTACCGTGCATAACCTCCCTGTCTCACTGGAACGTATCAATGCATAACTCCACACAAATAGGCCCTGAACCTGTAACCCTCCATAACCTCCCTGTCTCACTGGAACATACCAATGCAGAACTCCACACAAATATGCCCTGAACCGGTACCCTCCATAACCTCCCTGTCTCTCTGGAACGTACCAATGCAGAATTCCACACAAATATGCCCTGAACGTGTACCCGCCCATAACCTCCTTGTCTCACTGGAACGCACCAATGCAGAACTCCACTCAAATATGCCCTGATCCTGTACCGTGCATAACCTCTCTGTCTCACTGGAACGTACCATTACAGAACACCACACAAATATGCCCTGAACCGGTTCCTTTCATAACCTCCTTGTCTCACTGGAACGCACCAATGCAGAACTCCACTCAAATATGCCCTGATCCTGTACCGTGCATAACCTCTCTGTCTCACTGGAACGTACCATTACAGAACACCGCACAAATATGCCCTGAGCCTGGACCCTTCCATAACCTCCCTGTCTCACTGGAAAGTACCAATGCAGAACTCCACACAAATATGCCCTGAACCTGCACCCGACCATAACCTCCCTGTCACACTGGAACGTACCACTGCAGAACTCCACACAAATATGCCCTGAATATGTACCCTCCATAACCTCCCTGTCTCACTGGAACGTACCAATGCAGAACTCCAGACAAATGTGCCCTGAACCTGTACACCCCCAGAACCTCCCTGTCTCACTGGAACGTACCAATGCAGAACTCCACACAAATATGCCCTGAACCTGTAACCCTCCATAACCTCCCTGTCTCACTGGAACGTACCAATGCAGAATTCCACACAAATATGCCCTGATCCTGTACCGTGCATAACCTCCCTGTCGCACTGGAACGTACCAAAGCAGAATTCCACACAAAAATGCCCTGAACGTGTACACGCCCATAACCTCCTTGTCTCACTGGAACGCACCAATGCAGAACTCCACACAAATGTGCCCTGAACCTGTACACCCCCATAACCTCCCTGTCTCACTGGAACGTACCATTGCAGAACACCACACAAATATGCCCTGAACCTGTACCCCTCCATAACCTCCCTGTCTCACTGGAAAGTACCAATGCAGAACTCCACACAAATATGCCCTGAACCTGCACCGGACCATAACCTCCCTGTCTCACTGGAACGTACCAATGCAGAACTACACACAAATAGGCCCTGAAACTGTAACCCTCCATAACCTCCCTGTCTCACTGGAACGTACCAATGCAGAACTCCACACAAATATGCCCTGAACCGGTTCCTTTCATAACCTCCCTTTCTCTCTGGAACGTACCAACGCAGAACTCCACACAAATATGCCGTGAACCTGTACCCTCCATAACCTCCCTGACGCACTGGAACGGTCCAATGCTGATCTACACACAAATATGCCCTGAACCTGTACCCGACCATAACCTCCCTGTCTCACTGGAACGCACCAATGCCGAACTCCACTCAAATATGCCCTGATCCTGTACCGTGCATAAACCTCCCTGTCTCACTGGAACGTACCATTGCAGAACTCCACACAAATATGCCCTGAACCTGCACCTGACCATAACCTCCCTGTCTCACTGGAATGTACCAATGCAGAACTCCACACAAATATGCCCTGAACCTGTAACCCTCCATAACCTCCCTGTCTCACTGGAACGTACCAATGCAGAACTCCACACAAATATGCCCTGATCCTGTACCGTGCATAAACCTCCCTGTCTCACTGGAACGTACCAATGCAGAATTCCACACAAATATGCCCTGATCCTGTACCGTGCATAAACCTCCCTGTCTCACTGGAACGTATCAATGCATAACTCCACACAAATAGGCCCTGAACCTGTAACCCTCCATAACCTCCCTGTCTCACTGGAACATACCAATGCAGAACTCCACACAAATATGCCCTGAACCGGTACCCTCCATAACCTCCCTGTCTCTCTGGAACGTACCAATGCAGAATTCCACACAAATATGCCCTGAACGTGTACCCGCCCATAACCTCCTTGTCTCACTGGAACGCACCAATGCAGAACTCCACTCAAATATGCCCTGATCCTGTACCGTGCATAACCTCTCTGTCTCACTGGAACGTACCATTACAGAACACCACACAAATATGCCCTGAACCTGTACCCTTCCATAACCTCCCTGTCTCACTGGAAAGTACCAATGCAGAACTCCACACAAATATGCCCTGAACCTGCACCCGACCATAACCTCCCTGTCTCACTGGAACGTACCACTGCAGAACTCCACACAAATATGCCCTTAATATGTACCCTCCATAACCTCCCTGTCTCACTGGAACGTACCAATGCAGAACTCCAGACAAATGTGCCCTGAACCTGTACACCCCCATAACCTCCCTGTCTCACTGGAACGTACCAATGCAGAACTCCACACAAATATGCCCTGAACCTGTAACCCACCATAACCTCCCTGTCTCACTGGAACGTACCAATGCAGAATTCCACACAAATATGCCCTGATCCTGTACCGTGCATAACCTCCCTGTCGCACTGGAACGTACCAAAGCAGAATTCCACACAAATTTGCCCTGACCCTGTAACCCTCCATAACCTCCTTTCTCACTGGAACGTACCAATGCAGAACTACACACAAGTATGCCCTGAACCTGTACCCCTCCATAATCTCCCTGTCTCTCTGGAACGTACCAATGCAGAATTCCACACAAATATGCCCTGAACGTGTACCCGCCCATAACCTCCTTGTCTCACTGGAACGCACCAATGCAGAACTCCACACAAATTTGCCCTGAACCTGTACCCCTCCATAACCTCCCTGTCTCACTGGAACGTACCAATGCAGAACTCCACACAAATATGCCCTGAACCTGTACCCTCCATAACTTTCTGTCTAACTGGAACTTACCATTGCAGAACACCACACAAATATGCCCTGAATGTGTACCCGCCCATAACCCCCTTGTCTCACTGGAAGGCACCAATGCAGAACTCCAAACAAATTTGCCCTGAACCTATACCCCCCCATAACCTCCCTGTCTCACTGGAACGTACCAATGCAGAACTCCACACAATTATGCCCTTAACCTGTACCCTCAATAACCTCCTTGACTCACTGGAACATAGAAATGCAGAACTACACTCAAATATGCCCTGAACCTGTACCCCGCCATAACCTCCCAGTCTCACTGGAACGTACCATTGCAGAACACCACACAAATTTGCCCTGAACGTGTACCCGCCCATAAGCTCGTTGTCTCACTGAAACGTACCAACGCAGAACTCCACACAAATATGCCCTGAACCTGTACCCGACCATAACCTACCTGTCTCACTGGAGCGCACCAATGCCGAACTCCACTCAAATATGCCCTGATCCTGTACCGTGCATGACCTCTCTGTCTCACTGGAACGTACCATTACAGAACACCACACAAATATGCCCTGAAACTGTACCCCTCCATAACCTCCCTGTCTCACTGGAAAGTACCAATGCAGAACTCCACACAAATATGCCCTGATCCTGTACCGTGCATAATCTCCCTGTCTCACTGGAACGTACCATTGCAGAACACCACACAAATATGCCCTGAACCTATACCTCTCCATAACCTCCCTGTCTCACTGGAAGGTACCAGTGCAGAACTCCACACAAATATGCCCTGAGCCTGTACTGGTCCATAACCTCCCTGTCTCATTGGATCGTCCCACTGCAGAACTCCACACAAATATGCCATGAACCGGTACCCTCCATAACCTCCCTGTCTCACTGGAAAGTACCAATGCAGAACTCTACACAAACTTGAACTGAACCTGTACCCCTCAATAACCTCCCTGTCTCACTGGAACGTACCAATGCAGAATTCCACTCAAATATGCCCTGATCCTGTACCGTGCATAACCTCCCTGTCTCACTGGAACGTACCATTGCAGAACACCACACAAATATGCCCTGAACCTGTACCCCTCCATAACCTCCCTGTCTCACTGGAAAGTACCAATGCAGAACTCCACACAAATATGCCCTGAACCTGCACCCGACCATAACCTCCCTGTCTCACTGGAACGTACCAATGCAGAACTACACACAAATAGGCCCTGAACCTGTAACCCTCCATAACCTCCCTGTCTCTCTGGAACGTACCAACGCAGAACTCCACACAAATATGCCGTGAACCTGTACCCTCCATAACCTCCCTGACGCACTAGAACGGTCCAATGCTGATCTACACACAAATATGCCCTGAACCTGTACCCGACCATAACCTCCCTGTCTCACTGGAACTCACCAATGCCGAACTCCACTCAAATATGCCCTGATCCTGTACCGTGCATAAACCTCCCTGTCTCACTGGAACGTACCATTGCAGAACTCCACACAAATATGCCCTGAACCTGCACCTGACCATAACCTCCCTGTCTCACTGGAATGTACCAATGCAGAACTCCACACAAATATGCCCTGAACCTGTAACCCTCCATATCCTCCCTGTCTCACTGGAACGTACCAATGCAGAACTCCACACAAATTTGCCCTGATCCTGTACCGTGCATAAACCTCCCTGTCTCACTGGAACGTACCAATGCAGAATACCACTCAAATATGCCCTGACCCTGTACCGTGCATAACCTTCCTGTCTCACTGGAACGTATCAATGCATAACTCCACACAAATAGGCCCTGAACCTGTAACCCTCCATAACCTCCCTGTCTCACTGGAACATACCAATGCAGAACTCCACACAAATATGCCCTGAACCGGTACCCTCCATAACCTCCCTGTCTCACTGGAACGCACCAATGCAGAACTCCACACAAATTTGCCCTGAACCTGTACCCCTCCATAACCTCCCTGTCTCACTGGAACGTACCAATGCAGAACTCCACACAAATTTGCCCTGAACCTGTACCCCTCCATAACCTCCCTGTCTCACTGGAACGTACCAATGCAGAACTCCACACAAATATGCCCTGAACCTGTACCCTCAATAACCTCCCTGACTCACTGGAACATAGAAATGCAGATCTACACTCAAATATGCCCTGCACCTGTACCCCTCCATAACCTCCCAGTCTCACTGGAACGTACCATTGCAGAACACCACACAAATATGCCCTGAACCTGTACCCGACCATAACCTACCTGTCTCACTGGGGCGCACCAATGCCGATCTCCACTCAAATATGCCCTGAACCTGCACCCGACCATAACCTCCCTGTCTCTCTGGAACGTACCACTGCAGAACTCCACACAAATATGCCCTGAATATGTACCCTCCATAAACTCCCTGTCTCACTGGAACGTACCAATGCAGAACTCCAGACAAATGTGCCCTGAACCTGTACACCTCCATAACCTCCCTGTCTCACTGGAACGTACCAATGCAGAACTCCACACAAATATGCCCTGAACCTGTAACCCTCCATAACCTCCCTGTCTCACTGGAACGTACCAATGCAGAATTCCACACAAATATGCCCTGAACGTGTACCCGCCCATAACCTCCTTGTCTCACTGGAACGCACCAATGCAGAACTCCACACAAATTTGCCCTGAACCTGTACCCCTCAATAACCTCCCTGTCTCACTGGAACGTACCAATGCCGATCTCCACTCAAATATGCCCTGATCCTATACCGTGCAAAACCTCTCTGTCTCACTGGAACGTACCATTACAGAACACCACACAAATATGCCCTGAACCTGTACCCCTCCATAACCTCCCTGTCTCACTGGAAAGTACCAATGCAGAACTCCACACAAATATGCCCTGAACCTGCACCCGACCATAACCTCCCTGTCTCACTGGAACATACCACTGCAGAACTCCACACAAATATGCCCTGAATATGTACCCTCCATAACCTCCCTGTCTCACTGGAACGTACCAATGCAGAACTCCAGACAAATGTGCCCTGAACCTGTACACCTCCATATCCTCCCTGTCTCACTGGAACGTACCAATGCAGAACTCCACTCAAATATGCCCTGATCCTGTAACCCTCCATAACCTCCCTGTCTCACTGGAACGTACCAATGCAGAATTCCACACAAATATGCCCTGAACGTGTACCCGCCCATAACCTCCTTGTCTCACTGGAACGCACCAATGCAGAACTCCACACAAATTTGCCCTGAACCTGTACCCCTCAATAACCTCCCTGTCTCACTGGAACGTACCAATGCAGAACTCCACTCAAATATGCCCTGATCCTGAACCGTGCATAATCTCCCTGTCTCACTGGAACGTACCATTGCAGAACACCACACAAATATGCCCTGAACCTGTACCCCTCCATAACCTCCCTGTCTCACTGGAACGTACCAGTGCAGATCTCCACACAAATATGCCCTGAACCTGTACTGGTCCATAACCTCCCTGTCTCATTGGATCGTCCCACTGCAGAACTCCACACAAATATGCCATGAACCTGTACCCTCCATAACCTCCCTGTCTCACTGGAAAGTACCAATGCAGAACTCCACACAAATATGCCCTGAACCTGTACCCGACCATAACCTCCCTGTCTCACTGGAACGTACCACTGCAGAACTCCACACAAATATGCCCTGAACCTGTAGCCTCCATAACCTCCCTGTCTCACTGGAACGTACCAATGCAGAACTACACACAAACATTTCCTGAACCTGTACCCCTCCATAACCTCCCTGTCTCACTGGAACGTACCAATGCAGAACTCCACACAAATATGCCCTGAACCGGTTCCTTTCATAACCTCCCTGTCTCTCTGGAACGTACCAACGCAGAACTCCACACAAATATGCCGT